>NW_020837993.1:8895636-9202385 GCF_003676395.1 Aethalodelphis obliquidens
AAGAAAGAAAGAAAGAAAGAAAGAAAGAAAGAAAGAAAGAAAGAAAGGAAGGAAGGAAGGAAGGAAGAAAGAAAGAAAGAAGATAAAGTAAAATAAAATATAGTTATTAAAATTAATTATTAAGAAAAAGAAACGGACGGATAGAACCCTAGGACAAATGGTGGAATCAAAGCTATACAGAAAAAATCTCACACAGAAGCATACACATACAAACTCACAAAAAGAGGAAAAGGGGAAAAAAATCATAAATATTGCTCTCAAAGTCCACCTCCTTAATTTGGGATGATTCGTTGTCTATTCATGTATTCCACAGATGCAGGGTACATCAAGTTGATTGTGGAGCTTTAATCTGCTGCTTCTGAGGCTGCTGGGAGAGATTTCCCTTTCTCTTCTTTGTTCTCACAGCTCCCAAGGGCTCATCTTTGGATTTGGCCCCGCCTCTGCGTATAGGTCCCTGGAGGGCGTCTGTTTTTTGCTCAGACAGGACGGGGTTAAAGGAGCCGCTGATTCAGGGGCTCTGGCTCACTCAGGCCAGGGGGAGAAGGGGGCTCGGAGTGCGGGGCGAGCCTGTGGCGGCAGAGGCCGGCGTGACGTTGCACCAACCTGAGCCTCACCATGCGTTCTCCTGGGGAAGTTGTCCCTAGATCCCGGGAACCTGGCAGTGGCGAGCTGCACAGGCTCCCCAGAAGGGAGGTGTGGAGAGTGACCTGTGCTCGCACACAGGCTTCTTGGTGGCGGCAGCAGCAGCCTTAGCGTCTCATGCCCGTCTCTGGGGTCCCCGCTTTTAGCCGCGGCTAGTGCCTGTCTCTGGAGCTCCTTTAAGCAGCACTCTTAATCCCCTCTACTTGCGCACCAAGAAACAAAGAGGGAAGAAAAAGTCTCTTGCCTCTTCGGCAGCTCCAGACCTTTTCCCGGACTCCCTCTCAGCTAGCCGTGGTGCACTAACGCCTTCAGGCTGTGTTCATGCTGCCAACCCCAGTCCTCTCCCTGCGCTCCAACCAAAGCCCGAGCCTCAGCTTGCAGCCCCGCCCGCCCCGGCGGGTGAGCAGACAAGCCTCTCTGGCTGGTGAGTGTCGGTCAGCACCGATCCTCTGTGCGGGAATCTCCCCGCTTTGCCCTCCGCACCCCTGTTGCTGCGCTCTCCTCCATGGTGCCGAAGCTCCCCTACTCCGCCACCCGCAGTCTCCGCCCACGAAGGGGCTTCCTAGTGTGTGGAAATCTTTCCTCCTTCACAGCTCCCTCCCACTGGTGCAGGTGCCGTCCCTATTCTTTTGTCTCTGTTTTTTCTTTTTTTCTTTTGCCCTACCCAGGTACGTGGGGAGTTTCTTGCCTTTTGGGAGGTCTGAGGTCTTCTGCCAGCGTTCAGTAGGTGTTCTGTAGGAGTTGTTCCCCCTGTAGATGTATTTCTGGTGTATCTGTGGGGAGGAAGGTGATCACATCTTACTCTTCCGCCATCTAGGAGTGCTTTCTTCATTTGATATTATGTAGAGCTGGGAGGTCTCTGCCAGACCAATGTCCTGAACCCGGCTCTCCCATCTCAGAAGCACAGGTCTGACACCTGGCCGGAGCACCAAGACCCCATCATCCACACTGCTCATAAGTAAAGAGTGAAAGAAAGGAAAGAAAGAAAGAAAGAAAGAAAGAAAGAAAGAAAGAAAGAAAGAAAGGCAGGAAGGAAGGAAGGAAGGAAGGAAGGAAGGAAGGAAGGAAGAGAGAGAGAAAGAAAGAAAGAAAGAAAGAAAAGAAAAGAAAAGTTATTAAAATAAAAAATTATTATTAAAAATAAAAAAATAAACTAATAAAAAAAGGAAAAGAAAAGAAAGAAAGAAAGGAGAACAAACAAAGAAAAAAATACACCTATGATAACAAGCTCTAAAATCTATACAAAAAAAAAAATTCAAAAAACAGACAGACAGGGCTTCCCTGGTGGCACAGTGGTTGAGAGTCTGCCTGCCGATGCAGGGGACACGGGTTCGTGCCCCGGTCCGGGAAGATCCCACATGCCCCGGAGCGGCTGGGCCCGTGAGCCATGGCCGCTGAGCCTGCGCGTCCGGACCCTGTGCTCCGCAATGGGAGAGGCCACAACAGTGAGAGGCCCGCGTACTGCAAAAAAAAAAAACAGACAGACAGAACCTTAGGACAAATAGTACAAGCAAAGCTATACAGACAAAATAACACAAAGAAGCATACACATACACACTCACAAAAAAAGAAAAAGGAAAAAAATATACATATCTATATATTTTAAAAAAAAAGGAAGAATAGAGCACCCAAATCAATAAACAAATCTACCAATGATAATAAACTCTAAATACTAAACTAATATAAACATAAAGCCAGGAACAAATTAGATGCAGAAAGCAAACCCCAAGTTTACAGTTGCTCCCATAATCCACTGCCTCAATTTTGGTATGATTCATTGTCTATTCAGGTATTCCACAGTTGCAGGGTATGTCAAGTTGATTGTGGAGACATAATCTGCTGCTTCTGAGGCTGTTGGGAGAAATTTCCCTTTCTCTTCTTCATTCACACAGCTCCTGGAGTTCAGCTTTGGATTTGGCTCCGCCTCTGTGAGTTGGTTGCCTGAGGGCATCTGTTCCTGCCCAGATAGGACCTGGTTAAAGTAGCAGCTGATTAGGGGTCTCTGGCTCCCTCAAGTCGGCGGGGGGGGGGGGGGGGGGGGGGGTATGGAATGCAGGGTGAGCCTGCGGCAGCAGAGGCTAGCATGCCATTGCAACAGCCTGATGCGAGCCATGTGTTCTCCCGGGGAAGTTGTCCCTGGATCACAGAACCCTGGCAACTGTGGGTTGCACGTGCTACCCGGAGGGGAGGTGTTGAAAGTGACCTGTGCTTGCACACAAGCTTTTGGTGGCTGCAGCAGCAGCCTTAGTGTTTCATGCCCATCTCTGGTGTCCACACTGATAGCCGTGGCTTGCACCCATCTCTAGAGCTCATTTAGGTGGTGCTCTGAATTCCCTCTCCTCATGCAACCTGAAACAATGGTCTCTTGCCTCTTAGGCATGTCCAGACTTTTTCCAGGACTCCTTCCTGGCTAGCTGTGGTGCACTGGCCCCCTTCATGCTGTGTTTATGCAGCCAACCTCAGTCCTCTCCCCGGGATCTGACCTCTGAAGCCCGAGCCTCAGTTCCCAGCCCCCACCCGCCCTGGCAAGTGAGCAGACAAGCCTCTTGGGATGGTGAGTGCTGGTTGGCACCAATCCTCTGTGTGGGAATCTCTCTGCTTTGCCCTCTGCACCCCTGTTGCTGTGCTCTCCTCTGTGGCTCAGAAGCTTTCCCTTCACCCACCCACCCCTGTCTCCACCAGTGAAGGGGCTTCCTAGTGTGTGGAAACTTTTCCTCCTTCACAGCTCACTCCCAGAGGTACAGGTCCTGTCCCTATTCTTTTGTCTGTGTTTTTTCTTTTGCCCTACCCAGGTATGCTGGGAGTTTCTTGCCTTTTGGGAAGTCTGAGGTCTTCTTCCATGGTTCAGTAGGTGTTCTGTAGGGGTTGTTCCACATGTAGGTGTATTTCTGATGTATTTGTGGGGAGGAAGGTGATCTCCACATCTTACTCCTCTGTCACCTTGAAGGTCTCCCCCCAAGTCTTTTTTGAAAGAAATTGAAGACACATACAAATGGAAAGATACCTTGAGTTCATGGATTGGAAGAATTAATATTGTTTAAATGTTCATAATCCCAAAGCAATCTATAGACTTAAAGCAATCCTTATGAAAATTCCAATGGCATTTCCACAGGAAAAAAAAAAAAATCCTAAAATTTGTATAGAACCGCAAAATACCCCAAATATCCAAAGCAATCATCAGAAAGAAGAACAAAGCATCAAACTTCCTGATTTCAAACTATACTACAAAGCAATAATAAAACAGTATGGGGCTTCCCTGGTGGCACAGTGGTTGAGAGTCTGCCTGCCGATGCAGGGGACACGGGTTCGTGCCCCAGTCCGGGAAGATCCCACATGCCGCGGAGCAGCTAGGCCTATGAGCCATGGCCGCTGAGCCTGTGCGTCCGGAGCCTGTGCTCCGCAATGGGAGAGGCCACAGCAGTGAGAGGCCCACGTACCGCAAAAAAACACAAAAAAACAAACAAAAAAACAGTATGGCACTGCCATAAAAATAGATACATAGACCAATGGAACAGAATAGACAGCACAGAAATAACCCCCCACATCAACTAATATCTGGCAAGGGAGCTAAGGACATCCAATGGAGAAAATATAGTCTTTTCAACACATGGTGTTGAGAAAACCAGATAAACACATGCAGAAAAATAAACTTGGACCTGTATTTTATCCCATTCACAAAAATTAACTCATAATGGACCAAAGACTTAAACATAAGACATGATACCTTAAAACTCCTATAAGAAAACATGGAGGAAAATCTCCTCAACATTGATCTTGATATTTTTTGGATATTACACCAAAAGTACAAATGACAAAAGCAAAAATCAACAGGTGGGACTACATCAAACTTAAAGGCTTCTGCACAGCAAAAGAAACAATCAACAAACTAAAATGTAACCTACAGAATGGGAGAAAATATTTGAGAACCATACATAAGATGAGGGGTTAATATCTAATATATATATAAGAAACTCATACAATTCAATAACAAAAAAATAAACAGTCCAATTTTAAAAATGGGCAAAGGAGCTAAATAGACATTTTTTTACAAAAAATACAACCAGATGGCCAACAGGTACATGAGAAGATGCTCAATATCACTAATCATCAGGGAAACGCAAATCAAAACCACAATAAGATATCCCCTCAGACCTGTTAGAATGGCTATCATCAATAGGATAAGAGAAATTAAGTATTGGTGAGTATGTGGAGAAAAGGAAACCCTTGTATACTGTTCGTGAGAATGTAAATTGGTTTAGCCACTATGGAAAACAACATGGAGGTTCCTCAAAAAATTATATAGAGAACTAACATATGATCCAGCAATTCCACTTGTGGGATATACCCAAAGGAAATAAAAACAGGGTAGTGAGGATACCTATGCACTCCCATGTTTATTGGGACATTATTCACAATAGCAAAGATACAATGCTCTGTACCATATGAAACATTCGGTGCTCTTCAATGAATGAATGGCAAGAGGGAGGAGATATGGGGATATATGTATATGTATAACTGATTCACTTTGTTATAGAGCAGAAACTAACACACCATTGTAAAGCAATTATACTCCAATAAAGATATTAAAAAAAAGAATATGTGATATATATATATATATATATATATATATATATATATATATATATCATTCAGCTATGAGAAAGAAGAAATGCTTGCCATGGATGGAACTTGAAGACACTATGCTGTTAGATAAGTCAGACAAAGACAAATACTATATGATATCACTTATATGTGGAATCTATGAAAGCCAAAGTCATAAAAACAGAGAGTAGAATGGTGGTTCCTAGGGGATGAGGGTGGGAGGATAAGAGAAATCTTTTTTTAAGGGTACAAAGTTGCAACTAATAGATAAATAAGTCCCATAGATCTAAAGCACAGTATAGTGATTATAGACAAGAATATTGTATTATAAATATCAAAGTTGCAAGACCAGAACTTAATTATTCCCACCCCCCAAAAAAGAAATGATAATTATGTGAGGTAATAGAGGTGCCAGCTAATGCTACAATGGCAACCATATTGAAATACATAAATGTATCAAATCAACATGTTGCACATCTTAAACTTACACAGCATTATTTATATGTCATATATATTTCAATTAACCCCCAAAACCCACAGGGATTTATAGTATTTACTTATTGTGTAATAAATTAATATATTCTTCTCTCTAATGTATAATTTTACTCCAGTTATACAGCCTATATGCTACAGTTCTTTATGTGACTGCTGCTTTGATTACCTGCCTGGTAAGATCCACTGCAGCATAAGACAATTTGAGCATTCTATATGGTTGAGTTTACTTCTCTGTGTAGTACCTCTTTGAGTACCTCTCATCACTCAAAAGATTTTGGATGTGGATTTTTTAAATAGAGTTTTTTGAAACAATAAAGTGTCAACAGGGTCAATAATACCTACTGCATTCTAGGAACCCTAGTGACTGTCCAGACACCCAATCCAAGTTTTGCCTTTTCTCTTTTGTTCCAGCTGGCTAGCAGTACCTCTTCCTCTGTTAGTTTTGGCAAGATGGTAATAAAAGCGGGGGTGGTGGTGGTAATGGAAATGGCCAGCCGTTCAGTTACAGCTTATTGGACAGGTCAATGCAGGAAAACATGCATAAGGCATCTTACAAAGTACAGGGGAAAAGCACAGTTCTGAGATTGCTTTCTTATTACCAAGGAGAGGATGCAATGTAGACTGCATTGCCTGGACTGCAGTCCACAGGTGGGCAAGAAGAACCAACCAACTGACCAGACACCAATCCTGATGACACTTGCAAGTCTGGCAACTTTCATTTCTTCTCCTCTACTCTGTTTAAGGTCAGACTTTCAGGTGCCCCTATCAGGTGCCTGACTTTATCAGGCAGTTCCTCATAGACGTACCTGTACACACAGATACAGTTCATACTCAAATGTTTTTTTTGCAGCAGAACAAGATGCATCTAAAAATTCAGCTTTCATTGGCATTTTTCTTATCAGGATTTTCCCTCACCTTCCTGAATGCAAGTGGTGAATTTAAGGATCATGTGGCTTCCGGTGAAGTGAACGGGCTGTCTTCCAAAGCTTTCATAAAAGTGACTCATTTAAGCAGCAGGACACTTTCTTGAGATGTTGCGGACTTCGAAATGGATTTTGCTCCTGTAAAATTGGTAATGCTTGCAACAATGCAGAGATCTCTTACCACAAAAAACAAGGCAATTAATGTGTCTTTAATTTGCACCTAACCAAACAGAAAGGGCGCGTTTATTCCATGCGACATGTAGACAAATTTTTTTAAAAAAACAAAGTTTCATGCTGTGACTACAATTAGTGTAATTGTCAGCTCTTCTCTAAAAACAAATATGTATTAAGAGAAACGCCAGCATTGTGCCCTCCTCTGGTGTGAAAATGAGACAATCAAAATCTATTGTAATTACCTCAGTGATATTATAATTAGCAATGATTAAGTTATTCCATGCTGTTTTTTTCCTCTTGGCTACAATTAAAAAAGTATATATCTTTCTGCAGCACATTACTGCTGATCATTTTACCTCAATACATGTCTAGTAAGTGGATAAATTAGAAGTAATTTTAAAGCACAACTCCGTTAAAACATATATCTCTCTATTTAACTGCCTTAACCTTGTAGAGGCATCTGTGTTCTTTGCTGCTTGGTAAAAAAAGGTTCTTCCTGGTTTCTTGCTCAGGAATCAAATATGTTTTTTTGTTTGTTTGTTTGTTTTTAAATTACAGATAGCTGAATGATATGATTAATCATTCATTTCTTGTCAGGCATGCCCACCTAGCTCAAAATTCCTGCACTGGGCAACAACCAGGTTTTAAAACAAATTACTGAAAAGGCAACCAGCTGTCCTATCACAGAAAGAAAAGGTCCTGAGTAAATGTATGTCTTTCTAGTTGGATTAGGAGAAAAAGTGAATTAGGCCATAATTACAAATATGTCTTTTTTATATTACACATAACTTTTTTTTTCTCATAGATACTTTCATGTCATATCTTCCTACTTACTGTTTGTTTTCTTTTTTTAACATCTTTATTGGAGTATAATTGCTTTACAATGGTGTGTTATTTCTGCTTTATAACAAAATGAATCAATTATACATATATATGTGTTCCCATATCTCTTCCCTCTTGCATCTCCCTTCCTTCCACCCTCCATACCCCACTGCTCTAGGTGGTCACAAACCACTGAGCTGATCTCCCTATGCTATGCGGCTGCTTCCCACTAGCTATCTATTTGATGTTTGGTAGTGTATATATGTCCATGCCACTCTCTCACTTTGTCACAGTTTACCCTTCCCCCTCCCCATATCCTCAAGTCCATTCTCTAGTAGGTTGGTGTCTTTATTCCCATCTTGCACCTAGGTTCTTCATGACCTTTTTTTTCCCTTAGATTCCATATATATGTGTTAGCATACAGTATTTGTTTTTCTCTTTCTGACTTACTTCACTCTGTATGACAAACTCTAGATCCATCCACTTCACTACAAATAACTCAATTTCATTTCTTTTTATGGCTGAGTAATATTCCATTGTATATATGTGCCACATCTTCTTTATCCATTCATCTGTTGATGGACACTTAGGTTGCTTCCATGTCCTGGTTATTGTAAATAGAGCTGCAATGAATATTTTGGCACATGACTCTTTTTGAATTATGGTTTTCTCAGGGTATATGCCCAGTAGTGAGATTGCTGGGTCGATGGTAGTTCTATTTTTAGTTTTTTAAGGAATATCTATACTGTTCTCCATAGTGGCTGTATCAATTTACATTCCCACCAACAGTGCAAGAGTGTTCCCTTTTCTCCACACCCTCTCCAGCATTTATTGTTTCTAGATTTTTTGATAATGACCATTGTGACTGGTGTGAGATGATATCTCATTGTAGTTTTGATTTGCATTTCTCTAATGATTAATGATGTTGAGCTTTCTTTCATGTGTTTGTTGGAAATCTGTATATCTCCTTTGGAGAAATGTCTATTTAGGTCTTCTGCCCATTTTTGGATTGGGTTGTTTGTTTCTTTGATATTGAGCTGCATGAGCTGCTTGTAAATTTTGGAGATTAGTCCTTTGTCAGTTGCTTCATTTGCAAATATTTTCTCCCATTCTAAGGGTTGTCTTTTGGTCTTGTTTATGGTTTCCTTTGCTGTGCAAAAGCCTTGAAGTTTCATTAGGTTCCATTTATTTATATTTGTTTTTTTTTTTTCCATTTCTCTAGGAGGTGGGTCAAAAAGGATCTTGCTGTGATTTATATCATAGAGTGTTCTGCCTATGTTTTCCTCTAAGCATTTGATAGTGTCTGGCCTTACATTTAAATCTTTAATCCATTTTGAGTTTACTTTTGTGTATGGTGTTATGGAGTGTTCTAATTTCATACTTTCACATGTACCTGTCCAGTTTTCCCAGCACCACTTATTGAAGAGGCTGTTTTTTCTCCACTGTATGTTCTTGCCCCCTTTATCAAAGATAAGGTGACCATATGTGTGTGGGTTTATCTCTGGGCTTTCTATCATGTTCCATTGATCTATATTTCTGTTTTTGTGCCAGTACCACACTGTCTTGATGACTGTAGCTTTGTAGTATAGTCTGAAGTCAGGGAGCCTGATTCCTCCAGATCCATTTTTCGTTCTCAAGATTGCTTTGGCTATTCTGGGTATTTTGTGTTTCCATACAAATTGTGAAAATTTTTGTTCTAGTTCTGTGAAAAATGCCAGTGGTATTTTGATAGGGATTGCATTGAATCTGTAGATTGCTTTGGGTAGTAGAGTTATTTTCACAATATTGATTCTTCCAGTCCAAGAACATTGTATATCTCTTCATCTGTTGGTATCATCTTTAATTTCTTTCATCAGTGTCTTATAATTTTCTTCAAACATGTCTTTTGTCTCATTATGTAGGTTTATTCCTAGATATTTTATTCTTTTTGTTGCAATGGTAAATGGGAGAGTTTTCTTAATTTCACTTTCAAATTTTTCATCATTAGTGTATAGGAATGCAAGAGATTTCTGTGCATTAATTTTGTATCCTGCAACTTTACCAAAGTCATTGATTATCTCTAGTAGTTTTCTGCTAGCATCTTTAGGAGTCTCTATGTATAGTATCATGTCATCTGCAAACAGTGACAGTTATACTACTTCTTTTCCAATTTGGATTCCTTTATTTTTTTTTTCTTCTTTTGGATTCCTTTAATTTTTTTTTTTCTTCTATGATTGTCATGGCTAAAACTTCCAAAACTATACTGAATAACAGTGGTGAGGGTGGGCAACATTGTCTTGTTCCTGATCTTAGTGGAAATAGTTTCCATTTTTCACCATTTAAAACAATGTTGGCTGTCAGTGTGTCATACATGGCCTTTATTATGTTGAGGTAAGTTCCCTCTATGCCTACATTCTGGAAGGGTTTTATCATAAATGGGTGTTGAATTGTGTTGAAAACTTTTTCTACATTTACTGAGAAGATCATATAGATTTTATCCTTCAATTTGTTAATATGGTGTATCACATTGATTGATTTACATATATTGAAGAATCCTTGCATTCCTGGGGTAAACCTCACTTAATCATGGTGTATGATCCTTTTAATGTGCTCTTGGATTCTGTTTGTTAGTATTTTGTTGAAGATTTTTGCCCCTATCTTCATCAGTGATATTGGCCTATAGTTTTCTTTCTTTGTGACATCTTTTTCTGGTTTTGGTATCAGGGTGATGGTGGCCTCATAGAATGAGTTTGGGAGTGTTCTTCTCTCTGCTATATTTTGGAAGAGTTTGAGAAGGATAGGTGTTAGCTCTTCTCTAAATGTTAGCTCTTCTCTAAGTGTTTTATAGAATTCACCTGTGCAGCCATCTGGTCCTGGGCTTTTGCTTGTTGGAAGATTTTTAATCACAGTTTCAATTTCAGTGCTTGTGATTGGTCTGTTTATATTTTCTATTTCTTCCTGATTCAGTCTCAGAAAGTTGTGCTTTCCAAGAATTTGTCCATTTCTTCCAGGTTGTCCATTTTATTGGCATAGAGTTGCTTGTAGTAATCTCTCATGATCCTTTGTATTTCTGCAGTGTCAGTTGTTATTTCTCCTTTTTCTTTTCTAATTCTATTGATTTGAGTCTCCTCTTTTTTTTTTTTTTTTTGATGAGTCTGGCTAATGCTTTATCAATTTTGTTTATCTTTTCAAAGAACCAACTTTTGGTTTTGTTGATCTTTGCTATTGTTTCATTCATTTATTTTTCATTTATTTCTGATCTCATCTTTATGATTTCTTTCCTTCTGCTAACTTTGGGTTATTGTTCTTCTTTTTCTAATTGCTTTAGGTGCAAGGTTAAGTTGTTTATTTGAGATGTTACCTGTTTTTTAAGGTAGGATTGTATTGCTATAAACTTTGCTCTTAGAGCTGCTTTTGTTGCATCCCATAGGTTTTGGGTGGTAATGTCTCCATTGTCATTTGTTTCTAGGTATTTTTTGATTTTCTCTTTGATTTCTGCAATGATCACTTCGTTATTAAGTAGTGTATTGTTTAGCCTCCATGTGTTTGTATTTTTTACAGATCTTTTCCTGTCATTGATATCTAATCTCATAGACTTGTGGTCAGAAAAGATATTTGATATGATTTCAATTTTCTTCAATTTACCAAGGCTTGATTTGTGACCCAAAGTATGATCTCTCCTGGAGAATGTTTCATGAGCACTTGCGAAGAATGTCTGTTCTGTTGTTATTGGATGGAATGTCCTATAAATATCAATTAAGTCAATTTTGTTTAATGTATTATTTCAAGCTTGTGTTTCCTTATTTGTTTTCATTTTGGATGATCAGTCCATTGGTGAAAGTGAGGTGTTAAAGTCCCCTACTATGATTGTGTTGTTGTCGATTTCCTCTTTTATGGCTTTTAGTATTTGCCTTATGTATTGAGGTGCTCCTATGTTGGGTGCCTAAATATTTACAATTGCTATATCTTCTTCTTGCATTGATCACTTAATCATTATGTAGTGTCTCTCTTTTCTCTTGTAATAGTCTTTACTTTAAAGTCAATTTTTTCTGATATGAGAATTGCTGCTCCAGCTTTCTTTTGATTTCCATTTCATTGAATATCTTTTTCCATCCCCTCACTTTCAGTCTGTATGTGTCCCTAGGTCTGAAGTGGGTCTCTTGTAGACAGCATATATACAGGTCTTGTTTTTGCATCCATTCAGTGAGTCTGTGTCTTTTGGTTGGAGCATTTAATCCATTTACATTTAAGGTAATTTTCGATATGTATGCTCATATTACAATTTTCTTAATTGTTTTGTGATTATTATTGTAAGTCTTTTCCTTCTCTTGTTTTTCCAGCCTAGAGAAATTCCTTTAGTATTTGTTGTAAAGCTGGTTTTGTGGTGCTGAATTTTCTTAGCTTTTGCTTGTCTGTAAAGTTTTTAATTTCTCCGTCAAATCTGAATGAGATCCTTGCTGGGTAGAGTAATCTTGGTTGTAGGTTTTTCTCCTTCATCACTTTAAATATGTCCTGCCACTCCCTTATGACTTGCAGAGTTTCTGCTAAAAGATTAGCTGTTCACCTTATGGGGATTCCCTTGTGTGTTATTTGTTGTTTTTCCCTTGCTGCTTTTAATATGCTTTCTTTGTATTTAATTTTTGATAGTTTGAGTAATATGTATCTTGGCATGTTTCTCCTTGGATTTATCCTGTTTGGCACTCTCTGTACTTCCTGGTCTTGATTAACTATTTCCTTTCCCATATTAGGGAAGTTTTCAACTATAATCTCTTCAAATATTTTCTCAGTCCCTTCCTTTTTTCTTCTTCTTCTGGGACCCCTATAATTCGAATGTTGGTGCATTTAATATTGTCCCAGAGGTCTCTGAGACTGTCCTCAGTTCTTTTCATTGTTTTTTCTTTATTCAGCTCTGCAGTAGTTATTTCCACTATTTTATCTTCCAGGTCACTTATCCATTCTTCTGCCTCAGTTATTCTGCTATTGATCCCTGCTAGAGAATTTTTAATTTCATTTATTGTGTTGTTCATCATTGTTTGCTCTTTAGTTCTTCTAGGTCCTTGTTAAACATTTCTTGTATTTTCTCTCTTCTATTTCCAAGATTTTGGATATCTTTACTATCATTATTCTGAATTGTTTTTCATGTAGACTGCCTATTTCCTCTTCATTTATTTGATCTGGTGGGTTTTTTCCTTGCTCCTTCATCTGCTGTTTTTCTGTCTTCTCATTTTGCTTCACTTACTGTGTTTGGTGTCTCCTTTTCTCAGGCTGAAGGTTTGTAGTTCCCTTTGTTTTTGCTGTCTGTCCCCTGTGGCTAAGGTTGGTTCAGTGGGTTGTGTAGGCTTCCTGGTGGAGGGGACTAGTGCCTGTGTTCTGGTGGATGAGGCTGCATCTTGTCTTTCTTGTGGGGAGGTCCACATCTGGTGGTGTGTTTTGGGGTGTCTGTGGCCTTATTATAATTTTAGGCAGCCTCTCTGCTAGTGGATGGGGCTGTGTTCCTGTCTTGCTAGTTGTTTGGCATAGGGTGTCCAGCACTGTAGCTTGCTGGTCGTTGAGTGAGGCTGAGTCTTGGCTTTGAGATGGAGACTTTGGGGAAATTTTCATCATTTGATATTACGTGGAGCTGGGAGGTCTCTTGTGGACCAGTGTCCTGAAGTTGACTCTCCCACCTCAGAGGCACAGCACTGACTCCTGGCTGGAGCACCAAGAGCCTTTCATCTACACAGCTCAGAATAAAATTGTGGAAAAATAGAAAGAAAGAAAGAAAGAAAGAGGATAAAATAAAATAAGGTAAGATAAAATAAAATAGTTATTACAGTAAAAAATAAAAAAAATAATTATTAAGAAAAATATTTTAAAAAGTAAAAAAAAAAAAAAAAAAAAAAAGGATGGACAGAACCCTAAGACAAATGGGAAAGCAAAGCTATACAGACAAAATCAGACCCAGAAGCATATAAACACACACTCACAAAAGAGAAAAAGGGAAAAAAATAATATATCTTTGCTCCCAATGTCCACCTCCTCAATATGGGATGATTCATTGTCTATTCAGTTATTTCACAGATGCAGGGTACATCAAGTTGATTGTCGAGATTTAATCCGCTGCTCTTGAGGCTGCTGGGAGAAATTTCCCTTTCTCTTCTTTGTTTTCACAGTTCCCGGGGTTCAGCTCTGGATTTGGACCCGCCTCTGTGTGTAGGTCACCTGAGGGTGTCTGTTCTTCGCTCAGACAGGACGGGGTTAAAGGAGCCAGTGATTCGGGGGCTCTGGCTCACTTAGGCCAGGGGGAGGGAGGGTTATGGATGCGGGCGAGCCTGCGGCAGCAGATGCTGGCATGACATTGCACCAGCGTGAGGCGTGCCGTGTGTTCTCCCGGGGAATTGTCCCTGGATCCCGGGAACCTGGCAGTGGCGAGCTGCACAGGCTCCCCAGAAGGGAGGTGTGGAGAGTGACCTGTGCTCGCACACAGGCTTCTTAGTGGCGGCAGCAGCAGCCTTAGCGTCTCATGCACGTCTCTGTGGTCTGCGCTGATAGCCGCGGCTTGTGCCCGTCTCTGGAGCTCCTTTAATCAGCGCTTTGAATCCCCTCTCCTCGTGCACCAGGAAACAAAGAGGCAAGAAAAAGTCTCTTGTCTCCTCGGCAGCTCCAGACTTTTTCCCGGACACCCTCCCAGCTATCCGTGGCTCACTAACCCCTTTAGGCTGTTTTCACGCTGCCAACCCCAGTCCTCTCCCTGGGATCTAAGCTCCGAAGCCCGAGGCTCAGCTCCCAGCCCCTGCCCACCCCGGCAGGTGAGCAGACAAGCCTCTCGGGCTGGTGAGTGCTGGTCAGCACCAATCCTCTGTGCGGGACTCTCTCTGCTTTGTCCTCCGCACCCCTGTTGCTGCGCTGTCCTCCGTGGCTCTGAAGCTTCCCCACCACAATCCGCAGTCTCCGCCCACGAAGGGGCTCCTTGTGTGTGGAAACCTTTCCTCCTTCACAGCTCCCTCCCACTGGTGCAGGTCCCATCCCTATTCTTTGTCTCTGTTTTTTCTTTTTTCTTTTGCCCTACCCAGGTACGTGGGGAGTTTCTTGCCTTTTGGGAGGTCTGAGGTCTTCTGCCAGCGTTCAGTAGGTATTCTATAGGAGGAGTTCCACATGTAGATGTATTTCTGATGTATCTGTGGGGAGGAAGGAGATCTCCGCATTTACTCTTCTGCCATCTTGAAGCCCCCCCCCCCCACTTACTCTTGATGGAGAAAATGAGTTTATGAGAAAATGAAGATTTGATTGCAGTTTGAAACTTGATTCAGTTTGTGAGGCAAGAGGTGGTTATAGTGTGACCTTTGTTGAAAACGAAACAACAGGTCCAAAGTGGAGTCACTTGTGCTAAGCCCATGTCACCAAAGTGAGACTTAATACTTAATGTAATTGCAGTTTCAACCTCCCCCAGAATGTAATCTTAACCAGCCAGTCTGGAATCTCCCGGTCAGCACGAGTGATGGAATCACCTGGTAAACCCTGTCCATCCCCTAAAGGAAGGGGACCCTGTCTGAAACAATCCCCTCTTTCCTTGTCCTGCCCACTCTTCTGCCTATAAAAGTCTTCCATTTTGTATAACTCCTACGAGCTCCTTTCTATTTACTAGGTAGGATGCTGCCCAGTCCATGAATCATTGAACAAAGCCAACTAGATTTTTAAATTCACTCAGTTGAATTTTGTGTTTTAATACCTTATTCATCTCAAACATTTAAAGCCAAGGAGACTCATTTGCCCATATATCTTCCTACCAGAGTTTCTGGTTTTCTCTGTAATTTTTGATTAATAGACATATTCACAAACTTGTATGTTCTTTGGAACACTTAAAATAACTTTGCTCTAGAAGTAACAAAATAAGTGGCAGAAACACATTTTTTCCCTTTGTTTGCATTGTTACTGGTAACCAGTTCCTTGTATCCTTCAGTTATTTTTTTCCCTATATATGCATGTTTGATTTGGTAGCAGCTACTACAGCAACATCTACAAGGGACCTTTGGATGTCCAGGGATACTGACAAGGGGCATCCCTTGCAGCAGATCCTCTCCAGATCACAGTGAGCAACCAGCAGGTTTTAGGCATGGCTTGCATTTTTGCTGAGAAGTTACATTCCCTGAGGTTGGGGATGGAAATAAAGGGCTTAAAGGGGATTAATTTTTGCTATTTCACTGGGAAGTTAACTGAAGCAAGAAAACATACTGATATGGTAAAAAAAAAAAACAGAAACATGTATAATTTTCCCATATTCCCATTCCTGTGATATGGGACTTGCAGAAGGACAAGAAATGGAGGGACAAGGGTGAAGAGTGGGGGAGTCAGAGTCACAGGGACCAGGCCCACTTGTGAAATCATTCTCAGCTACTACTGATTTACACAAGATGCCATTTTGAAAAAGGAGGTTAATCTTTAAGAATTTGGGGTACCATGGGAAAGTAAAATAATGAATATTCGTGTTCTAAGTCCTAGAAAATAATAAAACTATTTAGGACTGTTTCCTAGAAGTTCCAGTCCTGGGATCCTTTTTACAAGGCCAACTTCATAGGTGTGTGACCTCTGCAGTGACATGGAAGGGCAATGTGCTTGTTAAAAGATCTGCAGTAGCCGTCTCAAAATTCTTAATCATGTTTTGAACAAGGGACCTTGTGTTTTCATTTTGCCTTGGGTGTTGCAAATTATGAAGCCCATGGTGCCTTCTTATTTTTCACCTTTCCTGTAGCAACAGAAGGAAGTTCAGTGGTCAACAGCCACTCCTCCTTTCATCTGGAGGGTTTTGAGTGACATTGCTCAGCACTAGTGTGTCACATCAAGCACCCCAGAGGACATGGACGTTCTGGATTTCTATCCTTCAGATATACCAGGAAGATGTACTTGCAGGGGATGGGGAGGGAGTGTGGGTAAATAATTTACTTATTCCAAACACTTTCTCTTACTATTTTCTCAGGCACATTCTACTTGTGCACACAAGCTGATTGAAAAAAATAATAATAAACAGTCCCACCTAGTGTTATATCACACACGCATGCACACAACGGCTGTGAACAGAGGTTGCTCAGATCCAGACACTGTAAAATCTCTCCCATAGTGCTAATGACAAGCTTGTCCAATTCCCATCGTGCTATGAAGCACCTTTCCCATTCGTGTTTATTCTCACGTATTGATGGCAGGTGGGAATTGGAAACCCCTAGAACTCCAAGATGCCCATCAGTGCTCCTGTTTACAAAGTGGCACCCTCAGGAGTGAGCTGCTGGGACACTTGACAGCCCTGAATACTTGTCACCCCTACACAGCTCCGTTACTCTGAGTTTTGTTTAATACTTCTTATTTATTAGCAAGTTGACAGCTATTTTAGTTCACTGGATATTGCTTTACTGGGAGAAATGAAACAGGAGCATGGGAAAGAAGACAATTCTGCCTTCTAGTGTTTTTGAAGTAATGTGAGAGGCAAGGAAAGGAGATGGTTCCACCAGCATAGGACATACATAATGAGTCCACCTGGTGGGAAGGAACATGGTTTATTTGGAGCTGGACATTAAAGTTTATGGAGTGAAAGAATCAGGCATCATGTTTATGAAACTTCCAGGAAGTGATCTCCCCCCTTCCAGAATGTGATACTTTCCCGGAGGCCTTCTTTTCACTTCAGGGATTCTCCCTGGCTGCCCGCATCCCTTCACTTCTCTCTCTGCAAAATCATACTGGGCTTCTGTTTTCTCTTCTCTCTTAGGGGTTAAAAACACTAGTGATCATTAAACAGTTAAATCAAACAGGACCTGGGCATCTCGAAGTTTACTGAAGTTTACTGCTTCCTCATTCTAAAGTAAATATGTACTACATGACTGAAGTCTGCTCTTCTCCACATCAAATGTTCTCTTTGCCTTCAAGTTGCTATGAATGTTTTCATCCCCTAAAGATTCATATGTTGAAACTTAATTCCCAGCTTGATGGTATCAAGGAGATGGGATCTTTGGGAAGGAATCAGGTCATGAGGGTGGAGCCCTCATAAATGGGATTAGTGTTCTTATAAAAGAGACACAGAGAACAACTCACCCCTTCCACCACATGAGGTTATAGAGAAAAGACAGTCATTATGTTACCGAATCCAGGTCCGGCTGCTCACCACTCGAAAGCCAATTCTTGAGAGACAAGTATTGGTAAGAAAGGTAAGCTTTCTTTATTTCGGAGGCCAGCAACAGGGGGAGAGTGTGGACTCCTGTCTGAGAACCAACTCCCAATGGCTGTTCAGGGGACAGGGGTTTTTAAAAGGGAGTTTCAGGGTTGTACAGGCAAATGGAGGGAGCAGAACAGCATAGTCAGTTCTGACAGCTATCTTGAGATCAGTAATGCGGTGGTCTGATCAGCATCATCTGGATTGTTTTAAGTACAGTTAATCTTTAGTTCCAGAGTTTTTCCCATTTCTTTGAGGTCAGTTTTTGGAATTGTGTGAAGTGGAGTAGCTTATGTCATGGCTTCAATTTAGTCATCATATAGTCATCCTCCTCCACCTGGTGGGGGCTTCAGTATCTGCAAAACAGCTCACAGGATATGGCTCAGAATATTATCTATAGGTCTTAAGGAAGAACTAAAGATCCTTGACTATGCTTAATGACTAAACTATTATTATTTGGTCTTCTTTGACTGTTTTCCTTTGTTTCTGCATTTTGTCACTTCTCTGATTAAACTTATTCTTTGGCTAAAGTTTTTCCACAGACAAAAAGCAAGCTGAGGACATGGGGGGCAAGGACTATAGGGTCCTGCTCCATATCAATTATGAGGAAGCAAATCTCACCATACACAGAGTCTGCTGTGCTAAGATCTTGGATTTCCCAGCCTCCAGAACTGTGAGAAATAAATGTTGTTTATAAACCACACAGTCCATGGTATTTTTGTTATACCAAAAGGAACTAAAATAAAAGCTCACATATGATATAATATTATCAAGGCTATCTGGGTTTCATTTCTCTGCACACAATCTAGGCTGTCTAAACTCATACAACTATTATATTTTACTTTTAATATCATATTAAAAAATCCTTTTTGAAGTGAGGCATGCTATATTAACTTCATGAACTAATTAATTAATACAAATACACCACTCTAGAATTTGTTGGGCTAAAGATAGAAGTCAAGTAAGTATACCATAAGTGTAGAAGTGAAGTAAGATTATTGCAGTTGTAGTTTTGGATAAGCTAGTTTTTAAATAAAAAAATGTTAGCATACTGTAATACATGTAAACTTTCAGGTACACAGCCTGAGTTCCAATCCTAATTTTACCATTGCCACACAGAGCCTGGGTTGCCTCAATGATAGAGATAAAGATAGTAATGGTATTCGTTTCTTTGGAATAATTTGGAAACAAATTATTTAATAGACATGAACATTTGGATAGTGCCTGACACATAAAAGTTGTTCAATAAAAGTCAGCTATTGATATTGCCCCAGGTAACGATTTTTTTTAGTTTTGTTCTGTTTTGTTTTCTGAACAACGTTGCTTCACCTTAATAAATTCAGCCTATTAATTTAGCCCATCACTACCCTTGGTACACTGATCATCACCCAATCCATTAGCTATATGTCCCCAGCTTTTGTTAACCCTAAATTTGATTAGTGTTAGAGGTAATTTTTTTCCTTCTCCTAAATTCTTATCATGATTTTGCAGCTCTCACCTTATTAAATTATTAATAATTTAATAATGATTAAATATTGCTTTGTGCTGTTGTCACCGTTTTTCACTATTCTATAAGCTTCCAGGCTGCAGAGAGTTCAGAAAATTCTTTGCACCACTATGCCCATGTGAAGCATTCTGCATATGGATAAGTTTTCACTAAATTTTTGTTGAATTAATAAGTGTAAATTCACTTTTATTTTGTCCAAGTTATTCATTCGTCTCTGAATTAATTTAACTTAAGATACACCCTATGAGAAACCTTCGATTTGTCACTCATTTACCTGATGATTTCACTATAATCTGGAATAGAGGCTCAAGCATGAGGAAGTACATTATTAAAATGTTCACCATCTCAGCCTTTCAGTAGATAGAGATCATATAACTCAAGGTATCCCAGTTCAATCATAGCAGGCATTCAACAAATATTTGAATAACACATAAGCATTAATACCAATTAGCATTTGTTTCACAAAAATACAATATAAAAATGAATATATATCTTTTATGAATTTGTGAATATTTTATGTGCTCTGTACCTGCAACACTAGCTTTATGACAAAACACTGTTTCTTGTTTATATGATCTTGAAGAATCTTTCTCGTATTGTGTCCTACCCTCAGCTTATTTTAATTTTTATTCCTTCCCTATTCCTTCAAAACTATTCTTTCCAAACTCATCAATGAACATAGAACTCTTCATTTCATATCCTACCCACTTTATACCTCCTGTCTCTCCAATTTCAGTAAATGTCACCAACATCTACACAGTTGCACAAGTCAAAAATCTAAAGCTCTTCCATTAATCTTTTCTGTTTCTCATCTCCTTACCTTCAATCCATCAGAAAGTCCTTTTTGCTCAAATTCCAAAACATATCCCCAGTAGGCCCACTTTTCTCCATTTCCTCTGCACCCCTGCCCAACTGTGATCATCTTTTTTTAAGTCTCCTGCCTCTCATTTTCCCTTTGCTTCTACTCTGATCCATCACACTATATGAAAAAAACATGAGTAAGATATAGTCAGTTCCTTCTTAAAAATCTTCAACGAAGTCCTGTCCAGAGCAGAATCAAGTCCAGATTGCACAGTATGATATTTCTGGACCTGGGAGATGGAACTTCTGTCGACCTATTCAGTCTGATCCCCTCCACCCCAAAACCTGCTCCCATTGCACCCATTCCTTTCACCACAGAGATTCCATGCTGAAGGGTCTTTCAACTCCACATTCCTCTCACCACTTCCCATAGCATGCTAACCTTTATATTCACAAGGGACACCCAGCTGTCCTTCATGTCACTGCTGAAGTGGCACCTTCTTCATGATGGTTTCCTTGACCCTGCTTTTGAGCTGTTTCCAAACCCTACATGTGTCTTTTTTTGTGGTGCTCATTACACTCCATGATGATTGCTTCTTTCCTCTTCTAAGCCTGCCTGGAGTTACCTGGAGAAAGGTTTAATTCATCTAAATAATAAGGGATATATGTCCTGTATCTTGCATACAGTATATGTTCAACAGGGTTAGCTCCTCTCCTTTTTCAACGTAGTGAGGTGGGACATAGTTTATTGGTGGTCATAGCATTGAATGAAATGCATATTTGCAATGAAAATTGTCATCAGCCCACTTTGTAGTAATAATATTTAGCCACACATGTTAAATGTTATGAACATTAAACTATATTTTAACTTTTCAGAATTAAGCACCATCATAAAACATTTATCCCAATGTTCACTTAAAACTGCATTTATCCCACTTTACCACTTTTTAAGGTATGGTTTTGCTATCATCACAGTCTAAACCCAGACACTATCATTTCATCTTAATCTTCAGATACTTACATTTCATTCATCCTGAATGATATCTGTGTCTATGTTCACACTATTCCTTCTTTCTGAAATGTCCTCTCTCAGTTTCTCTGTCAGTTTAAACTTTACTCTTTCACATTTCATCACAGTTATAATTTCCTCCACGGACCCTCCCTGGTTGTTACCAGTCAGACCTAACCACTCCGTCCCCTGTACTGCCTTCCTGTCTCCATCCATCTCTCTCATAAACTGGGTCCTGTCTGATGTAGTTGTGCTTGTCCACTGGATGATTAGCTCCTAAAGGCAGGGCTGTGTCCTACCCATGTCTGTGTCACCTGTACCCTGAGTAGTGCCTGCTACAAATTATGCTTCATCTTCACCTGCCATGCTTGGGATAGTTATTGGGCTCAATTGTCTTCACTGTAGGAAACAGGTCAGTGACACTGCTTCTATCATCCAATAGATCATACCTTTGACCCTGATAAATTTTTTTATGAACTATCTCTCTTCTTAGTTGCAATCAGTCATCATGTGCCTGGAAATATTTCCTTAGACTATGGACTGAGTAACTCTGAACAAATTCATTGTGTTGCATTAAAAAAAAAAAATCAAAGCCTATGGGCAGGCAACAGTTGTGTCATCTTTACATCTCACATGCTTGGAAGCAGTGCATTTTACCTTCATAGCTTTTTACACTTTGGTACTTGAAATATTCATGCTGGGTAACCTTGAATTACATTTTAAGTGGATTTTCCTATATGGAACTAAATTTAGGGTTTGCTTCCAACTTGTAAACATAAGGCACTTAGTTGCAATTCTTGGGGTTATGTACTAGCATTTTTATTATTATTTAAACTGAATTCTGTAATTGAAATGAAATACTCTCTTTCTAACACTGATAGAAATGTGTATGGTGGATCTTAGTTTGGCTGGAACTCATTTCACTCAAAGGAAGAAGAAAAAACAAATAGAGGTAAAAATAAAAGTGAGAAAACAATTCCAACAATACTCAGCTGATGTCATTGCCACCTAAATTTTGGACAAATTGTTCCAGTGTCTGTGAGATCAAGAAGGAACATTCAGTCAGAAAGAAAGTCTCCTTGTGATTAAGATGAGAAAACAGTATCAAGTAGCCAGGGCTTTGCTACCTTCTGTCCATAAGAAAGAGCAATCTCATTAAAGTAATAGCTAGAGATGGTTCACTCCATCCAAGGACTGATAATGAGGTAGGTTTGTTCTGGGTATAATGAGTCCTCCACCTTCTTTACCTCCTTATAAGTTGCTGACATGTGTTGAGGAGAGAGTCCTTGTAGGTATAATTCTGACACTTAAAACTGAAAACAAAACAAAATAAAATTAATTAATCTTAAATATCTCCAGCTGGCACCTTGAGATCAGATTTCTAGTTTCTAGAACTGTGAGACAATAAATATCCATTTTTCAAGCTACTCATTTTGAGGTACTTTGTTACACAGCCCCAGAAAACCAATACACCAGCTAATAGTACTTTGTGGCAAAAACAAAGTGATATTGGAAGCTAACCAGACTGATATTTAAGTACGTCTCATAAACTGTCTCAGAAGAAGATTCTGAGGATTACATGCAAACATTGTATATAAATATAAATATCAACATATCTTTATTTGTAGAGGACAAGAGGAAGATGTCTGTTATAAAAATATTTTCACTGAAATGTTACAGTTATAATTTTATCCTGAAAGAATATAGGGTAGTTTTGCCTCAGATATATTCTGAATAGAAAATATAGCTCCCAATTAGAAATCTCTCCTTTTATATTGTTGTGAAAAATTTTCATGTCACTGACCATACCAATTTCTCAAAATAGGTTAGCCTGTGAGAAAGATAGTGGAGAATTCGAGTTTCCTCTTTGCTAATAAGACATGAGTAATAACCAGAGTTCTCAGTTCAAAAGTTGTTAGTCAAATCTGCCTACAGCAGAAATCAATGTGATTTTTTGGGAGGAAAGATGCACCAAGCAAGGAGAAAACAATTCTAGTAACATCTTCTTGCTCTGACTCTCAGAGTCGACACACTTTTTTTTACCCCCAAACCATAACATGTTCCTTCTAATCAAGTTTTAGTTTGTGCATTGTTTTTATCGCTTATATGCAGAATCTTAAAAAAGTGATACAAATGAACTTATTTACAAAACAGAAACAGACACACAGACTTAGAGAATGAACCACAGGGGAAGGGTGGGGGGAAGGGATAGATTGGGATTTGGGGATTGACATATACACACTGCTATATTTAAAATAAGATGCCTTTACATGGGAAAAAAGTGCTCATAAACTTGGCTAAGAAATTCATGGAAGAAACTATCCTTAGGTTATAATCAAAATTCTATACTAAGATTAATGTTCAAGATCCCTTTCTACATCTTTAACATGCAAGAAGACCATGCAAAATGATATAAAGAAAAAAGGTTAAATGTCTAATAAGAGAACTGAAAAAAAAGCAAATTGTTTCTAGAGCCTTAAAGAAATTTAACTGAAGGTGCATATTCTTTCTACTTTAAAGTGTTGAAGTACATACACTTTTTCACTAGTTTTTTTTTTTAAGCATGTAAATAGAAGTGTCTCATGACAACTATATTTGCAGCTACAGAAATTTGTTCACACAGTACCTGTACATCCCTGCAGGATAGCTCTACCACACTGCTTTGCAGAGATTTATTTATTATGTCTCTCTATTCAGATTATCAGCTCCACAACAGCAGGGACCATACTTTTTTTTTTTTTAACTCCTTTTTAAACTGCTGGATGTGTGGTCCTGGTCTATCAGCCTCAGCATCAACTGGGAACTTGTTGGAAATACAGAATCTTGGGTCCTATCTCAAGCCTACTGATTGAGAGTCTGCATTTAACAAGATACCAACATTCCAGGGGATTGCTATGCAAGGAGGAGAAGCACTATGCTAACTTTATGCACAGATGTTGCCTTATGAAAATGTTCAGACAGTGTTTATTGTGTGACAATTTCTATGTTAATGAATCTGAGGTCTAGCGCCTGTTGGTGTAGGCTCATCATGAAAACTTTCCCCTTCCCTTTTCTGCATTTTAGAGAGCTTAGCTAGCGTCTTTGTGTCATTTGACATGATTGAGAAATGAAAAGAAATAGGGAACTCAGAGATCTTTGAGAATGGAGCATTGTGCCTAGGGTCCCTTAAACAACCCCTCTTCCTCAACTATACAGGTCTAACTTTCAAGCCTGCTAGCCCAGACCCCCAAACACCCCACCACTAATGCTAATGCTCTCAGCTTCATTTCTCTTTTCTTCCATGGGCTGGTGGAGACTGGCCTCTAGAATCACCCCTCATGGCCCAGATGACATTAAAATAATTCCCATTTCCCTGGCACATGAAAAAAGATAATTTTCCTCTTTCAAATCCTTTAGTGTGTATCAGTTACCTCCAGGGTTGAGTATTAAAAGCCTTTCACAATCTGGACTTTCCTGGTCTTTGGATTCTCATTCCTCTCTGCATCTCTATCCACCATCTGTGCTTCATTTACTTCATGCTGCTTATAAGAAACTCCAGAATGCCATGCTCTTCCAGACCACTCCACTTGTCTGCAAGGCAGATTCTACACTTTCTAAGAGGACTATTCTAATATCCCCTTGGGTAAGATTTACTTGTTATTCTTTGGTGCTCCATAGTATGTTGTATCTCTTCAACCATTATTTATGGATATTGTACCTCTCTTATCTGCTGGTCTTTCCTACTAAACTCTTTGAGGGCAGGTATTTCATCACTTTTATATCTTGGTCATCTGGGAACCATTCAATCAGTATCTGTTGATGAACAAGTAAATAACTTTTCTCACTGCTTTTGCTGAAGTCAGTAAGTATCATCTACTATTTCTTTTACTATGACTACTGCCATTACTACTACATTTACAACTCTAGTGATAAAAACAGATGAGCAGTCCCTTAATGGCAGGGGCTGTATCATATTTATACCTGTACCCTCGTACCAAGCAGAGAATCTAGGGCATGGGAGGTGCTCAATAAAAGCTCATTGAATAAGAGTAGGTTTTCATATTCATAATCTATACAACAAGCCAATAAAAATGTAATTATCATCATGCCTTTTAGAGATTTACTTTAGTATCTGTTTTTTACAAATTTTACCGTTTAGTAAAGTAAATCAAGCACAGGCTATTTGACTCCAAATAGCACGCACTTTCTATTGTATCAGATCACTGTACATATGTTCCTTTAGCTCAGGTCATCACCACTTACTCTAAATATAAACACGGACACACATGGTGTATGTTTTAGAGTATGTTTTATATTAAACAGATCTTTCTCTACTGTCCTGGTGGCAATATGTAAATCAATATTTATGATCATGTGAGGATACACAATTGAGTTACACAAAAGCTTTTGAAATTCAGTCCATTCGTTAATAGAGCCAAAACTGTGTGTGAGTTCCTCAAATGTATATTTGTATTTACAATTAAGAAAGTAAAAAAAAAAATGTAGCTATGAAGGGAAATCCTATTTATTGCATGCCCAATAAAACAAAGCTTGCCAAAAGTGGTGATGCTGGGTTGGTATGCTTTAATTTGGAAAGAAATATGGGGCAGTCAAATGAGATTATTTTTCCTACCAATTAGAAAAAAAATTAACCTTATGTTGATGGAGAACAGATTTGTTCTGTTTCGCTTTTGTTACACATGCTGGGAACTCCAGTGGAGAAGAAATTGCACTGCCTTGAAAGTATATCACAGGAGGAATTTAACCATTACCCATATTTTGACTTGCAAATAAATTTTAGCTAGCATTTGACCAAAGCTCTGATCTTTTTTCTTTTATAATAATTTTGGTACAACTGGCAACTTTATGATTAAGGATTGCAGCCTCTTATTTCTGATACTTGGGAGAATACTATATGAAATGAAAGAGAGGATTGAATTATTCATCTTGCAACAGTTTCACTGATGGTGGCATTCATTGAGAAAATGAATAGAGTATTACCCAGATAAAACTATTTTGAGAATCTACATTGTTTTATTCATTATTTAAATTTTTATCTGTGCTAAAAGAAGACATGGACATTGTATAAGTTTTCATTCCATTTTGATTTTATGAACATTTTTAAAATATTACCAATAAAGTGAAACAGTCAATTGCTTAGAATAAAATATGCAAGTTCTTTATGAAATAGTTTTCTATTAGTTTTTGGAGACTAACATAAAGAATGGATATGTTTTAAAGAAAAAACAATTCATTGAAGTATTTGCAGAATCAGTGTTCTTATTTGTATTCTGGCTTTTAGTCTATATTTGATATCTGTCAAAACCCAGAAAAATGAGAGCAATAAACATACATTTTGAGAAGTAAGAAAACCATGTTTTGGCTAACTACTGCCATATATTATTTTTTAAATTCTTCACATTATAATTTTTTTGTTATTCATTATTTTAATTTCTTTTTTAGCTCTTCATGTTACTATTATTCTTAATTCTTCATGTTTCTACATTCTTCTAGGAAATCTAACCTTATTTATTTGCCTATGCTCAAGTATTGTTTACAAGAAGTTAGGAAAGAAAAAGCAGACTCTTCTATGTGAGCTGACTGTGAGAATTTATTTAAACCAGTGTTCTTTAAAGAGAGGTGCAAGATCTATTTGAGTGTGGAAAAAATACATTAAAGTGTATGATTACTTTTATTCAATAAAATAAGAAAATTAAATAATATTAATATTTAATATGTGGATTCACACTAGGTTTCTCACCATTTATCAATATGTCAGATATTCAACAGGTGAGGAATTCTGACTTAGAGTTCTCTTCTAGCCTGTTGTGATATGCTGCAATTTGCATGCTCCTGCTTACATGCATGTGTAATCTACATAAATCTAGCTTTAATTAACTAACTTTCATAAAATGGACAAGAACTAAAAAAAGAATTCTTGAAAAAAATCTATCAAAAAAAATAATGCAAATGTATGTGCTCAAAAAGAAAAAGACAGAACTCAACAGACACATCTTAAGGTAAGGAGGAGATGGAATTTTGTAAAGAGCATTTGGAAATGTTTTCACTATTATGTGTTGTTGTTTATCAAGAGATATGTGTACACATGTAAATGCCCCCATATCAACATACATGGACACACACACACATGCACATATACTCACACCTACACAACACAGACACAAAACCTCAGAAATAGCATTTTTCTAACTGCTTTAAAATATCATTCAAATTACAATTTTAATGGATTTTGAACCCATTTGTTGAGTATATAAAAATGAAACACATTTTGATTAGTTTGCATGATGAACTGATTGACAAAAATGAGATAAAAATTTGTTGAATTTCAATAACAAACTTTGTATATCAGTGGATGATATTAACAGAAAGTGGCACATTTTTGTGAGATATTTTTCAACTCTGACAGCTATCGTAACCAGATAATTGGAACAAACTGAATTTAAAAACATAACTTCAAATATTTGTAAACTTTGAAAGAAAAATAATATTTCTGCTTTAGCCATGCTGTTAATAATTTTAGTGAATGCGAAAAGTTGTTTAGAGTGTTAATAAACAAAAATCCTGTCTCATGTTATTTTTATTTCCTATTTCCTATTATTGTATACATAATATGCATACAGCACGAAAATATGTAATCCATAAAAAAAACCTTTCTATGCATATATTGAGATTGAGTGAGTTTGTAGGCCACTGGGAAGTATCAAGGGCATCAATATTTGACTGTAGGTTGGTCTCATCTCTCTGTATTTGATAGCAATGATTATGTCTTCTTTGTAGTGTGGCACAGTATTGAAAAAGATGATTTATCAGAGATGTTAACAAAAAAAGTTACAGTAGAAACATTTGATCCTGGAAACACAGTGTGATGATTTCTTGTGCAGAGATTTATGCTATTAATTTTCTTAAAGAATATTATATAATCCATGCAAAATATTGTAAAACTACACTAATTCAGATTAATTAGGAAGAAAAGCCTATCTACTTTATTTTATTACAACAAAGTTACAAAATTTCTTTTAAAAACAAGACAGTGTCTGCTATTTTCTGATACACATAGTGAGTTAAAGAAGCTCTGAAAAGTGGGGCAACTTTCATGATTTTCAGTTTGCATACATAAATAATAATTCCATTATTATGTGTAAATACATGCCTCTCTAATGTTTGAAATTTTTTCCCTTAAATAAATATTCTTGCCTACCATTGTGTGTACATTGATAATTTGTCCAGCAAAGTATTTTATGCAAAGATTTGTTTCAGCCTAGCCACAGTCTTATTTATTATAAATTCTAGATTAGCAAAGTAAAAAGTCCTTAGACTTTGTTGAACTTCTCTTTTTAGTTCAATAATCATGATTTAAAATTTGAATTTCTGTTTCAGTCTCCCAATCTCCTAAAAGATATGGCCTTTCTTGTCATACCCATTACTCCTACCACTATAAAAGTGGAGAAATCTAGCTCTATCTTTCAACTAAACTGCCTCTTTTTCACCTTAGAAGATTGTTAGCCATGAAGTCAGGAAGTGTAGATCTTAAAATGTCTCTGAAGGCAATAGGTGTTGAATAAGCTGTTAAACAAAAGAATTGGGAGTCCTTTGTCATCATCTGGAAGCAGCATTGATTGATATGAACAGGGCTCAGCATTGGTTTTAGATAAACAAGACAAAGACAAAGATTGAGAGTTAACTGTTGAGGCTAAGGTGTAAGAAAAAAATGTCAACAAAATAACAAAGAACTTTGCTATTTCTCTATGGCCTTTCCTTATGGTCAGGTTCACATCAAACAACCCGTGCACTGAGCTACCTCTTTCATGGGGATGGTCAAATCCTACATAGGTATGGTGTTCACTCACTTTCCCCCTTCCCATCTCGCAGGGTAACAGAATGCAGAGAAAACCAAATAAACTGTAC
Source organism: Aethalodelphis obliquidens (assembly GCF_003676395.1). Taxonomy (NCBI): domain Eukaryota; kingdom Metazoa; phylum Chordata; class Mammalia; order Artiodactyla; family Delphinidae; genus Aethalodelphis; species Aethalodelphis obliquidens. Next base: position 8,924,670 of record NW_020837993.1, read on the forward strand.
ACACTTTGCAAAGTTTAAAAAAAAAGATACAAATGAACTTACTTACAAAACAGAAACAGACTCCAAACACAAATTTATGGTTATCAAAGGGGAAACGTGGCGGGAAGGGGGACATATACATATACACACTACTATATATAACATAGATAATCAACAAGGGCCTACTGTATAGCAGAGGGAACTCTACTCAATATTCTGCAATAACCTATATGGCAAGATAATCTGAAAAAGAATGCATATATGTGTGTATATATATATATATATATATATATATATATATATATATATATATATCTGAGTCACTTTGCTGTACACCTAAAAGTAATGCAACATTGTAAATCAAATATACTCTAATAAAAAATGAAAATTAAATTGAAAAAAAAGTAAGCTTGCTATCACTGAGTATAAAGCTGGCAGCTCCTCCAAAGGAAGGCAATTCATCCCTGTAAAGTTCCATAGAAAATCATACACAAATAATTGCTAACATCCATACAGAAGATGTTGCTCCACACATAAGAGATTGGTAATACAAAAATCTGAATATTCATTTGGTAAAATTTGACCTGTTCCAGTGCAATTTGTAGCCCTCCATGCCCCTTTCTGAAGGAGAGAAGTGGGATAACTCCAATTTAAAAGTGGCCAAGAATGGCTAAGTTTGCAGTCAGCTCAGTACCAGAAAAATCATTTTTCACTTTCAGATGCCCATCTCCTCTTTCCCTGGATGTTTCATGCATGAGTCCTTTACCTGGGCAAGCTCGCTAAGTGCTGGATGATAGAAAATCCTAGCTCTAGCCATTACTGCTGTTGAAATGCATTCCTCCTAAAGTACTGCCAGGAACCCCTCCTCAGATATATATTTTTTTAACATCTTTATTGGAGTATAATTGCTTTACAATGTTGTGTTAGTTTCTGTTGTATAACAAAGTGAATCAACTATATAAATACATATATCCCCATATTCCCTCCCTCTTGCACCTCCCTCTCACACTCCCTATCCCACCCCTCTAGGTGGTCACAAAGCACCAAACTGATTTTCCTGTGTTATGCAGCTCTTCCCACTAGCTATCTATTTTACCTTTGGTAGTGTATATATGTCAATGCTACTTTCTCACTTTGTCCCAACTTGCCCTTCCCCCTCCCCATGTTCTCAAGTCCATTCTCTACGACGACATCTTTATTCCTGTTCTGCCCCTAGGTTCAGAAAAAAAAAATCAGAACCATTTTTTTTTTTTAGATTACATATACATGTGTTACGTACATTATTTGTTTATCTCTATTTGACTTATTTCAGTCTGTATGACAGACTCTATGACCATCCACTTCACTACAAATAACTCAATTTCATTTGTTTTTGGCTGAATAATAATCCACTGTGTATATGATGTATCCATTCATCTGTTGATGGACACTTAGGTTGCTTCCATGTCATGGCTATTGTAAATAGAGGTGCAATGAATGTTGTGGTACATGACTCTTTTTTTTTTAATTTAATTTAATTTTTTTTTATACAGCAAGTTCTTATTAGTCATCAATTTTATGCACATTAGTGTATAAATGTCAATCTCAATCGCCCAATTCATCACACCACCACTCCCACCCCTTCGTGGCTTTCCCCCCTTGGTGTCCATATGTTTGTTCTCTACATCTGTGTCTCAATTTCTGCCCTGCAAACCGGTTCATCTGTACCATTTTTCTAGATTCCACATATATGCGTTAATATATGATATTTGTTTTTCTCTTTCTGACTTACTTCACTCTGTATGACAGTCTCTAGATCCATCCACGTCTCAACAAATGACCCAATTTCATTCCTTTTTATGGCTGAGTAATATTCCATTGTATATATGTGCCACATCTTCTTTATCCATTCATCTGTTGATGGACACTTAGGTTGCTTCCATGTCCTGGCTATTGTAAATAGAGCTGCAATGAACATTTTGGTACATGACTCTTTTTGAATTATGGTTTTCTCAGGGTACAGGCCCAGTAGTGGGATTGCTGGGTCATATGGTACTTCTATTTTTAGTTTTTAAAGGAACCTCCATACTGTTCTCCATAGTGGTTGTATCAATTTACATTCCCACCAACAGTGCAAGAGTGTTCCCTTTTCTCCACACCCTCTCCAGCATTTATTGTTTCTAGATTTTTTGATAATGGCCATTCTGACTGGTGTGAGATGATATCTCATTGTAGTTTTGATTTGCATTTCTCTAATGATTAATAATGTTGAGGTTTCTTTCATGCGTTTGTTGGCAATCTGTATATCTTCTTTGGAGAAATGTCTATTTAGGTCTTCTGCCCATTTTTGGATTGGGTTGTTTGTTTTTTGATATTGAGCTGCATGAGCTGCTTGTAAATTTTGGAGATTAATCCTTTGTCAATTGCTTCATTTGCAAATATCTTCTCCCATTCTGAGGGTTGTCTTTTGGTCTTGTTTATGGTTTCCTTTGCTGTGCAAAAGCTTTGAAGTTTCATTAGGTCCCATTTGTTTATTTTTATTTCCATTGCTCTAGGAGGTGGATCAAAAAAGATCTTGCTGTGATTTATGTCAAAGAGTGTTCTTCCTACATTTTCCTCTAAGAGTTTTACAGTGTCCAGTCTTACATTTAGGTCTCTAATCCATTTTGAGTTTATTTTTGTGTATGGTGTTAGGGAGTGTTCTAATTTCGTTACTTTACATGTAGCTGTCCAGTTTTCCCAGCACCACTTATTGAAGAGACTGTCTTTCCTCCATTGTATATCTTTGCCTCCTTTGTCATAGATTAGTTGACCATTGGTGCATGGCTTTAACTCTCAGCTTTCTATTTTGTTCCATTGATCTATGTTTCTGTTTTTGTTCCAATACCATATTGTCTTGATTACTGTAGCTTTGTAGTGGAGTCTGAAGTCAGGGAGTCTGATTCCTCCAGCTCAGTTTTTTTTCTTGCAAGACTGCTTTGGCTCATCGGGGTCTTTTTTGTCTCCATACAGATTTTAAGATTTTTTGTTCTAGTTCCATAAGAAATGCCATTGGTAATTTGATAGGGATTGCATTGAATCTGTAGATTGCTTTGGGTAGTATAGCCATTTTCACAATATTGAGTCTCCCAATCTAAGAACATGGTATATCTCTCCATCTGTTGGTATCATCTTTAATTTCTTTCATCAGTGTCATATAGTTTTCTGCATACAGGTTTTTTGTCTCCCTAGGTAGGTTTATTCCTAGGTATTTTATTCTTTTTTTTTTTTGCAATGGTAAACGGGAGTGTTTTCTTAATTTCTCTTTCAGATTTTTCATCATTAGTGTATAGGAATGCAAGAGATATCTGTACATTAATCTTGTACCCTGCAACTTTACCAAGTTCATTGATTAGCTCTAGTAGCTTCCTGGTGTCATCCTTAGGATTCTGTATATATAGTACCATGTCATCTGCAAACAGTGACAGTTTTACTTCTTCGTTTCCAGTTTGTATTCCTTTTATTTCTTTTTCTTCTCTGATTGCCATGGTTAAGACTTCCAAAATTATGTTGAATTATAGCGGTGAGAGTGGACATCCTTGTCTTGTTCCTGATCTTAGAGGAAATGCATTCAGGTTTTTACCATTGAGAATGATGTTTGCTGTGGGTTTGTCATATATGGTCTTTATTATGATGAGGTAGGTTCCCTCTATGCCCAATTTCTAGAGAGTTTTTATCATTAATCGGTGTTGAATTTTGTCAAAAGATTTTTCTGCATCTATTGAGATGATCATGTGGTTTTTATTCTTCAGTTTTTTAATATGGTGTATCACATTGATTGATTTGTGTATATTGAAGAGTCCTTGCATCCCTGGGATAAATCCCACTTGATCATGGTGTATGATCCTTTTAATATGTCATTGGATTCTGTTTGCTAGTATTTTGTTGAGGATTTTTGCATCTATATTCATCAGTGATGATGGTCTGTAATGTTCTTTTTTTGTAGTATCTTTGTCTGGTTTTGGTATCAAGGTGATAGTGGCCTCATAGAATGAGTTTGGGATTATTCCTTCCTCTGCAATTTTTTGGAAGAGTTTGAGAAGGGTGGGTGTTAGTTCTTCTCTAAATGTTTGATAGAATTCACATGTGAAGCCATCTGGTCCCAGCCTTTTATTTTGGAAGATTTTTAATTACATTTTCAATTTCATTACTTATGATTGGTCTGTTCATATTTTCTATTTCTTCCTGATTAAGTCTTGGAAGGTTATACCTTTCTAAGAATTTGTCCATTTCTTCCAGGTTGTCCATTTTATTGGCATATAATTTCTTGTAGTAATCTCTTAGGATACTCTGTATTTCCGTGGTGACTGTTGTAACTTCTCATTTTTCATTGCTAATTTTATTGATTTGAGACTTCTCCCTCTTTTTCTTGATGAGTCTGGCTAATGGTTTATCAATTTTGTTTATCTTCTCAAGTAACCAGCTTTTAGGTTTCTTGATCTTTGCTATTGTTTTCTTTGTTTCTATTTCTTTTATTTCTGCTCTATCTTTATTATTTCTTTCCTTCTGCTAACTTTGTGTTTTATTTGCTCTTCTTTCTCTAGTTCCTTTAGGTTCAAGGTTAGATTGTTTACCTGAGATTTTTGTTGTTTCTTGAGGTAGGCTTGTATAGCTATAAACTTCCCTCTTAGAACTGCTTTTGCTGCATCCCATAGGTTTTGGATTTTCGTGTTTTCATTGTCATTTGTCTCTAGGTATATTTTGATTTCCTCTTTGATTTCTTCAGTGATCTCTTGGTTTTTTAGTAACGTAGTGCTTAGCCTCCATGTGTTTGTGTTTTTTGTTTTCTTCCCTGTAATTCATTTCTAGTTTCATAGCGTTGTGATAAGAAAAGATGCTTGATATGATTTCAATTTTCTTAAATTTACTGAGGCTTGATTTGTGACCCAAGATGTGATCTATCTGGGAGAAAGTTCCATGAGCACTTGAGAAGAAAGTGTAATCTGCTGTTTTTGGATGGAATGTCCTTAAAATATCAATGAAATGTACCTGTCTATTGTGTCATTTAAAGCTTGTGTTTCTTTATTAATTTTCTGTCTGGCTGATCTGTCCATTGGTGTAACTGAGGTGTTAAAATCCCCCAGTATGAGTGTGTTATTGTCGAGTTCCTCTTTTACAGCTGTCAGCAGTTGCCTTATATATTTAGGTGCCCCTATGTTGTGTGCATATATATTTATAATTGTTATATCTTCCACTTGGATTGATCCCTTGATCATTATGTAGTGTCCTTCCTTGTCTCTTGTAACATTATTTATTTTAAAGTCTATTTTATCTGATATGAGTATTGTTACTCCAGCTTTCTTTTGATTTCCATTTGCATGGAATATCTTTTTCCATCCCTTCACTTTCAGTCTGTATGTGTCCCTAGGTCTGAAGTGGGTCTCTTGTAGATGGTATATATATAGGTCTTGTTTTTGTATCCATTCAGCAAGCCTGTATCTTTTGGTTGGAGCATTTAATCCATTCACGTGTTAGGTAATTATCGATATGTGTGTTCCTATGACCATCTTCTTAATTGTTTTGAGTTTGTTTTTGTAGGTCCTTTTCTTCTCTTGTGTTTCCCACATAGAGATGTTCGTTTAGCATTTGCTGCACAGCTGATTTTGTGGTGCTGAATTCTCTTAGTTTTTGCTTGTCTGTAAAGCTTTTGATTTCTCCATCGAATCTGAATGAGATCCTTGCCTGGTAGAGTAATCTTGGTTGTAGGTTCTTCCTTTTCATCACTTTAAGTATATCATGCCACTCCCTTCTGGCTTGTAGAGTTTCTGCTGAGAAATCAGCTGTTAACCTTATCAGAGTTCCCTTGTATGTTATTTGTCATTTTTCCCTTGCGGCTTTCAATATTTTTTCTTTATCTTTAATATTTGCCAATTTGATTACTATGTGTCTTGGGTGTTTGTCCTTGGGTTTATCCTGTATGGGACTCTGTGCTTCCTGGACTTGGGTGGTCATTTCCTTTCCCATGTTAGGGAATTTTTCGAGTAGAATCTCTTCAAATATTCAAATTATAATATGAATGTTGTTGCATTTAATGTTGTCCCAGAAGTCTCTTAGGCTGTCTTTATTTCTTTTCATTCTTTTTTCTTTATTCTGTTCCACAGCAGTGAATTCCACCATTCTGTCATCCAGATTACTTTTCCATTCTTCTGCCTCAGTTATTGTGCTATTGATTCCTTCTAGTGCAGTTTTCATTTCAGTTATTGTATTGTTCATCTCCATTTGTTTGTTCTTTAATTGTTCTAGGTCTTTGTTAAACATTTCTTTCATCTTCTTGATCTTTGCCTCCATTCTTTTTCTGAGGTCCTGGATCATCTTCACTATCATTATTCTGAATTCTTTTTCTGGAAGGTTGCCTATCTCCACTTCATTTAGTTGTTTTTCTGGGGTTTTATCTTGTTCCTTCATCTTGTACATAGCCCTCTGCCTTTTCATCTTGTCTATCTTTCTGTGAATGTGGTTTTTGTTCCACAGGCTGCAGGATTGTTGTTCTTCTTGCATCTCCTGTCTGCCCTCTGGTGGATGAGGCTATCTAAGAGGACTTTGCAATTTTCCTGATTGGAGGGACTGATGACAGGTAGAGCTGACTGTTGCTCTGGTGGGCAGTGCTTATTAAAACTTTAATCTGCTTGACTGTTGATGGGTGGAGTTTAGTTCCCTCCCTACTGGTTGTTTGGCCTGAGGCAACCCAACACTGGAGACTACCTGGGCTCTTTGGTGTGGCTAATGGCAGACTCTGGGAGGGGTCACACCAAGGAGAACTTCCCAGAACTTCTGCTGCCAGTGTCCTTGTCCTCAGAGTGAGACACAGTCACTCCCTGCCTCAGCAGGAGACCCTCCAACACTAGCAGGTAGGTCTGATTCAGTCTCCCCTGGGATCACTGCTCCTTCCCCTGGGTCCCAATGCACACACTACTTTGTGTGTGCCCTCCAAGAGTGGAGTCTCTGTTTCCCCCAGTCCTGTCAAAGTCCTGCAAACAAATCCCACTAGGCTTCAAAGTCTGATTCTCTAGGAATTCCTCCTCCCATTACTGGACCCCCAGGATGGGAAGCCTGACGTGGGGCTCATAACCTTCAGTCCAGTGGGTGGACGTCTGTGGTATAAGTGTTCTCCAGTCTGTATCACCCACCATGCAGTTATGGGATTAGATTTTTCTGTAATTGCACACCTCCTACCATCTCATTGTGTTTTCTCCATTTTCTTGGATGTGGGATAACTTTTTTGGTGAGTTCCAGTCCATGAGTCTTTTTTTTTTTTGCAGTGCACGGGTCTCTCACTGTTGTGGCCTCTACCGTTGTGAAGCACAGGCTCCAGACACGCAGGCTCAGCGGCCATGGCTCACGGGCTCAGCTGCTTCGTGTCATGTGGGATCCTCCCAGACCAGGGCATGAACCCATGTTCCCTGCATCGGCAGGTGGATGGTCAACCACTGCGCCAGCAGTGAAGCCCTCATGAGTCTTTTTGAATTATGGTTTTCTCAGGATATTTGCCCAGTAGTGGGATTGCTGATCATATGGTAATTCTATTTTTAGATTTTTAAGGAAATTTCATATTGTTCTCCATAGTGGTTGTATCAATTTACATTCCCACCAACAGTGCAGGAGTGTTCCCTTTTCTCCACACCCTCTCCAGCATTTATTGTTTGTAGATTTTTTTGATGATGGCCATTCTGACTAGTGGGTTTCGATTTGCATTTCTCTAATGATTAGTGATGTTGAGCATCCTTTCATGTTTTTGTTGGCAATCTGTATATATTCTTTGGAGAAATGTCTATTAAGGTCTTCTGCCCATTTTTGGATTGGGTTGTTTGTTTTATTGAAATTGAGTTGCATGAGCTGCTTGTAAATTTTGGAGATTAATACTTTGTCTGTTGCTTTGTTTGCAAATATCTTCTCCCATTATGAGGGTAGTCTTTTCATCTTGTTTATGATTTCCTTTGTTGTGCAAAAGCTTTTAAGTTTCATTAGGTCTTGTTTGTTTATTTTTGTTTTTATTTCCATTTCTCTAGGAGGTTGGCCAGAAAGGATCTTGCTGTGAGTTATGTCATACAGTGTTCTGCCTTTGTTTTCCTCTAAGAGTTTGATAGTGTCTGGCCTTACATTTAGGTCTTTAATCCACTTTGAATTTATTTTTGCATATGGTATTAGGAAGTGTTCTAATTTCGTTCTTTTATAGGTAGCTGTCCAGTTTTCCCAGCACCACTTATTAAAGAGGCTGTCTTTTCTCCATTGTATTCTCTTGCTTCACTTATCAAAGATAAGTTGATCATATGTGTGTGGGTTTATCTCTGGGCTTTCTATCCTGTTCCATTGATATAAATTTTTGGTTTTGTGCCACTACCATTCTGTCGTGATTACTGTATCTTTGTAGTATAGTCTAAAGTCACGGAGCCTGATTCCTCCAGCTCCATGTTTCTTTCTCAAGATTGCTTTGACTATTCAGGGTCTTTTGTGTTTCCATTCAAATTGTGAAATTTTTTGTTTTACTTCTGTAAAAAATGCCATTGGTAGTTTGATAGAGATTTCATTGAATCTGTAGACTGTTTTGGCTAGTGATTTTCACTAGGTTGATTCTTCCAATCCAAGAACATGGCATATCTCTCCATCTGTTTTTATCATGTTTAATTTCTTTCATCAGTGTCTTATAGTTTTCTGCAATGAGGTCTTTTGTCTCCTTATGTAAGATTATTCCTAGGTATTTTATTCTTTTTGTTGCAATTGTAAATGGTAGTGTTTCCTTAATTTTTCTTTTAGATTTTTCATCATTAGTGTACAGGAATGCAAGAGATTTCTGTGCATTTATTTTGTATCCTGCTACTTTACCAGATTCATTGATTAACTCTAGTAGTTTTCTGTTAGCATCTTTAGGATTCTCCATGTATTGTACCATGTCATCTGAAAAGAGTGACAACTTTACTTCTTTTCCATTTGGATTCCTTTTATTTCTTTTTCTTCACTGATTGCTGTAGCTAAAACTTCCAAAACTATGTTGAATAAAAATGGTGAGAGTGGGCAACCTTGTTTTGTTCCTGATCTTAGAGGAAATGCTTTAAATTTTTCACCATTGAGAATGATGTTAGCTGTGGTTTCTCATATATGGCCTTTATTATGTTGAGGTAGGTTCCCTCTATGCTTATTTTCTGGAGAGTTTTTATCATTAATGTGTGTTGAATTTTGTCAAAAGCTTTTTCTGCAACTATAGGATTATCACTGGTTTTTCACCTTCAGTTTCTAATATGGTTTATCAAATTGATTGATTTACGTATATTGAAGAATCCTTGCATTCCTGAGGTAAACCCCACTTGATCATGCTGTTGGATTCTGTTAGCTAGTATTTTGTTGTGGATTTTTGCATCTATGTTTATCAGTGACATTGACCTGTAGTTTTCTTTCTTTGTGACATCTTTGTTTGGTTTTGAGATCATGGTGATGGGTGCTTTGTTGAATGAGTTAGGGAGTGTTCCTCCCTCTGCTATATTTTGGAAAAATTTGAAAAGGATGAGTGTTAGCTTTTCTCTAAATATATGATAGAATTCACCTGTGAAGCCATCTGGGTCTAGGATTTTGTTTGCTGGAAGATTTTTTTTTTTTTATACAGTAGGTTTTTATTAGTGATCCATTTTATACATATTAGTGTATATGTGTTAATCTCAATCTCCCAATTAATCCCACCACCATCACCCTGCCCCTACTTTCCCCCTTTGGTGTCCACACATTTGTAATCTATATATGTGACTCTGTTTCTGCCTTGCAAACCAGCTCATCTGTACCATTTTTTGTAGATTTGTTGGAAGATTTTTAATCACAGTCTCAATTTCATTGCTTGTGATTGGTCAGTTCATAGTTTGTATTTCTTCCTGATTCAGTCTTGGAAGGTTCTGCTATTCAAAGAGTTTGTCCATTTCTTCCAGGTTATCCATTCTATTGGCATATAGTTGCTTGCAGTAATCTCTTATGATGCTTTGTATTTCTGCAGTGTCAGTTGTTCCTTCTCCGTTTTCGTTTCTAATTTTGTTCATTTAAATCTTCTCCCTTTTTTTCCTGATGAGTCTGGCTAAGGATTTAGCAATTTTGTTTGTCTTCTCAAAGAACCAGGTTGTAGTTTTATTGATCTTTATTATTGTTTCCTTCATTTATTTCTGATCTGATCTTTATGATTTATTTCCTTCTGCTAACTTTGGGTTTTCTTTTTGTTGTTGTTGTTGTTGTTCTTTCTCTAATTTATTTAGGTGTAAGGTTAGGTTGTTTGACATTTTTCTTGTTTCTTAAGGTAGGATTGTATTGGTATAAACTTCCCTCTTAGAACTGCTTTTGTTGCATCCCATAGGTTTTGGCTCATTGTCTTTTCATTGTCATTTGTTTCTAGGTATTTTTTTTATTTTGTCTTTGACTTCTTCAGTGATCTCTTTGTTACTTAGTAGCATTTTTTTTTTTTTTTTTTTTTTGCAGTATGTGGGTCTCTCACTGTTTTGGCCTCTCCCATTGTGGAGCACAGGCTCTGGACGCACAGGCTCAGCGGCCATGGCTCACAGGCCTAGCCACTCTGCGGCATGTGGGATCTTGCCAGACCGGGGCATGCACCCATGTTTCCTGCTTCAGCAGGTGGACACTCAACCACTGCGCCACCAGGGAAGCCCTACTTAATAGCATATTGTTTAGCCTTCATGTGTTTGTATTTTTTACAGTGTTTTTCCTGTAATTGATATCTAGTCTCATAGCATGGTCGGAAAAGATACTTGATATGATTTTAATTTTCTTAAATTTACTGAGGCTTGATCTGTGACCCAAGATTTGATTTATCCTTTGAGAATATTCCATAAGCACTTGAGAAGAAAGTGTATTCTGTTTGTTTTTGGATGGAATGTCCTATAATATCAATTAAGTCCATCTTGTTTATTGTGTTATTTAAAGCTTGTGTTTCCTTATTTATTTTCATTTCAGATGATCTCTCCATTGGTAAAAATGAGGTGTTAAAGTCCGTTGCTATTACTATGTTACTTCTCCTTTTATAGCTGTTAGCATTTTCCTTATGGATTCAGGTATTCCTATGTTGGGTGCATAAATATTTACAATTGTTATATCTTCTTCTTGGATTGATGCCTTGATCATTATGTAGTGTCTTTCTTTGACTCTTGTAATAGTCTTTATTTTAAAGTCTATTTTGTCTGATATGAAAATTGCTACTCTAGCTTTCTTTTGATTTCCATTTGCATGGAGTGTCTTCTTCCATCCCCTCATTTTCAGTCTGTATGTATTCCAAGCTCTGAAGTGGGTCTCTTGTAGACAGTATATATATAGGTCTTCTTTTTGTATCCATTTGGCCAGTCTATGTCTTTTGTTTGGAGCATTTAATCCATTTTCATTTAAGGTAATTATCAAAATGTATGTTCCTATGACCATTTTCTTAATTGTTTTGGGTTTGTTTACGTAGGTCTTTTCCTTCTGTTGTGTTTCCTGCCTAGAGAAGTTCCTTTAGCATTTGTTGTAAAGTTGGTTTTGTGGTGCTGAATTGTCTTAACTTTCGTTTGTCTTTAAATGTTTTAATTTCTCCATTGAATCTGAATGAGATTCTTGCAGGTTAGAGTAATCTTGGTTGTAGGATTTTCCCTTTCATCATTTTAAATATGTCCAACCACTGCCTTCTGGCTTGTGGTGTTTCTGCTGAAAGATCAGCTGTTAACCTTATGGTGATTCCCTTGTATGTTATTTGTTGTTTTTCCCTTGCTGCTTTTAATATTTTTTCTTTGTATTTAATTTGCATAGTTTGATTAATATGTGTCTTGGCTTGTTTCTCTTTGGATTTTTCCTGTATGGGACTCTCTGTGCTTCCTGGTCTCGAATGACTATTTCTTTTCCCATGTTGGGAAGTTTTCAACTATAATCTCTTCAAATATTTTCTCACACCCTTTTTTTTTTTTTTTTTTCTCTTCTTCTTGTGAGACACCTATAATTTGAATGCTGGTGCATTTAATTTATCCCAGAGACCTCTGAGACTGTCCTCAATTCTTTTCATTCTTTTTTCTTTATTGTGCTCTGTGGTAGTTATTTCCAATATTTTATCTTCTAGGTCACTTATCCTTTCTTCTGCCTCAGTTATTCTGCTATTGATTCCTTCTAGAGAATTTTTAACTTCATTTGTTGTGCTGTTCATCATTGTTTTTTTGCTCTTTGGTTCTTCTAGGTCCTCCTTAAATGTTTCTTGTATTTTCTCCATTCTATTTCCAAGATTTTGGATCATGCTTACTATCATTATTTTGAATACTTTTTCAGGTAGACTGCCTATTTCCTCTTCATTTGTTTGGTCTGGTGTGGTTTTACCTTGCTCCTTAATTTGCTGCATAATTCTCTGTCTTCTCATTTTGTTTAACTTACTGAGTTTGGGGTCTCCTTTTCACAGGCTGCAGAGTTTTAGTTCCCATTGTTTTTGGTGTCTGCCCTCAGTGGTTGAGGTTGGTTCAGTGGCTTGTGTAGGCTTCCTTGTAGAGGGGACTGGTGTCTATGTTCTTGTGTGCAGGACTGGATCTTGTCTTTCTGATTGCACAGTGCCACATCTGGTCGTGTGTTTTGGGGTGTCTGTGAACCTAGTATGATTTTAGGCAGCCTCTCTGCTAATGAGTGGAGTTGTGTTCTTGTCTTGCTAGTTGTTTGGCATAGGGTGTCCAGCACTGGAGCTTGCTGACTGTTGAGTGGAGCTGGGTCTTAGTGTTGAGATAGAGATCTCTGGGAGATCTCTCACTGATTGATATTACATGGGGCTGGGAGGTCTCTTGTCATCTAATGTCCTGGACTTGGTTCTCACACCTTGGAATGTCGGGTCTGACACCTGGCTGGAGCACCAAGACCCTGTCCTGTCAGAAGAAAAGGCGGAAAAAAAGGGAGGAAAAATAAATAAAATAAAATAAAGCAAAATAAATAATAAATTAAAAATAATAAAATTAAAAAATAATAAAATTAAAAATATATAAGTCAATAAAAGGTAAGAGCATCCAAACTAATAAACAAATCCACCAATTATAACCAGCACTACAATCTAAACTAGGATAAACCTGAAAAACAGAAACAAATCAGTCACAGACAGCAATCCCCAAGTCTACATTTGCTGCCAAAGTCTACTGCCTAAATTTTGGGTACATTCAGATATTCCACAGATGCAGGGTTCATCAGGTTGATAGTGGGGATTTAGTCTGCTGCTCCTGAGGCTGCACAGAGAAATTTCCCTTTCTCTTCTTTGTTCACACAGCTCCCAGGGTTCAGCTTTGGTTTTGGCCCACCTCTGTGTGTAGGTCACCCTTAGGTACCTGTTCCCTGTCCAGACAGGAGGAGGTTAAAGCAGCGGCTGATTAGGGGGCTCTTGCTCTCTCAGACTGGGGAGAGGGAGGGGTATGGTAGTCACAATTGGAATGCACAGTGAGCCTGCAATGACAGAGGCCAGCATGACATTGCAACAGCCTGAGGCATGCTGTGTGTTCTCCCAGGGAAGCTGTCTCTGGATCTCAGGACCCTGGCAGTAGCATGCTGCACAGACTCCCAGGGGAGGATGTAGGTAGTGACCTCTGTTGCACACAGGATTCTTGGTGACAGCGGCAGCATCGTTAATGCTTCATGCCTGTCTCTGGGGTCCAAGCTGATAGCCGTGGCTTGTGCCCATCTCTGGAGCTTGCATAGGTGGTGCTCTGCCTTCTGTGGGCCCACGGGGAAGGAATCCCCTCTCCTCACACACCCTGAAACAATGGTCTCTTGCCTCTTTGGCAGGTCCAGACTTTTTCTCTGACTCCCTCCCAACTAGTTGTGGTGCACTAGCCCCCTTCAGGCTGTCTTCACACAGCCAACCCCAGTCCTTTCCCTGGGGTCTGACCTCCAAAGTCTTAGCCTCAGATCCCAGCCTCCACTGCCCTTGTGGGTGAGCAGATAAGTGTCTCAGACTGGTGAGGACTGGTCAGCACTGATGCTCTGTGTGGGAATCTCCCTGCTTTGACCTCTGCACCCTTGTTGCTGTGCTCTCTTCCATGGCTCTGAAATGTGCCCCCCTCCCACTCCCCATCTCCACCAGTGAAGGGGATTCCTAGCATTTGGAAACTTTTTCTCCTTCACAGCTCCCTCCCAGTGGTGCAGGTCCCATCCTTATTCTTTTGTCTCTGTGATTTTTTGTCTTTTGCCCTACCCAGTTATGTGGGGTTTTTCTGGCCTTTGGGAAGTCTGAGGTCTTCTGCCAGAGTTCAATAGGTGTTCTGTAGGAGCTGTTCCACATGTAGATGTAATTTTGATGTATTTGTGGGGAGGAAAGAGATCTCCACAACTTACTCCTCTTCCATCTTGAAGGTCAGACCCCCTCAGATTTTTATCTGTTGGCAATTATCTCCCCATCAGACATCTTGTATACCTAAGTGTGTGGACAATCTCACTTGTTAGTGAAGCACAGTTTATTTCCCATCACCTCCTACACCAACACTCTTGGTGTAGGTAATCTCACTTCACTCTTAATTGGAGCATAGACTTATACTGGCCTCCCTAATGAAATTCTTAGTTAGAAAGTACAATCTGCAAGACAAAAAGTAAACATAATGAATTTTAAGCACTGTATAGTAGACACAAAAAGCATCAATGATTGACTAGAATATGGTTAAATTCCAGGTTAATATTTATTTACAATATTTCTTGTCTCTAATATGCTTAAATTGAATAAAGTTAATCAACAAGAGATGTTATCTTTTAGAGGCTGGGGAATAAAGTCCAAGTCAGTGCTTATGTTTCCATCCCTGAATACGATTAAAAAATTTTGAGGAGAAAGCAGTCAATATCCTAATGTATTAATTCCCTTAGACATTTCCCCCAGGGCCTTCACCTTCTGACCTAACTTTCTGCACTTCCTCTTTCATGCTCCCAGGATTCCAGAGAAGTTTCTCCACAACCAAGCACCACCATCCATTGGAGCTTAAAATACAGGTTTGTTGGAATTTAATGTTTAGCTTCTCAACCAAACTAAATAAATGTCAGCTTGAAATTATTGAACATGGTATACTTTTATGCAAAAAGAATCAGTTTTGGAATTTCCTTAATAATGTTAGAATAACCTTTACTGTGTATTCATGATTTGGTTTATGTGTCACAAAGATATGGGTTTTAGCTCTCACAGGATTTGACATAGGACAACAACACATATTAATAGATATCAGGGATTTGGATTCAATTAGATTTATATTTAAATCATGGTGTTCTCCACTAAATATCTCTAAGATCTTCAGCAAGTCACATAACCTCTTAAGCCTTAGTTCTCACACTTATAAAATAAGGGTAGCATGCCTTCCTGGTAGAGTTGATGTGAGGATTAATTAGGACACTTAGTGTAAAACACTTAGCATGTCTCCTGGAAGATAATACTATTACTGTGAGACCCTGGTAAAGTATGTAGGAGAAAATTAAAAGTAACCTTTCTAGGGAGGATTGGTTCAAGATGGTGGAGTAGAAGGACATTCTCTCACTCCCCGCTATGAGACCACTGGAATCACAATTAACTGCTGAACAATCATTGACAGGAAAACACTGGAACTCACCAAAAAAGTACCACACATTCAAAGACAAATGAGAAACCACAATGAGATTGTAGGAGGGGCAAAATCACAATAAAATCAAATCCATAACTGCTGGGTGGGTGGCTCACAAACTGGAGAACACTTATATCACAGAACTCCACCCACTGGAGTGAAGGTTTTGAGCTCCATGTCAGGTTTCCCAACCTGGGGGTCTGGCAACAGGAGGAGGAATTCCTAGAGAAACAGATTTTGAATGCTAGAGGGATTTGACTGTGGGAATTCAACAGGACTTGGGGAAACAGAGACTCGATTCTTGGAGGGCACACACAAAGTATTGTACACATCGGGACCCAGGGGAAGGAGCAGTGAGCCTGCAGGAGACTGAATCAGACCTACCTGCTAGTGTTGGAGGGTCTCCTGCAGAGACAGAGGGTGACTTTGTCTCACTGTGAGAACAAGGACACTGGCAACAGAAGTTCTGGGAGGTACTCTTTGATGTGAGCCCTCCCAGAGTCCACCATTAGCCCCACCAAATAGCCCGGGTAGACTACAGTGTTGTTGCCTCAGACCAATCAACAGGAACGGGAACCCAGACCCACTCATCAGCAGACAAGCAGATAAAAGTTTCACTGAGCTCTGCCCACCAGAGAAACAGTGAGATCTACTCACCACCAGTCCCTCCTATCAGGAAAATTGCAAAATCCTCTTAGATAGCCTCATCCACCAGAGGGCAGACAGGAGATGCAAGAAGAACAAAATCCTGCAGCCTGTGGAACAAAAATCACATTCACAGAAAGATATACAAGATGAAAAGGCAGAGGGCTATGTACCAGATGAAGGAACAAGATAAAACCCCAGAAAAACAACTAAATGAACAGGAGATAGGAGACCTTCCAGAAAAAGAATTCATAATAATGATAGTGAAGATGATCCAGGACCTCAGAAAAATAATGGAGGCAGGGCTTCCCTGGTGGCGAAGTGGTTGAGAGTCCGTCTGCTGATGCAGGAGACACGGGTTTGTGCCCTGGTCTGGGAAGATCCCACATGCCATGGAGCAGCTGGGCACATGAGCCATGGCTGCTGAGCCTGCGCATCTGGAGCCTGTGCTCCACAATGGGAGAGGCCACAACAGTGAGAGACCTGCATATCGAAAAAAAAAAAAAAAAAGAATGAAGGCAAAGATCGAGAAGATGAAAGAAATGTTTAACAAAGACCTAGAACAATTAAAGAACAAACAAATGGAGATGAACAATACAATAACTGAAATGAAAACTGCACCAGAAGGAATCAATAGCACAATAACTGAGGCAGAAGAATGGATAAGTGATCTGGAAGACAGAATGGTGGAATTCACTGCTGTGGAACAGAATAAAGAAAAAAGAATGAAAAGAAATGAAGACAGCCTAAGAGACTTCTGGGACAACATTAAATGCAACAACATTCATATTATAGGGGTGCCAGAAGGAGAAGAGAGAGAGAAAGGACCCGAGAAAATATTTGAAGAGATTCTACTCAAAAACTTCCCTAACATGGGAAAGGAAATGGCCACCCAAGTCCAGGAAACACAGAAAGTTCCATACAGGATAAACCCAAGGAGAAACACCCAAGACACATAGTAATCAAATTGGCAAAAATTAAAGACAAAGAAAAATTATTGAAAGCAGCAAGGGAAAAATGACAAATAACATACAAGGGAACTCTGATAAGGTTAACAGCTGATTTCTCAGCAGACACTCTATAAGCCAGAAGGGAGTGGCATGATATACTTAAAGTGATGAAAGGGAAAAACCTACAACCAAGATTACTCTACCTGGCAAAGATCTCATTCAGATTCGATGGAGAAATCAAAAGCTTTACAGACAAGCAGTAGCTAAGAGAATTCAACACCACCAAGACAGCTCTACAAAAAAAAGGCTAAATGAACCTCTCTAAGTGGGAAACACAAGAGAAGAAAAGGACCTACAAAAACATACCCAAAACAATTAAGAAAATGGTCATAGGAACATACATATTGATCATTACCTTAAACGTGAATGAATTAAATGCTCCAACCAAAAGACACAGGCTTGCTGAATAGATAAAAAAAAACAAGACCCATATATATGCCATCTACAAGAGAACAACTTCAGACCTAGGGACATATACAGACTGAAAGTGAGGGGATGGAAAAAGATATTCCATGCAAATATAAATCAAAAGAAAACTGGTGTAGCAGTACTCATATTGGATAAAATAGACTTTAAATAAAGAATGTTACAAGAGAAAAGGAAGTACACTACATAATGATCAAGGGATAAATCCAAGAGGAAGATATAACAATTATAAATATATATACACCCAACATAAGAATACCTCAATTCCTGAGGCTACTGCTAACAGCTATAAAAGAGGAAATCAACAGTAACATAATAACAGTGGGGGACTTTAGCACTTCCTTTACACCAATGGACAGATCATCCAGACAGAAAATTAATAAGGAAACACAGCTTTAAATGACACAATAGATCAGATAGATTTAATTGATATTTATAGGACATTCCATCCCAAACCAGCAGATTACACTTTCTTCTCAAGTGCGCACAGAACATTCTCCAGGATAGATCACATCTTGGGTCACAAATCAAGCCTCAGTAAATTTAAGAAAATTGAAATCATATCAAGCATCTTCTCTCACCACAATGCTATGAGATTAGAAATCAGTTAGAGGGAAAAAAAATAAAAAAGACAAAAATACGGGGGCTAAACAATACATTATTATTTAACCAAGAGATCACTGAAGAAATCAAAGAGGAAATAAAAAAATACCTAGAGACAAATGACAATGAAAACACGATGATCCAACACCTAGGGGATGCAGCAAAAGCAGATCTAAGAGGGAAGTTTATAGCAATAAAATCCTACCCCAGCGCTTCCCTGGTGGCGCAGTGGTTGAGAGTTCGCCTGCCAATGCAGGGACACGGGTTCATGCCCCGATCCAGGAAGGTCCCACATGCCGCAGAATGGCTGGGCCTGTGAGCCATGGCTGCTGAGACTGTGTGTCCGGAGCCTGTGCTATGCAATGGGAGAGGCCACAACAGAGACAGGCCCATGTACTGGAACAACAACAACAACAAAATCCTACCTCAAGAAACAACAAGCATCTCAAATAAACAACCTAAACTTACACCTAAAGGAACTGGAAGAACAAACAAAAAACAAAGTTAATAGAAGGAAAGAAATCATAAAATCAGAGCAGAAATTAATGAAAGAGAAGCAAAAAAGACAATAGCAAAGATCAATAAAATTAAAAGCTGGTTCTTTGAGAAGATAAACGAAATTGATATAACATTAGCCAGACTCATCAAGAAAAAGAGGGAGAGGTCTCAAATCAATAAAATTTTAAATGAAAAAGGAGAAGTTACAAGAGACACAGCAGAAATGCAAAGCATCCTAAGAGACTACTACAAGCAACTCTATGCCAATAAAATGGAAAACCTGGAAGAAACGGACAAATTCTTAGAAAGGTATAACATTCCAACACTGAACCACAAAGAAATAGAAAATATGATCAGACCACTCAGAAGTAATGAAATTGATACTGTGATTAAAAATCTTCCAACAAACAAAAGCCCAGGACAGATGGCTTCACATGTGAATTCTATCAAACATTTAGAGAGGAGCTAACACCCATCCTTCTCAAACTCTTCCAAAAAATTGCAGAGGAAAGAACACTCCCAAACTCATTCTATGAGGCCACCATCACCCTGATAAAAACCAGACAAAGATACTACAAAAAAAGAAAATTACAGACCAATATCACTGATGAATACAGATGCAAAAATCCTCCACAAAAGGCTAGCAAACAGAATCCAACAACACATTAAAAGGATCATACACCATGATCAAGTGGGATTTATCCCAGGGATGCAAGGATTCTTCTATATACTTAAATCAATCAATGTGATACACGATATTAACAAATTGAAAAATAAAAACCATATGATCATCTCAATAGATGCAGAAAAAGCTTTTGACTTAATTCAACACCCATTTATGTTAAAAACTCTCCAGAAATTGGGCATAGAGGGAGACTACCTCAACATAATAAAGGCCATATATGACAAACCCACAGCAAACATCATTCCCAGTGGTGAAAACCTGAAAGCATTTCCTCTAAGATCAGGAACAAGACAAGGATGTCCACTCTCACCACTATTATTCAACATAGCTTTGGAAGTTTTAGCCACAGCAATCAGAGAAGAAAAAGAAATAAAAGGAATCCAAATTGGAAAAGAAGAAGTAAAGCTGTCACTGTTTGTAGATGAAGTGATACTATTCATAAAGAATCCTAAAGATGCTACCAGAAAACTACTATAAGTAATTGATGAATTTGGTGAAGTAGTGGGATACAAAATTAATGCACAGAAATCTCTTGCATCCTTATACACTAACGATGAAAAATCTGAAAATCAAATTAAGGAAACACTGTCATTTACCATTGCAAAAAAAAAAAAAAAAAAGAATAAAATACCTAGGAATAAACCTACCTAGGGAGACAAAAGACCTCTATGCAGAAAACTATAAGACATTGATCAAAGAAATTAAAGATGATACAAACAGATGGAGAGATATACCATGTTCTTGGATTGGAAGAATCAATATTGTAAAAATGACTATACCACCCAAATCTACAGATTCGATGCAATCCCTCTGAAACTACCAATGGCATTTTTCACAGAACTAGAACAAACAAAATTCACAATTTGTATGGAAACACAATAGACCCCGAATAGCCAAAGAGGTCTTGAGGTAGAAAAGCGGAGCTGGAAGAATCAGACTCCCTGACTTCAGACTTTATTGCAAAGCTACAGTAATCAAGCAATATGGTTGTGGCACAAAAACAGAAATACAGATCAATGGAAAAGGATAGAAAGCCCAGAGATAAACCCACACACCTATGGTTAACTAATCTATGACAAAGGAACCAAGGGTAAACAATGGAGAAAAGACAGTCTCTTTAATAAATGGTGCTGGGAAAACCAGACAGCTACACGTAAAACAAAGAAATTAGAACACTCCCTAGCACCATACACAAAAATAATCTCAAAATGGATTAGAGCCCTAAATGTAAGACTGGACACTATAAAACTCTTAGAGGAAAACATAGGAAGACATAAATCACAGCAAGGTCTTTTTTCATCCACCTCCTAGAGCAATGGAAATAAAAAATAAACTAATGGGACCTAATGAAACTTCAAAGCTTTTGCAAAGCAAAGGAAACTACAAACAAGACGAAATGACAACTCTCAGAATGGGAGAAGATATTTGGAAATGAATCAATGGGCAAAGGATTAATCTCCAAAATATATAAACAGCTCATGCAGCTCAATATTTTAAAAAAGCAAAAACAATCCAAGAATGGTCAGAAGACCTAAATAGCCATTTCTCCAAAGAAGACATACAGATGGCCAAGAAGCACATGAAAATCTGCTCAACATAACTAATTGTTAGAGAAATGCAAACCAAACAACAATGAGGTATCACCTCACACCAGTTAGAATGGGCATCATCAGAAAATCTACAAACAACAAATGCTGGAGAGTGTGTGGAGAAAACAGAACCCTCTCGCACTGTTGGTAGGAATGTATACTGATACAGCCACTATGGAGAAGAGTAAGGAGGTTTCTTAAAAAACTAAAAATAGAATTACCATATGACCCAGCAATCCCACTACTGGGCATATACCCAGAGAAAACCATAATTCAAAGGACACATGTACCCCAATATTCACTGCAGCACTATTTATAATGGTCAGTACGTGGAAGCAACCTAAATGCCCATCAAAAGATGAATGGTTAAAGAAGAAGTGGTACATATACACAATGGAATATTACTCAGCCATGAAAAGGAACGAAACTGAGACATGGATGGATCTAGAGGCTGTCATACAGAGTGAAGTATGTCAGAAAAAGAAAAACAAATATTGTATATTAACACATATATGTGAAACCTAGGAAAATGATACAGATGAGCCATTTTTCAGGGCAGAAATTGAGACACAGATGTACAGAACAGCACATGGACACCAAGGGGGGAATATGGTGGAGGTGGTGGGGGTGTGATGAATTGGGAGATTTTGATTGACATATATACACTATTAAGTATAAAATGGGTAACTAATAAGAACTTGCTGTATAAAAAATTTAAATTAAATTAAGTTACAAAATAGTAGCCCTTCTAGTGACTGATACATTCATGATTGCATCCATCCATTCTTTCAACATCCATTCATATATTCACACATTCACCTAGAAAGCACATTTTATTGTGAATAATATATACCAGGTCTGCTTTGGTGCTGGGAACAAAAATGAATAGAAGAGTGCTGTGAATGAAACTGTGTCCCCCCCAAAAATTCATAGATTGAAGCTCTAATCCCCAGTGTGCCAATGTGACTATATTTACAGATAAGGTCTTTAGGAAGTAATTAAGATTAAATGAGGTCCTGAGGGTAGAGAGCCTCTTTCTCTCTGTCGCTCTCTCCATGTGTACACACTGAAGAAAGGCCATCTGTTGAGGAGTGAGTATCTGAAAAGAAGGTAACCACCTACAAGCCATGAGAGAGCTCACGAGGAAATGAATCAGCCAACACTTTGACCTTGGACTTTCTAGCCTCCAGACTGATGAGAAGATACATTTCTATTGTTTACGCCACCAAGTCTGTGTTATTACATTATGGTAGCTTGAGCAGACTAATACAAAGAGAATCTCTAATTCCCTACTAACAAACTTAAAATGCTAAAAATTTTATAATTTTTCTCATTTATGAGACACTGTAGAAAGTTTGATTATTTAAGAGTTGATAAATTTAAAATCACCAATATATTGGAGATGAGATCTCACTTGAGTAAGCACTGGAATAGGTATTTCAAAGATCTATAAAAAAAAGAGATCCTATTTCCTTTCAATCACATGATAGTTGTAAGCTCACATTTCCCTTAAAAACCATCACTGAATTAATAGTAAATTCTCCATATCTAAACTAGATTTTAAAAGTGAACAACATTGGGGTTTTCACTTCTGGGTAGATGTACATTTCTCTATTACTCTCCTTAAGTACAACAGAAATATTCCTGGATATTATCTATATGACAAACATATGAAGACACAGAAAGGTGGAGAGAGGAAGGCAGAATAGTTAGGGTTCTCAGGACAACATGATGGTGAATTCCTTCGTCTTTCTTCTTGTCTTATATCTCCCAGACTGGATGCTGGAAAAGCAGATGATCTTGTTCAGAAAAGTCACTAATAAATAGGAACAAAAGCAACAATGAACTAGAAGGAGGAGAGCCTTAATTCCAGAGTGCTATAGTATATTATTTAAAATGTGAAGATTTAACAAACCAACCCAATCCAAAAATGGGCAGAAGACCTAAATAGACATTTCTCCAAAGAAGATATACAGATTGCTAACAAACACATGAAAGGAGGCTCAACATCACTAATCATTTGAGAAATTAAATCAAAACTACAATGAGGTATCACCTCATACTGTTCAGAATGGCCATCATCAAAAATTTATAAACAATAAATGTTGGAGAGGGTGTGGAAAAAAGGGAACCCTCTTGCACTGTTGGTGGGAATGTAAACTGATATAGCCACTATGGAGAACAGTATGGTTGTTCCTTAAAAAACTAAAAATAGAATTACCATACAACCCAGCAATCCCACTAATGGGCATATACCCTGAGAAAACCATAATTCAAAAAGAGTCATGCACCACAACGTTCATTGCAACTCTATTTACAATAGCCAGGACATGGAAGCAACCTAAGTGTCCATCGACAAATGAATGGATAAAGAAGATGTGGCACATATATACAATGGAATATTACTCAGCCCTAAAAAGAAATGAAATTTAGTTATATGTAATGAGGTGGATGGACCTAGAGACTTTCATACAGAGTGAAGTAAGTCAGAATGAGAAAAACAAATACTGTATGCTAACACATATATATGGAATCTAAAAAAAAAGAAAGGTTCTGATGAACCTAGGGGCAGGACAGGAATAAAGACATAGACATAGAGAATGGACTTGAAGACACAGAGAGGGGGAAGTGCAAGCTAGGATGAAGTGAGAGAGTGGCATGGACATATATACACTACCAAATGTAAAATAGATAGTGGGAAGCAGCAGCATAGCACAGGGAGATCAGCTTGGTGCTTTGTGTCCACCTAGAGGGGTGGGCTAGGGAGGGTGGGAGGGAGATGCAAGTGGGAGGAGATATGAGTATATATGTATATATAGATGATTCACTTTGTTATACAGCAGAAACTAACACACTATTGTAAAGCAATTATACTGCAATAAAGATGTTAAAAATATATAAATAAAATATGAAGGTTTTCAGCAATAATTAGGAGATATTCAAAATATCAAAAAAGTATGGCTTACAAACAAGAAAAAAGCAGTTTAATACAAACTGTACCTGAGGAAGCCCAGACGTGAGTTACATTAGACATAAAATTTAAATCAGCTATTTCAAGCATGCTCAAAGAGTTAAAGGAAACCATGTCTGAAGAATTAAAGGAAAGGATGAAAATAGTGTCTCATTGAGTAGAGAATATCAATAGACAGAAGCTATAATGAAAACCGAATAGAA
The DNA here is from genome assembly GCF_003676395.1 of Aethalodelphis obliquidens. Taxonomy (NCBI): domain Eukaryota; kingdom Metazoa; phylum Chordata; class Mammalia; order Artiodactyla; family Delphinidae; genus Aethalodelphis; species Aethalodelphis obliquidens. The sequence goes on from NW_020837993.1 coordinate 8,948,836, forward strand.
ATTCTGCAGCTAAAAAGCACAATAAATGAAATTTTTAAAAAAATTTACTAGAACTGAGCAAGAGGAAATCTGAACTGGCAGAAGAAAGAATCAGCAAACTGAAATATAACGCAATAGAAATTTTACCACCCAAAGAGCAGAGAGACAAAGGAATAGACAATAAGTGAACAGTGCCTCAGAAAAATATAAGAGACAATTAAGCATATCAACATAAGTATAATGGGAGTTTCAGAAAGAGAGGAGAGTGAAAGGGAACAGAAAAAATATCCAAAGAAATAATGACTGAAAACTTCCAATCTTCAGCTCTGATGAAAAATATTTAAATACATGTCTAAGAAGTTCAAAAAATTCCTACTAAGATCCAGATCCCAGATGCCATGGTGAAAACATTGAAAGACAAAGGCAAAGAGAGATTCTTGAAAGCAGCAAGAGAAAAGTGGCTATGTACAGGGAATCTTCAATAACATTTGCAGCTGATTCTATTGCACCAGAATAAAGAATAAGAACAGCACAATCATCTCAATAGATGAAAACCATTTAACAGGACCCAAACCCTTTTATGATAAAAAAAAAAATTCAACTAACTAGGGTTAGAAGGGAACTTCCTCAACTTAACAAAGTCTATGAAAAATACACAGCTAACATCATTGGAAGGAAAAAAGACTAAAACTTTGACCTAAGTTCATGCAGAAAATAAAGGTGTTTGTTATTACCACTTCTATTCAATATTGTCTTGGAAGTTCCATCCAGGGTAAAGGGAAAAAAAGAAAGCTAAAAGCCATTCAGAGTGGAAAGAAGAAGTAAATCTATCTCCAATTCTAGATGAATTGATCTTGTATACAGAAAAGCCTAAGGCATCCACAAAATTACAATTAAAACTAATAAATGAATTCAGAAAGGTGCAGGATATAAGTCAGCATACAAAAGTCAATTGTATATCAATATACTAGAAATGAACAATGCAGGGATTGCCTGGCTAGCTCAGTTGGTAGAGCATGAGACTCTTAATCTCAGGGTCGTGGGTTCGAGCCCCACATTGGGTGAATACTCTTTAGAAATGAACAATGCAAAAGTAAAACCTTGAAAAGAATTCTATTTATATTAGCATAAAAAAATAATTAGATATCAATTTAACAAAGAAAGTTCAAGACATACACTGGATACTCTAAAGCACTGTTGAAAGTAAAGTAATGAAAGAAAACTAAAATAAATAGAAAAACATTAATCTCTGAATCAGTATATTTAATACTGCTAAGATGGCCATACTCCACAAACCCATGTACAAATTCAATGCAAGCCATCCCTATCGGAATCCCAGCTGCATTTTTTTTCAGTAATTGGGAAGCTGATCTTAAAATTGAAGGGACCCATCTTTGCTCCCCCTAAAACACTTCTTGAAAAGGGAGGACAAAATTGGAGTACTCTTACTTCCTGATTTACAAACTCACTACAAAGCTACAGTAATACAAACAGTGTGTGTTAGAATAAGGATAGATATATAAATGGATGAAATAGAATTGGAAGTAAATAAACCCTTACCTTTATGGTGAATTAATTTTGGACATAGGTGCCAAGATAATTCAATGTAGGAGTAAATCGTCTTCAACAGATAGTGTTAATACAACACTTACATATTGATACATGTAAGTGAATAAAGTTGGATGCCTATCTTATATCACATACAAAACTAATACAAAATGGACCATAGACCTAAATGAATGAGTGAAAACTATGCAATGCTTAGCATAAAATATGAGTAAATCTTTGCAATCTTGGAAAGTCAATAGTTTCATAGCTAAAACACGAGAAGTAAAAGTGACAACAACAAAAAATTAAGTAATTGAACTTCATCAAAATTAAAAACTGTGCTTCAAAGACATCACAAAAGAGAGAAAATAATCAATGGAATGGGAAAAAAAATATTTGAAAATGATATATATGATAAGGGACTTATATTAAAAAAATAAAGAACTTACAAGTCACCAATAAAAGGACAAATAAGAAAATTTAAAACTGGACAAAGAGTTTGAATAAAACTTTCTCCCAAAAGATTATTTAAATCATCAAGTGCATGAAAATACTGCATGAAAATTCAATTAATCCTCAACATTAATAGTCATTAGTGAAATAACAAATCAAAGTCACAATAAGACAATACTTTACATTTAATAAGATAACTATATAAAAAGAGAAAAAGTAACAAATGTTAGCATGGTTGTGGAGAAATTGGTACTCTTTTACATTGTTGGTGGGGTTGTAAAATTATGCAGCTGCTCTTGAAAACAAGTTCACAGTTCCTCAAAATGTTAGACATTGAGTTAACCATATGATGCAGCAATCTGCTTCTAAGTATATATACAAAACTATGATCTTGTGTATACTGCCTCTATTTCTTAATAGAGTGTTGCTGTGAAATCCAAATTTTATGGCTTGATGCGTCAGACAACTTCCCTTCATGATGAGCAACTGAAATCACATGTTAATTTAGTGGCCCATGTAAAATTTCAATCACTGCTAATGACCAATAGCAAGTCAGAAGCTGTTTCTCAAAGTTAAAAATTGATATCTGCAGCAGATGGCAGGGCTTTGGTGTAAATTCTAAGGGTCTTCCCTGTGATTCAACTATAATGTCCTATAAAAGACTCCAACATCTCTATCTGCCATAGACACTTTGGATCTAGTGGATTATATAGCCCTAAGTGTCAGAATAGCATTTACAGTAGCCTGGACTTGCAGAGCCTTCTCTTGTTCTGGGTTCCATTCAAAACCAGCAGCTTTGTGAATCACTTGGTACATGGGCTGGAAGAGCACACTCACCCAAATGAAAAATATATTGCCTCCCAAATCCAAAGAGGTCCACTAAGTATGGTGCCTCTTTTTGAGTTGCAGGAAGAACTACGTGCAACAACTTTCACCTTGGAAGGCATGTTTTGACATGGTCCAGACCATCAAAGCCCTAGAGATATTATAGACATAAAATCTCTCTGAATTTTTATCAGGGACATTTTTATCACACTCTCTGACACACGTGTCTTACCAATAAGTTTAGAGAAGTTGTTATTTCTTGCTCACCATATCTAGAATAGTGAATAATATCCTTAATGTAATGAACCAGTATGATGTCTTGTAGAAGGGAAAGGTGATTAAGATCCTTGTGGACTAAATTATAAGTCTAGAGAGTTGCTATATCCCTGAAATAGGAAAGTAAGGTGAATTGTTGACCTTGCAAGGTGAAAGAAAACTGCTCCCAGGTTTTTTTTTTTTTCAACATCTTTATTGGAGTATAATTGTTTTGCAATCCCAGGTCTATTTATCAGGTATTATGAACAAAAAGCTTTGCCAGATTAATAGCTGAATACTGGGTACCAGGGGATGTGTTAATTTTCTCAAGCATCAAAACCACATCTAGAACTGCAGCTGTAATTGGAGTCACAACCTGGTGTTTACAATAATTCCCTGTAATTCTTCAAAATCTATATGTTTTCTTCATAAGACAAATCGAGTTGAATGGGAATGTGGTGGGAATTACCACACTGCATCCTTCAAGTCCTTGATGGTAGCACTAATCTCTGCAGTCCCTCCAGGAATGCAGTATTGATTTTAGGTTACAATTTTTCTAAGTAGAGGCAGTTTTTGTGTTTTCCACTTGGCCTTTCCTAGCATAATAGCCCTCACTCCACATTTTAGGGAACCAATGTGGGGATTCTGCCAGTTGTAGAGTATGCCTGTTACAACCATGTATTCAGGACCTAGTGAAATAACCACAAGATAGAATTATGGACTGAGGTTCAAAATCCGTAGGACAAGCCATCAAGAAGGGCAGCCTGGAAACTCTCACACAATAGCTGATGCTGCAGTCTACAGCTAGAATTTCTTCTTCCTCAGGCAAACCTCAGTTCTGCTCTTAAGGCCTTTCAAATGATTGTATCAGGTTTACTCAGATTATTGATAATCTCCTCTACTTAAAATCATATACCATATCCTGGGCAAAAAGCACATCCCAAGAATTGCTATCATGAAGAATCTGATCTCTAAACCTATGCAATCGAACTAGAAATTAAAAGCAGAAAGGTAGGGACTTCCCTGGTGGCACAGTGGTTAAGGATCCTCCTGCCAATGCAGGGGACATGGTTCGATCCCTGGTCCGAGAAGATCCCACATGCTGCGAAGCAACTAGGCCTGGCTGCCACAACTACTGAGCCTTCACTCTGGAGTCTGTGAGTCACAACTACTGAGCCCACGTGCTACAACTGTTGAAGCCCTTATGCCTAGAACCCATGCTCTGCAACAAGAGAAGCCACCGCAATGAGAAGCCCACACACTGCAACGAAGAGTAGCTCCTGCTTGCTGCAACTAGAGAAAGCCCTCACACAGCAATGAAAACCCAACACAGCCATAAATTAATTAATTAATTAATTAAAAAAAAAGAATTTCAGGGGATTAAAACCTGTTCAAATAAACACCCATCACCCAGCTACTCTGGAACTTCTCTCTGCTAGAAGTAGTGTATTCATTTCCTAGGGCTGCCTTAAAAAAAAAAAAAAGGCAGAAAGGTAATAGGAAATTCTTCAAATACATTGTAATTAAACACGACACTTCTAAATGATCCATGGGTAAAAGAAGACACCTCAAGAGAATGAATAAAATACATTGAATTTAAGATGAAAATAAAACATATTCAAATTTGGGGGATACAACTAATGCAGTGCTAAGAGGGAAATTTATAGCATTAAATGCTTATATTAGGAGAGAGAAAAAGTCTCAAATCAATAACCTAAGTACTTACCTCAAGAATCCAGTTAAAAAACAACAAAATAACTCCCAATCAGAAATAAATAAATAAATAAAAATTTGAACAGAAACCCAATAGAGAATAATCAATAAAACAGGATGTGTTCTGTTTTATCAATTATCAATTGATATAATCCACCATATTAATACACTAAAAGAAGATAAATCACATGATTATATTAACTAATGCAGAAAAGGCATTTGACAAGACTCAGTATTCATTTATGATAGAACTCCCAGAAAAATAGGAAGAGGGGGAATTGCCTCAACTTTATAAAGAATATCCACAGGTAGCATTATATTTACAGTAAAAGACTAATGCTTTGCTCCTAATATTAGAAACAAGGCAAGGGATGTCTGTTCTTACTACTATTACTCAACATAATGCTGGAAATTTTAGCCATTGTAATACAGGAAAGGAAAAAAATGCACACAGTTTGGGAAGGAAAAAATAAAATTACCTTATAATTGTCTACATAGAAAATCCTAAGTAATCTACCAAATAAATGATAGTCCTAGAATTAATAAGTTCAGCAACTTCGCAAAATATAAGATAAACACACAGAAAATCAACTGCATTTCTATATACTATCAATGAATATGTGGACACAGAATTTAAAAAACAATAACTATTTACAACTGGAAATTTTAGTTATTAAATATGATTTACTTTGGTGTGAATCTAACAAAACATGTATAGAACTTATATGTTGAAAACTATAAAATGATGATGAAAAAAATCAAAGGTCAAAATGAATAAAGAGGCATATCATGTTCATTCATTAGAAAACTCAACATAAGACAGATGTCAATTATTCTCAAATTGAAACATGGGTTTTATAAAGTTCTTACCAAAATCCCAGCAAGATTATATTTTTTATAGATATAGACAAGACTAACAATTTTATGGTACAGCAAAAGAACTAGAATAGCTAAAATTATTATTAAAAAAGAAGAATAAATATATAAAAAAGAAGAATAAGAAATCAATCTACCTGATATCAAGACATTATATAGCTATAGTAAACATGAATATAATGGAAAGATAGATATGGATCAATAAATCATACAAAATAACAGAGAAATAGATCCACAGAAATAAGGCCAACTAATTTTGACAAGTGTGAAAAAGAAATTCAATGGAGAAAAGATAACCATTTCAACAAATGGTACCAGATTAATTGCATATCCATAAATCACAAAAAAGAGCTTCAACCCAAGACTAATATATATATATATATATATATATATATATATATATATATAATTATTGGGGTATAGTTGTTTTACAATGTTGTGTTAGTTTCTACAGTACAGCACAGTGAAATAGAGTCAATATGTCAATCTCCCAATTCATTCCACCTTCCCTTTCCCCCCTTGGTTTCCATACATTTGTTCTCTACATCTGTGTCTCTTTTTCTGCCTTGCAAACTTGTTCATCTGTACCATTTTTCTAGATTCCACAAATATGCATTAATATACAATATTTGTTTTTCTCTTTCTGACTTACTTCACTCTGTATGACAGTCTCCAGGTCCATCCATGTCTCTACAAATGACCCCATTTTATTCCTTTTTATAGCTGAGTAATATTCCATTGTATATATGTACCATATCTTCTTTATCCATTTATCTGTTGATGGACATTTAGGTTGCTTCCATGACCTGACTATTGTAAATAGTGCACCAATGAACATTGGGGTACATGTTTCTTTTTCTTTTTTCTTTTTTCTTTGCGTTACACGGGCCTCTCACTGTTGTGGCCTCTCCCGTTGCAGAGCACAGGCTCCGGACGCGCAGGCTCAGTGGCCATGGCTCACGGGCCCAGCCGCTCCGCGGCATGTGGGATCCTCCCGGACCAGGGCATGAACCCGTGTCCCCTGCATTGACAGGCGGACTCTCAACCACTGTGCCACCAGGGAAGCCCGCATGTTTCTTTTTGAACTATGGTTTTCTCTAGGTATATGCCCAGTAGTGGGATTGCTGGGTCATATGGTAATTCTATTTTTAGTTTTTTAAGGAACCTCCACACTGTTTTCCATAGTGGTTGTATCAATTTACATTTCCACCAACTGTGCAAGAGTTTCTCCCCTTTTCTCCACAGTCTCTCCAGCATTTATTGTTTTTAGATTTTCTAATGATGCCCATTCTAACCAGTGTGAGGTGATACCTCATTGTAGTGAAGTCCTAGCCATGGCAATCAGAGAAGAAAAATAAATAAAAGGAATACAAATTGGAAAAGAAGTAAACCTTCACTGTTTGCAAATGACATGATACTATACATATAAAATCCTAAAGAAGCCACTAGAAAACTACAAGAGCTAATCAATGAATGTGATAAAATTGCAGGATACGAAATTAATGCAGGGAAATCTCTTGCATTCCTATACACAACAAAAATCAGAAAGAGAAATTAAGGAAACAATCCCATACACCATTGCAACAAAAAGAATAAAATACCTAAGAATAAACCTACCTAAGGAGGTAAAATACCTGTACTCAGAAAACTATAAGACACTGATGAAAGAAATCAAAGGCGGCACAAACAGATGGAGAGATATACCATGTTCTTAGATTGGAAGAACCAAGACATATTTTATACATAATTAACTCAACTGGATCAACTCAAAATGGATCATGGACTTAAATGTAAAATGTAAAAGTACAGAAGTACTAGGAAATAATGGGGAAAAAAGATCTTTGGGTTCTTAGGTAAGTAAGTGAAGAGTTCTTAGACTTCACACAAAAAGCAAATCTATGTTAAAAAAAAAAGCTGACAATTGGACCTCATCAAAATTAAAATCTTTTGGGGCTTCCCTGGTGGCACAGTGGTTGAGAGTCCACCTGCCGATGCAGGGGACACAGGTTTGTGCCCCAGTCCGGGAAGATCCCACATGCCGCGGAACGGCTGGGCCTGTGAGCCATGGCAAAAAAAAAAAAAAAAAAAAATTGAAATCTTTTGCTCTGTGAAAATCATCTTTGATAGGATATAAAGACAATCTAAAGTCTGGGAGATAGCTGACAAATAACTAGTATCTAGACTATATAAATAATTGTCAAAACTCAACAATAATACAAGCCAGAACAAAATAACAACAAAACTAAAAAGTTTAATTTGAAACTGGGACAAAGAAATGAGATATTTTCCTGAAAAGTATATACAGATAGAAAAATATCACATGAAAAGATATTTAACACCATTAGTCATTAGGGAAATGCAAATTAAAATCACAATGCAGTAGTCCTATAACTTGTCATGATGGTTAAAATAAAAAATAGTGACAACAACAAATGCTAGCAAGGAAATGGTGAAAGTGGATCACTCATAACATTGTTGGTAGAAATGTAAGATTGTAAAGTCACCCTGGAAAACAGTTTGGCAGTTTCTTATAAAACCAAAGATGCAACTACCATACAACCCAGTAATTACACTTTTGGGCATTTATACCAGAGTAATGAAAACTTGTGTTCACTCACAAACCTGTACATGTATGTGCATAGGAGCTTTATTCATAATTTTCCAGAACTAGAAAAAACCCAGGCTTATTTAATGGGTCAGTGATGAACAAATATGGTATATTCATACCAGGGAATACCACTAAGAAATAAAGGAAATGAACTACTTATATTCATGATATCTAGAGGAATCTCCAGAGAATTATGCTGAATGAAAAAGAAAAAAATCAATCCCAGAAGGCTACACACTATGATTCCATTTTTATAACATTTTTGAAATGACAGAATTATACCAAAAAAAAAGAAGATTAGTAGTTACTGAGGGTTATGAAGAGGTTGTAGGCAGGAGAGAAGTAGGTGTGGCTATAAATGGGAACCACAGGGATCTTTTTGGTGATAGAATGTTCTGTCCTTTCACCGGCTGAATCTTAATATCCTGGTTGTGATACTGTACTATAGTTTTTCAAGAACCAGTTACCATTGGTGGAAACTGGTTAAAGGGTACACATAATCTCCTTGTTTTATTTTTTACAACTATATGTCTATCTAGAATTAACTTAAAACAAAATGTTTAGTTTAAAAATGTGAATAACATTAAAAATTCCTTTTGCGCTTGAAGGAGAAAAAATGAATTGTGGAATGTAATCAAGTAATCACTAGGTGTTCCATTTACTACTGACTCAGTGTTTTAAATATCCCATTACTGTAAAGACCTTAGACAAAGATAATAAAATCAATCCTAATTAATTCCTTCTGTGTTCTTACACTCACAGTATATATCTCCTGAGGTGTTTCAGTCTAATTTGACAATAATGGAGATGGAAAACAGTAAGATGATTTTGACTTTATAGAATAATGTACACAAGTCCTACATAATAAGGTTTTCTATCATCAAAAAGTACTCGTGCTTTTATAAAGCAAGACTGGGAAGTTCTAATAGTTTGTCAGGATCAGCTCATCATCGTGATAGATTTTATATGAATTGCATAGGCCTATAAAATAACAATATTATACTATTTTTTCTAAGTCTAGGTTGTGGCTAGATAATATTACATGTAATTTTACAAATGATAAGAATGGTACAAATGTGTCTTTTTTAAGTTGAGGTATAAGTTGCATGGATTGAAATAAATAGATGTAAAGTATACAGTTGGATGAGTTCTGACAAAAGCATACTCCCTTATAACCCACATCCCTATAGAGATACAGAACAGTCACATCACTCCAGAAAGCTTCCTCCTACCTTTCCCCTCATCAACAACAACTTATCTGTTATCTCTTTCAACATGTCATTACTTCTTCTGCATCATGTCCTATCAAGTTTCTAAACTGTTATTTTATAAAATCAGGTTAGTTGTGTTTTACTTATCAAGTTGTAGAAGTTCTATATACTTTATGGATACAAATTCTTTTGTGAGGTATAACTACTGTGCAGTCATTAAAATTTTTAAATTTTTGATAAAATTTTGGTTTTTATTTATTATTTTTAATAGATTACCAATAATCAATGGTTAATGATTACCAGGTTCTTTGAGACTTCTCAAAGGTTTCCAGGAAATCTTTGCTTATCCCCAAATTATGAAATATTCTCCTATATTTTCTTCTAGAAACTTTGTTATTTTAACTTCTGTTTGAAGTCTGCGACCTCTCAAATATTAATATTTTTGTATGGTGTGAGAAAAAGGTTGAATTGTCTTTCTTTCTTCAATATGAACATCCGGTTGTTTCAGGATTACTTTTTGAAAACAATTTTCTGTCTCAAGTTTATTGTTTTGGCATCTTTGTGTAAATTCAATTATTCATATAGCTATGGCTCTATTTCTGGACTCTATTTCATTTTAAAACAGTTTTATTGAAGTATAAATCACTTACAATAAAACATATTTAAACTGTACAATTTGATTGGCTTGTCATATATATGTATATATGGCAAGCCCATCAAATTGTATATATATATATATATATATATACACCTATGAAACCTTAACCATCAAGATGTTAAGCCTATCCATTAACTCAAAAGTTTCTTCCTGCAATACAATAATTCCTCCACCTTCCCCTCATGTATTCACCCATGCCATTGCCTAGCAACAACTGATCTACTTTCCTTCCCTAAAGGTTAGTTTGTATCTGCTAGAATTTTATATAAATGGGATCATACAGCATGTATTCCCTCTTATCTGTCATTTTTGCTCAGCATAATTATCCTGATATTAATCTATGGTGTATCATATATCAAGAATTCATTTTCATTGTTAAGTAATACATCATTGTATGATAGATACACCATAGTTTGTTTATTCAATCAAATGTTGAAGGACTGGGACCTCCCTGGTGGTCCAGTGGTTAAGACTTCACCTTCTCATGCTGGTGTTATGGATTCGATCACTGGTCAGGGAGCTAAGGTCCCACATGCCTTACTACCAAAAATCCAAAACATAAAAAAACAGAAGCGATGTTGTAACAAATTCAATAAAGACTTTAAAAATGGTCCACATCAAAAAAAAAAAAACTTAAAAAAAAAGTTAAAGGACATATGGGTTGTTTTGCAGTTTTGCCTTTTACAAATTAAGCTGTTATGAACATTTATATATAAATATTTTCATAGACTTACACTTCAATTTGCCTTTGGCAAACAAAGGGAAATTGGAAATTGAATGGCTTAGATAATATGGTAAGTGTTGTAAGTCCATGTTTAACTTTTTAAGGAATGCCAAACTCTACAAAGCTACATATTTGTTTAAAACAAGTAGCTCTTTTACCTACCACTTCATCTTTGCTGGAAGTGAAAGATTCATGCTCAATGTTGATGTTTGTATATCTTTATACCAGTACCAGACTATTGGTCCTACAGAGTGTTTTCATATCAGAAAAAATTTACTTTTATTTTTCATGACTCTTTTGCCTGTGCTGGTCCCTTTGCATTTCCATATAAATCATAGTATCAGCTTCTTGTTTTTCACATGCACACAAAATCTATGTTTGCATTTTTATTGAGGTTGTATTGACCCTGTAGATAAATTTGGAAATAATTGATATCTTAATAGTATTCAATCTTCCAATAAAAAAATATGTTCATGTAACCATAACTTAGGCCAACTTTAATTTATCTCACCAAGGTTTGTGTTTTTTAATGTAGAAATTTTGAACATTTTTAAATTAAATTTGTTTCCAGATATTTTAAGTGTTTTGATGCTATTGGAAATTGTATTGTGTTTCTTAATTTTCTAATTTTTTTTCTAGCATATAGATATAGATCTGCACATATATAGATATATAATTTTACTCTGCAATTTGCTTAAATTACTAATTTAGTTGCACTTGTTTTTTTGTGTGTCATTTAAGCTTTTCTATGAAAATAAAATTTTATTCTCTGATAAACAAAATTGTACTGGCTAAACCCTCCAGTAAAATGACAAAAAGTTATAGGCACCCATTTGGAAATGAAGAAGTAAAGCAATCCTATTCTTATTCATAGGAAATAGATGATACAATCCTGTGTGTAGAAAATCTTGAGGCATCTACATAATAATGACTGGAATTAGTAAATGAATTTAGCAAAAAACAGATCAATATACTGAAAGACTGAATTTGCCAATAAACAATGGACAAACTGTATATGACGAGAGAATTCTGCCACACAGCCACTGAAGCAATCAGTGTAAAATAGTCAGGAACTAGTCAATGAATACACTCTTATTTTTTGTTTCCACTTCCATCTCAGGATCAATTAGACAAAACCAAATATGCTCCCTAAACCAAATACATAAAACAGTCCTAGTTAGCCCACCAACAACTTCTCTATGCCAGCAAACCCCCAATCAGAGCATACCCAAAGCCCTTCACTGTTTTCCTCTATCATCTTCCCATTCCCCTGCTTGTCTTTGATTTTCTGACAAAACAAATGATGGTAGCTAACTCTCTTATTTTATAGCAAGCTCTGAAGAAATTGCTTCTGTTTGTTCTCATTTGGGAGTCTTCATTTATTTTCACAATATACATTATATTCTTATATATTTGCAGCAAATAATAGGAATATGAATTAAAATTAACTACATTCATCATAGCATCAAAGGGAATAAAATACTCTGGGGGAAAATTTAACAAAGGTAGCACAGCATCTGTACACTGCAAGCAACAAAACATTGCTGAGATAATTAAAAATATATAAAAAATAACAAATGGACAGATATTCCCACTTTGTGAATTTGAAGAATCAGTACTTTTATAATAAAGGAATATCTTTCAGAATGGTGGTAGGAAGAGGGAGATAGACACTCATTGCAGTGAAACAGCTATTTAACTGCTGAAATTTACAAAAATAACTTTTACAGTTTGGGGGGATTGTCCTAAGATAACAAAGCAAATAGAAGAACATACATTCAAGAAAATCTCAGAAAAGGGAGAGTCTATGGCATTTGAGCCATAACCTATATCCTCTCCTCCTGGTCTGGCTCAGTATGTTAGAAGCTCCACTCTGGGTATATGCAGTCAAAATGATTGGGCTCCCTCTCCACATAGCTTTAGCCTAGGTACTATAGTTTCACTCTGGAGAGGTTGGCATAGAACTCTTTCACCACCTCAGCTTCATTTGTAGAAGTTCAGTTTTGGGTAGGCTCAGTGAAGAACACTAAGTCTCTCTTCCTGCACTCTGCATCCTTGAATAGGATGGAAACTCTACTCTAGGGATGACAAACTCAGCATATGGACTTCAAACACCACTGCTACAGATTGATGGTAGGGTGAAAGTTCCATACCAGGAAGACAACCCAAGAAATCAGGGGCTACTGTCCCCACACAGAGCCTCACTCACAAAGCAGGGTGTCACTCTGGGAGAAGCTGGTCATTATCCTGCTCCTAGCTCCAGGACAGTGGCATAGAAACATGAAGACAGTTCCTCATCCAATACAGAATATCAGTAAAGAGATAGAAAAACTTTAAAAAGAACTAGATGAAAAAAGTTTGAAAATACAATAACCAAAAAAAAAAAAAAAATCATTAGAGGGGCTCAAAAGTAGATATAACCTGGCAGAAGAAAGGATTGACAAACTTAATAATAGGTTGATAGGAATGATGAAATTTTCAAAAGAGAGGAGTAAAAGAAACTCAGAAAAAAAAATGCTAAGATACCATTAAATGCACCAATACACACATAATAGGAGCCCCAGAAAGAGAGAAAGAGAAAAATGAACAAACATTTTTTTCAAAGAAGTAATGGATGAAAACTTTGTAAAATCTGATGAAAAATATTAACCTACTCATCCAAGAAGCTCAGCAAACTCTAAGTGGGTTAATGTAAACAGGTCCAGAACCCAGAGACATAATAGTCAAAATGTAATACAAGAAAAAAATGTTAATAAAGACAAAGAGAAAAATTTTAAAGCAGCAAGAAAAAATAACTCCTCACAAAAAGACCCCAAAATATTAACGTGTTATTCATCATAAGCAATAATAAAAGTCAGAGGGAGTGGGTTGACATATTTAAAGTGTAGAAGGAAAAAAATGGCCAAATGAGAATTTTATTTGAGTCAAACTACCTTTCAGAAATGAATAAAGACATCCACAGATAAACAAAAACTGAGAAATTTACTTGATAGCAGACCTGACCTATAAGATGTTCTAAAGGAATTTCTTCAGACTGAGAGCAAGTGACACCAGAGAGTAATTTAAATCTACACTTTTAAGAAAAGAGCCCAGGAAAGATAGTTATATAGGTATTTTATTTAATTATATATATCCTTTCCTTTATTTTTATAATTGGTTTAAAAACCAAATTAATAAATAATATGTATATAATTGTATTTTGATGTCTATTACACATAAAACTATAATATGTTTGACAATAAGCACAAAGGAGTTGAATGGGAAAAAACATGAAATGGAGAAAGAAAATAAAACCAAATGATAAGGCAAATCCACAGGAGAAATAAAGAGAACGAAAAAGGGAAAATAAGAAAACTATATGACAATACAGTTTACTGTCATATAGTTTTCTTATTTTAGAAATATGTTCTTTCTTCTCTAACTACTTTAAATGCCTAAATCATAAAAAGTAATATTTATAATAATATATTGTTGGATTAGTCACACATATAGAAGTAACTGTATAAAAATAACAGCAAAAAAAGAGGGAGTAAAACTAGAGCTATTAGGAATAAACTTTCTGTCTTACTGAAAATTAGTATAAATATGAATTATATCTATGTTAAGATGAATATTGTGAGCACTATAGCAACGACTAAGAAAATAACTCAAATACTTGAAAAAAAAAGATCACGTGAATTAAAATAACATGCTAGAAAATATCTGTCTAATACAAAAGAAGGCAAAAAAGAGTTAAAGGAACAACAACAACAAATATGAGGCATAGAAATATCCAAAAGTAAAACAGCTGAAAGATAAAGCCATACTAATAATAATAATCCATACTAATAATAACATTAGATGTGAATAATTTAAACAATCCAGTCAAAGGTAGAAACTGTCAGACTGGATTAAAAAAAAAAAAAGACCCAATTATGTGCTATCTTCAGAAGTCACACACTTGATTCAAGATACAAATAGATTGAAGGTAAAGGATGAAGAAAGATATAAGATGCAAATAACAATCATAAAAAGCTGGAATGGCTATACTAACATTAGCCCAAGATAAACTTGAAATAAAAAGAGAAAATAAAACATGAATAGAGATAAAGAAAGGTTTTAGGGTCAGAAAGATAGAAAAATAAAAAATGTATGTCCATCTAAAAGCAGAGCCCCAAAATATGTGAAGAAAAAACCTTCAAAATTGAAGAGAAAATAGAAAATATAACAATAATAATAGTTGGAGACTTCAAAACTCTATTTTTAATAACTTAAGGAATAAATAGAATACTCACATGGATATAGAAGACTTGAAAAATACTCTAAATCAACTAGACATGACTTACCCCTTTAAATCACTGCATCCTGAAATAGCAGAATACAAACACGGAATATTCACTAGGATTGACCACAACCTAGGCCATAAAATAAACACCAAGAAATATGAAATAATTGAAATCATACCAAGTATATTCTTCAGCAAAAATGGAATAATTTTAGAAATTAAGAAGAGAAGGAAGTTTGAGAACTTTACAAATATGTGGAAATTAACTTAGAGTTCTAAAAATACCAATGGCTCAAAGAAGGTAAATTAGAAAATATTTGAAGAAGGAAAAGATAAGCACAACATACCAAAATTTATGGGATGCACTGAAGCAGTGTTTATAGGAAAAACATGTAGCTGTAAAACACCTTTATTTAAAAAGAAGAAATATTTCAAAGAGTGTTAAGCAAAATAAAGACCCTCTTCGAAGATGCCCACATCTTAATCCCTGGCATCTGTGAGTATGTTATCTCTCATACTTCATGCCAAAAGGCAACAAAATGTGAAGATAGAATTATGTTTACTAATCAGCTGACCTTAAAGTAGTGGGATTATTCTGGATTATATAGGTAGAACAAATGTAAGTACACAGATCTTTTTTTTTTTTTTTAACATCTTTATTGGAGCATAATTTCTTTACAGTGGTGTGTTAGTTTCTGCTTTATAACAAAGTGAATCAGTTATACATATACATATGTTTCCATATCTCTTCCCTCCTGAGTGTCCCTCCTGCCCACCCTCCCTATCCCACCCCTCTAGGTGGTCACAAACCACCTAGAAGAATAGAAAATTCAAATATTCTATTGAAGAATAGAAAATCAATACAGAAAAATAAATGAAAACCATAGGTGATTTGGGGAAAGATTTTAAAAATTCACTAACTTTTATCTAGACTAATCAAGAAAAGAAGGAGAGAAGATTCAAAGTATTAAAATCCGTAATAAAAGGTAGAACATCCCTACTGACTTTACAGAAATAAAAAGAATAAGGGAATACTAGTAAAATTGTGTGCCAAAAATTACATGAACTAGATTAAATAAACAAATCCATAAAAAGACACAAACTACCTAAAACTACTCAGGAAGAAATATATAACATGAATAAACCTATAAAAAGAAAAGAGAGGAAAGAGATTATTTAAGAATTTCCTACAAATAAAAGCCCAGAAACAGATAGATTCACTGGTGAATTCTACCCAACATTTAAGAATCGATACCAATTCTTCATAAACTCTTTCAAAAACAGAAGAGGAATTATTTCCTAACTCATTTAATGAGAACAGCATTACCTTGTTACCAAAACCAGATGAAGATATCATAAACAAAAAAGAAAATTACAGACCAATATCCTGTATTGGATATTATGAATATTATGAATATAGATACAAAATCTTCAACAAAATACTAGTGAACAAAATACAGCAATACCTAAAAAAAGGAGCAACAAGCAACAAGCTTATAATAACAACAAGCGAGCAGGATTTATCACAGATGAAAGATAAGTTTAATATCAAAAGTTAATCAATATAATATACCATATTAATAAAGGACAAAGCCATGTGATTATCTTAATGTCAATGGATGCAGAAAAAGCCTTTAACAACACCTAACAACATTTCATGATATAAATGGTGAACAAACTAAGAAATGAAGGGGATTTCCTCAGCCAAATAAAGTCATCTGTAAAAAATGCACTGCCAAGATCATAGTCAATGATAAAAGACTGAAAGATTTTCCCCTAAGATCTTGAAGAAGACTAGTATGCTCATTCTACGCACTTCTATTTAACATTGTACTAGAGGCTCTAGCTAAAGCAATGGAGCAAAAAAATAAAAAATGTTATATAAATGTGAAAAGAAATAAATTATCTTTATTTGCAGATGACATGATCATGTATGTAAAATAGGCAATCCCTATCAAAACTCAGAAAGCTTTTTTTTGGAGAAATTGACAAGCTGAGCCAAAAACTTTATAGAAATTCAAAGGACCCACAATAATTATATATAAGAAGAAGTTTGGAGTTCCCACACTAACTGATTTCAACCTTAAAGTACAGTAATCAGAATGGTGTGACATTAGCAAAAGGATGGACATATATATTAATAGAACAGAATTGAGATTACAGGCAAATTCTGAGTTATTCAGACATTCAACTGATTTTTTTCAACATTTCTAAGACAATTCCTTGAGGAAAGGGGTAGGTTTTTCAACTCATTTTTTCTGAGAAAATTGACCAAAAACAAAAAAAAAGAAAGAACAGAACCCACCCCCCAAAACATGGGTTGCTATTTCATGTAACATAATATACAAACTTTAACTCAAAATGGATCATAGACCCAAATGTAAAATATCACAAATCATAATACTTTTAGAACAAAATAGAATAGGGTGTTGGATTTAAATTAAGCAAAAATTTCTTAGCTATGACAACAAAACTATAATTTCCTAAACTTAAAAAAAATAATAAATTTAACATCAGTGAATAAAAAAATGCTGCTCTTGGGGATTTCCCTGGTCGTCCAGTGCTTAAGAATCTGCTTTCTGATGCAGGGGACGTGGTTCAATCCCTGGATGGGGAGCTAAGATCCCACATACCGTGGGGCAACTAAGCCTGGGTGCCTCATCTAGAGAGCCTGCGTGCTGCAAACTACAGAGCCCACGCACTCTGGAGCCTGCACACCACAACTAGAGAGAAGCCCAGGTGCCGCAGTGAAAAGCCCATGTGCCCACAACTAAGATCTGAAACAGCCATAAATAAACAAACAAACAAACAAATAAATAAATAAATAAAGCTTGCTTGCTTGCTTGTTAAAAAATTACACTGCTCTTGAAAAGGAAAAGTCCACAGAGTGGGAGAAAGTATTTGCTACTCATGTATCTGATAAAGGACTTTTGTTCATAATATATGAAAAACTTATAGAGCTCAATAAGAATACAAAGCTAATAAAAATGGACAACGTTATTTCACCAAAGAAGATGTACAAAAACTTGTTCATACATGAAAACATGCCCAACATCATAACTTGTTAAAGAAATGAAAATTCAATCTACAGTGCAGTACGGCTACCTCTCTGCTAGAATGGCTACATTCAAATCGGTTGACAATACCAGGTGTTGATGAGGGTATAGAGAAACTAGGACCTTCCCACATTGCTCCTGGGAATGTAAAATGGTACAGACACAATGGAAAATAGTTTAATAGTTTATTACAAAATTAAGCATAGACTTTAATATACCATAATTTCACTCAGGAAAAAACAAAAACATATGTCCACCCAAAGATTTTAAGATATAGAGTTGTCTTATATACACCTAAAAGATAAAAATGCTCCCCATTAAGTTATGGCACACCTTCAGTTGTAGTATGCATTACAACATGAAAAAATGCAAATCTTCTATTGATGAGACTTTCATTTATTTTGCACCCCTCCCAAAATATATTTTATTGCCAGTATTCCAAATCACACCATTTGGGGTTGGGGATGATGGTTACTATTGGCTTCAAATGAGTCAAATTGACAGCTTTCCATTTGTTAAAGAAAAAAAAAAAAAAAAGGAAAAGATTATATTTTGATATCTTTATAATGGGAAGGAATGTCTTAATCTACAGTTTCTTTAAGAAAATTGTCCTCTTCATCCATCCTTCAATCAATGTAATACTATAAGAATAGGATTTTCAATATCTTACAAAAGTGATTCATTCAGTTGAATATATTTGTTATCGGTGATGAAATTATTATTTAATTACTGTCAACTCTGCTTCAAATATTACTAGTAAGAAATCCTAGAACACTGACAGTAGAATGTAATTTATTAATCAATTTCATAGTACTGCTCAGCTAAGCATAAATTTACCAATTAAAGTAAATTAAATAACTAAATCTGGAAGGGTATATTCGTAGCATTAAGTATTTTGACCTTATATAGAGAATCACAATATTCATGGCCAGCTAACACAATTTTTCTAGAAGAACAAAGCTTGTTCAGTGCAGAATAATTGGCTTTATAGTAGAATCATCACTAAATAGTTATTGGACTTCCTCCCTCTCACTCTGCACCCATCATCCAACCTCTTCCCCTCTCATTTTTTCCCATTCTTTCTCCCTCTATTTCTTGCTCTCCCCCTCCATTCTTTCCTTTCTTTTGTTTCTTTTGCATAAAGAAAGAAATTGTTTGCTAATATCCCTTGATAATTTTGATATTCCTTAAAATAGTTATAATAAAAAAGCTTCACTCTTCCTCACAATTTAAAGGGAGAAATAAGAAGTACTGATTAATTTTTAATTCTATATTCAAAATTGTTGTTGTTGTTGTGATGGTGGGGAGACAAATTTATCTTTGGTTTTGGGGCATTCGCTATAAAGGAAAGATTGAGAAATTTACATATTGTACCAATGAAATATTTCCACTCTGACTTGATTAGACATTTAATATTCCCAAAGATTACTTAACCAGGATTATCTCTTTATTGTAACCTTAAAATACTTTTCTAGGTGATTGGATAAAAGGCACATATTAATAAGCTCAAACTAGACATTGCAGAAGCATGAAAACAAGTTATGTATCACATTCTTGGCTCTTCAATCTTCAGAGTCTGTCGTTCAGTCTAGCTTCAGATGCCCACAGGAAAACCTAACCCAGGATGCCAGGTTTACTTTCACGTATGGAGTGTCAGGCCATTTGTCTAAAGATGGGGCCACCATCTCAAATATACCAGCTTACCTGTACTTTACTTCCCAGCATAAGGTCAGGCAGCTTTGCATAATGTTTAAGGGCTTCTCATGCCACCTCTGGCTTTCTTCTTGCCTAGAGAAAGAGAAGTGGCAGAATATTTCTTTTCAGTTGAGAGAACCAATCCAGACACCTTAAATGGTGATAGAAATTTGCTGCAAGAAAAATATGCTGCAAATATATCCTTATAACAAAAAGTGATAGCTGTGGATATTAGACACATTTGTACTGATGTTTTAGAGGAATGGGGAATATTAACATAGAGTAGATGTGCTGAAAATGTGTCTATTTTTCTGTGGACCAGATGCATGTCAGCATGGGCATCTGGGCTGAGAACATGGAGGAAAGTGCCAATGAGGGGTGGGCAAAACTGGGGGATTCATGCCCATAGTGACAAAGTCTTAGCATCATTATTGACTCACTAGAGAAGGTTTTAGTGCAGATTATCATTTCAATACCAAGAGAAAGTTCTAACCATATCTTTCATCATTAAAAATGAGCTTGGGTTGTCTTTATCAATAGTTGAGATTTCTATCATATGTGATTTCTCACAATTTACAAATTCACTGGTTATGTTTATTAGTTTGGGACTCTGCTGACCAAGTGCATAGGGCAAGTAGCTGACCTCTCCATTAATCAAGTAAATGCAATGAGAGAGATAATATAGCCGATGAGCCCCAAGTAGTAATATTATAAGAATTAGACACCCTGAATATTACAACTTGGCTTGATCTCTAGATATAAGAAGCAAAAACATTTTTGTTAGAATTCCAAAATGGTCACTTGTTGTGAGACACTGAGAAATACTCTGCACTTAAAAGCTCAATTTCTTCATCAATGTAATGGGAATCACATCATCTTTGTTTTCTTTATAAAATTATTTTAAAGCTATAATGGAAATATCTCTGTTAAAATATTTATAATCTCTAAAGTTTTAATCTTGTATACTATTAATAAAATACTAAAAATAATAATAGCATTAATAGTAATTAATTGGTAATAAAATTAAATTTATGGACTGTACTCTGTAAGTTAGGTGTGTATAGATCATGTAATTTGGTTCTTGATATTATGCAGAATTGACAACATTACCAATAGCAGATGAAATAATGAGATGAACACAGGATACTTGGATTAAAAGCTAAAAAATACATTTAAAATAATTTAAAATCAATTTTAAAAATGCTTATTTAAATATCCACTTTTAAGAATAGATTTCATACTGTAAATTAATAAGATTTGGTATTACAGTGATAAAAAGTTGAACGGCCCTGAGTGGAAGGAAAGGATGCAGTGAAGGCCTGTGATGGTCCCAGGACCTCTCTTCCTCCCTGTGTGGGGTCTCCTTGGGGCAGAATCTACAGGGGATGAGGGAGATCTGAGATAGGGTCCAGTAGGAGTTCCTCCTACCAGGATATGGAACAGTTTCAGAGCCAATGGATTGAGTGTATCAGTTGAGACAGGATGTGTCCTTACACTACCTTCTAGATTCCCTAAGAGAAAAAAAAAAAAAAATCTGAAACATGATCAACGCACATGCCAAAGTGTATGTTCAAAACCCAATTTAAACCTTATCAGCAGGTTAACATTATTTTTCCAAATATTACATAGTCTTCTAATTCATCTACTGCCATGATTGTAAGATACAAGAGAAGACAAAGTACATAAGCTCATAGCATCAAATTAAGTCTCATGCCCTTCTTGGACTCACAGTTCTCCCTAACTCCTAGTGATTTTTCCCAAGACAATTAAAAGGAAGACTGAGGCTTCCCTGGTGGCGCAGTGGTTGAGAGTCCGCCTGCCGATGCAGGGGACACGGGTTCGTGCCCTGGTCCGGGAAGATCCCACATGCCGCGGAGCGGTTGGGCCCATGAGCCATGGCCACTGAGCCTGCGCGTCCGGAGTCTGTGCTCTGCAACGGGAGAGGCCACAACAGTGAGAAGCCCGCGTAACCGCAAAAAAAAAAAGGAAGACTGAGCAGGATCATAGGGGAGTAACAGATGATTATGACTGTAAGAATGAAACACCACTCCAGATAGAATAGCAATGTGCAGCTGGAATACAAAGGACTTGAGCCACGTGACTCTCTTCTTCACATAGGACTTCAGAATGAATCGACGCTTGAGGTGCCTCATGTATTATCATGGGCTGCAGTTGTAAGTTTGGGAAGATAATTTGTGGTTTCAAATTTTTGTAAACTAAAATATTTCCCTCTCACTGAAAACTGCTTCCTTTGGCCCAGCTGGAATGGACGCTTGCCAGAGAAATGGAGAGAAAGAGAGAGAGAGAGAGAGAGGGACACGAGCACAATATATTAGAAGAGCAAAGGGAGAAAAAATGAGGAGAGAAGTAGAAAGGATTAGAGAATGATTTCTTTTTTTCTTGTGGAACTGTCAGTTTTCCTTGACACAAAGGAGAGTGCTTTGTCATTGTTTTCTTTATAACATTGATGAATTTCTTATTCAGTGGGTATTGGGTTTTAGTTAAACATGACAGGAACAGAGATTTATAGGTGGCCATCTCAGAGGCTGTTTGAAAGGCCCCATAATGCTTCAGGGCACGGATGTGATTTCAGTGTTCACTTCTGGTAAATAGCCAACAATTTCATACACTCCACCCCTTCGCCCTGATTAGAGCTCTCCTTGAAAAATGGAAGTATACTTGATGAAATTCAAAGCAAAGGCAGAAGAGGGGGTAGGAGGTAGGTTTTTATAGGGGTTTTCTCTTGTTTTCTTTTCAACTCACACATTCTTAGAATAAACGGTGGTATTCATCCTGTCCTTGTGTTTATTATAGAGAAAGGCAATATCCTAGATGACAAATTGTATTCTAAATACCATTATGCTTCTCGTTACAATCTCATAGGTTTAAAATTCTATTTATGTGTGTGTATGTGTGTGTATACACATAAAATAAATGTCTATTGGTGAAAGCAAAAAAAGGGAAGGTAAGGAACTGAACACAAACTAGTCACTATGAACATAAACATATCACTAGATGCCCCCCCTTCTCTTACTCTATCATGTGTGATATGTACAATCTGTTATAGTTTTTTTTTAACTCAAAACCCATTGAAAGCTTTTATTATGTTATTATAAAACTTTGTTTAATAACTGTACCATATTTACATAATCCTTTGATTTCAAATTGCCTATGTTTTCAATTTTTCACAATTTTGTATAGCACAGAAATTATAATTTACACACAATACTTTTTCTTCAGTTCCCTTAGTCAGTATTCCAAAAAGTGCACTAACTTGAACATTTTAAGAACATTTGGTTCACATTGACAAATGGCTTTTCAAAATATTGGATCAATTTACATTTCTATAATACCCTCTTTGCCTTATCCTCACTAGCACGCATTATTTTTAGATTTTAAAAAATATTTCTCCAATTATTTTTTAATGTTTAAAATTCACTAGTAAGACTGAACAAGGCCATTTGTATTACCCTTTACCAAATAGTTTACCTCAAAATGTCTTAGTGAAATCTTAATATTTCTATTTGTAAATGTTATGTATTAGAGATTCCATCACAGTACATTCAATTATTTACTTCCCAGATTCCCTTTGCATTTAAGTTTTGATTATTTTAAAGACTTTGTTTATTTGCAGCTATACTAAAATCAAAGTATCAGATAGGGCTCAGTAGCATATTATAAAAGTGATAAAAGTTTAAAAAGTTGTAAAAGTTATAAAAGTTCTTGCCTTCAACAAAGGGGAGGCAAAAAGAGTTAAACCTGCAAATACGGAAGAAGAAAACAACTGAATGAACTCTCTATTTGGATAAAAGAGTAAACCCCAGCAAAAGAGTAACTTCAAACCCAAACTATAATCTTCAGATCCTACAATATGCCTTTGGGTTCCATGGGTTAAGTTTATCAACTTGCAAAGTGCAAATAACGGCTAATGTTTCTATAGTGCTCTATAGTTATACTATTTTTCCTTTGTCTCTTTTGTGGGAAACGGGGGGAAAAAAAGGTTGTGTTTGGCCCTTTTGGCACTGATTAGATGTGAGAGAAAAAAGGGGGCAAGATAGAGTCTCCAGAGGGGAAGAACCCACCCCGCTGCCTCCCAAGGCGTATTTCTTCCCTTTACCTGCTCTTGTCATAAGCTATCTCGTCACTAGCAGCAGCCCAGCTCAGCTGGTGAGGAAAGACAGACATGTGGTGAACCATGCTAAGTGGGGGCACATTTCCACACTGTGCTCACTCAGATTCTGGCACATTTACCTTGTCTAGGAACCTGATTGTAGCAAAGGCAATGCCCAGAGTTCACAAGAGCAATCTCCCAGAAACATCAGGGCTGTGCTGGAATTAACTATTTTTAAATCATTTCTATGAAAGCATATCTATAATTTAGATAGTAAAAATGGAAAGAGCTGGAAAGTTCCTTAAGTGGGCTACATTCATAAAGGTGTTCAGAATCAAAGGGAAGAAGTCTAACCATCTGAGCCATCTAGAATCTTTCTCTCATTTAACAAATATGGGTCAAATGCATACTGTGTGCCATGTACTGTATTTGGCTCTGAGGCTAAGAATAAAGACGCCTCTGGTCCTGACTTCTCTTTGTTCATCAGTAGTAATGACACATACAGGAATAATCACATATTTTTACAAACTATTTTTTTTGAATGTTCTCTCTTCCAAATGTCCAAGATTCTTCTCTTTATATTATATGTAATCATTTAGCAGAAAAATAATTTGAAATTCATGAAAACCTTTTGGGAGCATTTTATGAAACTGATTTTAAGCATGCATATCTGGAAAGAAATGTCTACTATTATGCCAAAATTTGCATTAACTCCATCAATGTCCACCAAAGCCACTTTACCTTCTCAGTAGATATCTTCCATCTCATGGTCTCTACATCTCTCGACCCAAACCACTGAGCTATACATCTATGACAAAGATGGTCTGATTTAGTCTGAACAGGAAGGACCCTGGACAGCAAGTAGATATGCATTCAGTGTATTCTGGACTTCCAGCCTGATTGACATTTGGCTTTCAGAGTGCCTTCTGATAGCAGGATTTTGTTAATAGGATTTCTATTAGGCCCAATTTATTTTCTCTTCTATAAAAATATCCTAAGTAGGTTGAACTCTTGGTTGAGAGTTTGAAGAAGTCAAGGAAATTCCAGATTTGTCATAATAAAAAAATGACTACTGATTATTTGGATACCTAGTTTAGCACAATGCTGATTTCAAATCTATTAATTTCTAAATACTAATATAGTTTAGCTTAATTGTTAAGAGCAAGAATTTTGGAATATGGCAGATATTGGTTCACATTTTGACATCTACTGGGGACTAGAATTGGCCTCAAATTCCCTGACTTGGATGCTGTCTCCTCTCTTGCATGAGTCTCCTCTTGGATGCTGTCTCCTCTCTTGCACGAGTCCCCTTCTTTATGTACTCTCACCTTGCCAACTTCCTGGATCCAAACCTTTGATTTACCCCTGACCTCAAATCCACTGGAGCCCTAATCCCAGTGAACTGTTTCCTACTGCTGGATACACCCTGGTCAAATTTGCCCTTCTCCTGCTTGGGTATGACCTAAGTTTTGAGCATAATATCAGTCTATAGTGTGTCAGTTTTGACTTACCCTCTTCTTAGTAGGCTAGAGCCTTCTTCCTAAGCCCTTTATTCCCTGGGAAGGTGACTAGGTGGATGAATCACTGGATTTTTCTTCCAAGATTTAAGAACGGGCATACATGTTTTGCTCAATGAATACGATGGCTTGGAACTACAGATTTTTCAGAGGGCTTTTATAGTGAAGGCAACACATTGTGTCTAAGGAAACACTATTCTAGGAGGAAAACATACCTAAGACTAACAGCTACTTCCACTGCAAATTCAGCACAGAGCAGTGAAAGTTACTAATATCCATTGTATCTAAGGTCTATCAACAGAAAAGAAATTATACTAAAGGAGGTGCTCAGCAGGTGGCAAGTACAAACTATTCACAGAATGAATGAGTAAATGACAATAAGAAGAGAGAAGATGGTACAATTTAATATTATTATTACTCCAAGTTCTTCCTTGGACTATCTTCATCTTTCTATTAGTGAGTAGTTTCATGGCTTCTCCTGTTTAACTTCAATAGTATATCACTGGTTCCCCTCCAGAGAATCTTGTATCAGAAAAACTATAAAGTTCTTAAAAGAAAAGATGCAAATTAAATTTTCTCCCTTCTATCTTTACTACTGAATTTTCTTTTAAGACACAAGATTATATATATATACACATATAGATAGATAGAGACAGAGAGATGAGACAGAGAGACAGAGATGGACTGTGTGTCTGCAATTTTTAAGTAAATAAAATCTTTTCCTTCTTTTTTCCTTTTGAGTTGTCTAAGAGGACCCTAAGTGTTCTTACTCAAAATCATATAACTTGGGGATGAGTAGGAGGGAGTGATAAAGCAACTCAGGTTCTGATGGTTTGATAGCTACTGTTAAATGCTCTCTCTGGTGATGGTGGAGACTTTAAGATAACTTTGCTGCTGTGGAAAGGGTCAGATAAAATGGGGTTCATGCCTGAGGAGCACAGTGAATGGCCAGGCTGAGAACTGAGAAGAGTTGGGTCTTTGTAAATAATTTGAGAGTTCTCAGGAGCTTTTGAGAGCTTCTTTTTCAACCACAGAGCTCTTGTGCAGAATATTTCACCCAGTTGGCAGGTCAGTTCTCATACACTGCTGATGCTTTTCAGCTCACAGAACTGTGTCCTGTCAGTTGAAGCCAATTTTTTATCTTAACTTTGCCATCATAGTATTGTGATTCTGCTAATGTCTAGATGGAAGTGCAATGAACTGAAACATGAGTCCTTTTCCTTCTGGACCTGTATCATAAAGGTTAATCTAGATACTATTATATTAGTTATCTTTTCCTGTGTAAAAAACCACCCCAAAATTTAGTGGATTAAAAAATATTTTTCTCACAATGGGGGCAGCAAGGCTTGGGATGAGGGGACATGTCTTATCTCTGCTCCACCCACATCAGTTGGGGTGGCTCACTAGGGCTGAGAGGATCCATGTTGAAGACATGACTGGAAAGTTGATGCTGGCTGTCAGATGGGAGCTCAGCCAGGGCTGTGGTTCTTCTCTATGTGGGCTTCCCTGGGGCTGCTTGAGCTTCCTCTCAATGTGGTAGCTGTGTTCCAAGAGCAAGTGTTCTAAAAGAGCAAGGCAGAAGTGAAGGACATTTATGACTCAGTCTCAGAAGCCATAGTGTCACTCAATTGTGTGAGAGGAGGGGACATAGACTCCACTTCTCAACTGGGGAGTGACAAGCTTCCAGAGAACTTATGGCATAAGAGATATTTCTGTAAACATCTTTGGAAAGTACTGTGGGCCACAGTAATTACTGTGATTTACACTGAGAAAAGCTTATGACACAGACATTCCTATATTTTTTACTACCAAAATCAACAACTAAAACCCACACCCTTGTATTAAAACATATAAAACTTGATTCAAATGTTAAAAAACCTTTTTCTCTCATGTATTTTTGTTCTCAGAAGAAATAGTGGGATTAAGTTCTTCTCCAAGTGTTCTTTAACATAGACTCTACCTTTCAGCTTGGCCCTAGGATATGTATTCAACACTAGGTAACTCTACTTAAGACACTTGAAAAGTTACCCTGAATGATTTCTCTGGTTTAAAAAAATAGTTTTGAGCATTTGTGATATTTGGTCATTCTTTGTTCTTTTGGGATGATTTTTACTTTGCTTTTGTCAAACAATTATATTCGAGTAGTTCATAGTAGTAGATATCTACTGAGAATGAAACATGCAGAATTTAAAGAGGGTTTTGCATCATTCATATTGTCTCAGTATTATTAATGTCATGAAATGAGGTCTGCATCAGTCTGTAACTCTCAGAGCTCTTAACTGCCAGAAATAGATACTAACACTGTTTGTTGTAAGCATCAGAGGGATTCCTTGAAAGAATATTGGGTAATTCACAGAATTTCTGGGAAGGCTGTAGAATCAGGCTTAGGAAAAGAGAGGCTGGGTAATAGTAAGAACCATAGTTTATATCACAGCAGAGTAGTGAGAACACCAAGGCCATCTCTGCCAACCAGTGGATGCCATGGTCATTTGGTACTGGAGTCTATTGCTAGCCTCATTAAGAGGGCTGGTCCCAAGTAAGTGGATGCTGCTGCCACCATAACCAATACCACCACAGTAGACTCTCTACAGCCCCTGTGAAAGTAGCTCCAGACTCAGAGTACAGGCTACATTCATTTCATTTGTCAGGTCTGAGCTATAAGAGAAGATGGTCAAGCATATATCTAGTGTCTTCAGATTACTTTGGAGAGAAGCATGCTCTGGCTTTTATCCAGATTTAGGAAAGACATTCTCACTCTGGGCAGAAAAAGTAAAACATGGATCCATTACAACCTTTTTCTTCTGGGCTACTCTGTGTAATTCAGGAAAGCTGCATTGGTCAGGATGGGCTAGGTACTGCTATAGCAACAAACATTCCCAGATCTTCGAGTTTTAAGCTAACAGAGGTTTATTTATCACTCACCATGCATATCCATTGCAGGTTGGCAGGGAATATGTGCTGTGTTGTCCTTACTCTGGAATGGAAGCTGGTGTAGCCTCTAGCATTTGGGATGTTGTGGTTATAATAGCAAAATAGAAGGAAATATGGTGAGTTGGACAATGGCTTTTAAAGGTTTCCATAGGTGTCACTTTTACTCACATTTCATTAGATAAAACAAGTCAAATGATTGTACCCTATTTCAAAGAGGCAGACAAATGCAACTCTATCATAGGCCTGAAAGGATGAGAACTGGAATAATGGAACTAGCCTAATGACTACCCTGTCTACCTGTCTAGTCACCAAAATCAAGCTAACTATCCTTCCAGTAGGGAATCTACTTCTTCCATATTCAATAGAGTCAATTCAAAGATCCTATTCAGTAATCCAGGATTGTTCAGTGGCTTATAAAAGTCTCTTCATTGTAGGGTGACACATGGTAGTCTTACAAGGTGAAATGTGACTCCTCTTGATCCAGACATGAACTAGAAAGACAATGTACCTTTCACCTAACACCCAATGTAAAGTGAGATAAAAGGACAGTACAACCACAGTAAATCCCCATTTGGAAAGAGGAAAGGAGGGAGACACAGCAAACACTGAAATCCTTCTGGGATGACATTTTTGAATACCCTGATCTGGTGCTGATGTTCCTTCTCAAGGCCGCTTCCATTTTCCATGCTAACCTATGGACCTGGGCTCCACCCTCTGAGATTTTTCTGTTCTTTATTTTTCTTGGCTAGAATTGAAGTGAATATTGGAGTGTATGTATACTTCGGAGGCTGAACAGACTTCTTAACCTTATTTTCACCCATAAATGATTGAGATCCAAGCTTCTTTATAGGTTTCAATTATTTCCAGTCTCTCTTCTTTATTTTTTAAATAAACATTTTATTTTGAGATAATTGTAGATTCACATGCAATTGTTAGGAACAATACAGAGGGATCATGTATACACTTCATCCAGTTTTCCCCAAAAGTAACAACTTCCATAATTATAGTACCAAACAATACCATAACCAGGAAATTGACATTGATATAATGTACTGATCTTATTTGTATTTCAACCAGTTTTACATGTACTCATTTGTTTGTGTGTGTATTTATTCTATGTGATTTCATCATGTGAGTATTTGTGTATTTCAATTCTATCATCAAGATTAGAACAGTTCATCATTATCAGGATTCCTTGTGCTGCTGTTCTGTAATTATAGCCCCCATTTCTAACCCCTGAGAACCACTAATCTGTTCATTTTCATTTCAAGAATATTATATAAATTAAATTTTACAGTGTGCAAATTTATGGGATTGACATTTTCACTCAAGGTAATTAAATTGGGACCAATCGAAGTTGTAACATGTATCAGTTTTTGTTCTTTTTTATAGCTAAGTGGTATTCCATAATATCAATGAACTATAATTTTTTAACCATTTGCCTGTTGAATAAAATTTGGATTGTTTCCAGTTCAGGGCTATTGTGAATAAAGCTATTGTGAACATTCATGGTTTTTTGTATGAAAATAAGTTTTTATTTCTCTAGGATGAAAACCCAAGGGTGGGGTCTTCCCCGGTGGTGCAGTGGTTGAGAGTCCGCCTGCCAATGCAGGGGACACGGGTTCGTGCCCTGGTCCAGGAATATCTCACATGCCACAGAGCAGCTGGGCCCGTGAGCCATGGCCACTGAGCCTGTGCGTCCGGAGCCTGTGCTCCTCAACAGGAGAGGCCACAACAGTGAGAGGCCCACGTACTGCAAAAAAAACCCCCAAAACCCAAGGGTGCAATCTCTGGGTTGTATGGCAATCACATATTTACTTTTATAAGACATTGTCAACTTGTTTTCTACAGTGGTTGTATCATTTTACATTCCCACCAGTGATGTTTGGATGATCCAGTTTCTCTGCATCCTTGTCAATGCTTGGGATTTCACTATTTTTATTTTAGCCATTTTGTTAGCTCTATAGTGATATCTCATGGTTTTAATTTGTAATTCCCTAATAAGTAAAGATATTAAGTGTCTTTTCATATGCTTGTTTACTATCTGCATATCCTCTTCAATGGAATGCTTTTGTCTTTTTATTCCCTTTTTTCTAATTTAATTGTTTGGTTTCCTATTTTTTCAGATCTGAGATTTCTTTATATATTCCAAATACTACTGTATTGTTGAATACGTGGTTTGAAAATATATTCCCCCAATCAGTAGTTTGATTGTTTATCCTTTTAACCAAATCTTTTGCAGAATCAAAGTTGTTTTTTTTTTTTTTTTTTTTTTTTTTTTTGAGGAGGTCCAGCTTATCACTTTTTGCTGTTATTGCTTGTGCTTTTGGTATCAAGTCTCAGAAACGCATCCTGAAGATTTTGTCCTATTTTCTTTTCTAAAAACTTTATCATTTTACATTTTAATACAGTCTATTTTAAGTCCAAGGTAGTAAGTTGTTAGTTTGTTTTTCAGAATCACTCACTCAAAACTTTAGTATTTTTTATCTATTTGATTTCATTTAGCACCATATAACAATAGCTATATTAATAGTATTTTTGATATGTAATTTTTATGTTTGCAAATTTATTTGAATCTCATTTTCATGCTTTTCTCTCTCTCTCTCTCTCTCTGTCTTTCTCCAACAGTTATTGAGTAAAAATCCTCTGCTGCCCACTGTACTAAAAATGCATTCTATGTTGAGTACTTATTTAATATTCAAAACCATTCTATGGGGAAGGACCTATTTTAATTTTTTCTTTTTTTAAGAAAAAGAAATAGAGACCTAGAGAGTTTTAAGAACAAGCTTTCGACATAAAACAAGCAAGGGGTGAAGGCAGGATACAAACTCATACAGCCTGACTTCACAGTCCCCTTACCCTGTACTGAATTGGGATGTATAACTCTCTATAATAAGATAAATTAGACACATCAGTGGTATTTGTATATAAAGCATTACTAAACCAAATGTGAACAGAAAAGGCTGATTATAACATATTATCACACTAGTGGTTTCTCAGATCACTTTTTCTTCCTGTTTACTAAGGTTAATTACAGTTCTTTCTTGTGAGGTGCTACAGGAGAGTTTCTAAGGCAAGCATGTCTACAATACTCCCACATTTCCTGGATGAGCACAGTGTTAATGTAATATATCCTCAGAGTCCTGCAACATAAATTGGAACTGAAGTGCCAGGAAGCATGAAAAACAGCAGAGTGACAATATACTGTGTCAATGCTTACAACTATGGGCTTTTAATATCCGGATCATTGAACTACTATATACATGATGTATAGTACCAGTCCGGGAGCAGTGTGTCTCTGTTGGCTGGAAGGTCTTCCTGCTTCCTCAGCCTTCTCAGTCTAACGTATTAAAGGGAACAGTCTCAGGTGTCCCAATGCCTTGGGTCTGTGTGTGGGACCAACCCCTAAGCTGATGCTGCAGGACAGCTTCCTGAGAACCACAAGGATCTCAGCATTACTTTGTTTAGTCATCCCAAGTGTTGCTTTGCAGAAATGCTCTAAAACCAACATTTAAGGAAACTCTACAGTTACATTAGCAAAGCTATCTCAAGTGACTGTGCTTGTTTAGAAAATATCTCACATGTGTGAAACCAGATGTTTACAGTTTAGTATTTGTTTTTGAAGGCAGAGAATGATATCTTAAAGCTTCTCTCTTCATCTTTCCTATCTTAAAACCAAGCTTACAACTACAACCCTGAATTTTCCTGAAAATTTAAAATATATTGCTCAATTATAATTTTCTCATTCAATTGAAAAAAAGAGCAAAGAAAGCTGAAAAATTTTTAAAGAGAAACACTGACCAAACAACCCAACCCCAAATCCAAACAAACAAACCAAAAATGTATAGGGCTGGTTTGGCTAACTGGATTTAATGCATGTATTCTCCACGTTTCATGAGTACAGTAGGGTTTGAAGTGTATTATATTTCAGCTTCTGATCAAATTTGCATTTGGTTCTGAGGTGGTCCTCTTTTTGAGATCTGTACATTCCTTAGCATTTGACCATTAGCTCTGCACCATTGTAAGGGTTGTTGTGTCTTTTAGCTACCACCATAGACAAGAAGACACAAATGCGAGTTAATAACCATCAAAGGTGCCTATTTCCTTTTCCTATAAATCAGAGCATGCTTTCCTACTGAATTTTGCAAGAAGGAAAACAGACTCCCTCCTGCTGATGTGAGGAAGTGAAGCTAAATCTCCCTCAAGATTCACTTTGGCTCCTTACAGCTGGATGTTAGTACCTTTTTATATGCAATTTTACTTCATTTAGTCTTTAAGGTTGTGCCTGAGGTTAGTTTAAAAGGTTAGTTAAATGTTAATGGATGTTAATGCTGCAATTAAATTGTTAAATCAATTGAAAACTGTGGCTCCATCTCTATCTGCGTTAGTGCTGGCTTGAGCTGCATTGGCGTATAAATTAAAAGCTGTAAATCTAGTGAAGTCTAATTAGAGACCAAATTTCTCATTTATCTTATTTTCACAGGACTGTAAGCACTGATAGATAATCAACGAAGGGCTAAAAACTTTTTAACATTAAAAAACTATTTTATCTATTTCAGGATTCAGGTGACTGATTATAATTCAGATCCAATTATTGTAAAAGGTCATATGTGAAATGAAGTTCTTTCAGACACTCTAAGTTTTATTTTACAAGTTTGCATACAACCCACTACCATCCCCATCCCCAAAAGCAAATATAAATACATTATTGAAGACCGACTTTAATGACATCTTAGAGTAACCTTGGCGCTAAACAGTATGTTTAGTACACTGCTGCACTAACGAAAAGGGGGAAAGATGGATTTAGAAACTTTGTGGGAGATTCATCAGGGAGCAAAATTAAGCCTTCATGGATGTCTAAGGTTAGAATTTTTCATTGTTGCTTCAAATTGGCTGTTGCCATCTTGATTTACCCAGTGTCTGAGAATACTTGAGTATAAAGAGTTCAAATGAAAGGATTTGTCAGGCTTAATCCTCCTCAGTTCACTATTGTAGAACTACTCCATTGAAATTATTCTGTGTGTAACTCAACTTTGGTTCCACAATATTTGATCATATTTAAAACAAAAATTATCTCCATTATTCTCTAATTTATGGCACTTAATAATAAGGTCTAACCATAGTTTTGATATACAAATGTTGACATGAAGACATGTTAATTTCTACCTAAACCAGAAGATCAAAAATTGTCTTTCCAAAGAGTAGGAACACACACATAGGTTTTGGTTTGCAAAGCTGCTTTTATTATTATTATTTAAAATTTTTAATGAAAATGATATTTTCTATGAATGTTAATTTCTTTAATAAAATCTTCTGTCCAGAAAAATACTATTTTAAGAGAAGAAATTATAAATGGATATTCAACTAGAAGGCCTCATTCCTCTAATGAAGACACAAGCCATGTCCTTCTTCCTTCGTATTCTGAGACAAGTTTCAGCACTGATTAAACCACAGAAGAGCATTAAAGAGTGAATTGCTGAGCAGATTGAATGTTCTGAACTTTTTGCTTTCTTAATTTTGTCTTGAATTCAGATATCCTAAAAATCTTGATCACAGACTGTAGGAAAAATACTGTGTTAGGTTGCTTGTCCCCTGAAGCAAATGAAAAAGATGTTCTATTTTTTCACCCTTAAAGAAGCACTGATTTCCTGACAGCATGTTTGTTTCTTACTTGCAAGCATTTCAAACTTAAGAGCGAACACATTATAACCAGCTGAACCAAAATCAGTCTATATTCATGAATTGCTGTGACTTTCAAAAGGAGGAGGCTGCAAGATCTTAACCAGGGACTTTGTACTTAATGATGAAAAGGTGCAGATGGCTTTCTACTTAAATACTTGGCATGGAACACAGAGCCCATCTCTCTCTTTCTCTCTTTCTTTAGTTAGGTAGAAAAACAATAGCAAAAGACACAATTTTGGCATTTTTGGGGGGTGTGAGTTATCACTCGTAGAAAGAGGTTGGGTAATTCTTTGAGTAGAAAAACTGGTATGGGATATTAAATATTTTTCTGATCACCAATCTTCTGGGAGCAGGATTTTTTATATTCAAGTGTTGACAGGAAACTATCCACTGAGACTAGACATACACCTAAGGGCTTTTACTTAATGATCTCTGAGAATGACCTGCAGCTGAAGCCTAAAATTTTGCTGTTAAAAATAAATTATTATATATGCGTTAGCATACGGTATTTGTTTTTCTCTTTCTGACTTACTTCACTCTGTATGACAGACTCTAGGTCCATCCACCTTACTACAAATAACTCAATTTTGTTTCTTTCTATGGCTGACTAATATTCCATTGTATATATGAGGCACATCTTTTTTATCCATTCATCTGTCAGCAGACACTTAGGTTGCTTCCATGTCCTGGCTATTGTACATAGAGGTGCAATGAACATTGTGGTACATGACTCTCTTTGATTTATGGTTTTCTCAGGGTATATGCCCAGTAGTGGGGTTGCTGGGTCATATGGTAGTTCTATTTTTAGTTTTTTAAGGAACCTCCATACTGTTCTCCATAGTGGCTGTATCAATTTACATTCCCACCAACAGCGCAAGAGGGTTCCCTTTTCTCCACACCCTCTCCAGCATTTATTGTTTGTAGATTTTTTGATGCTGGCCATTCTGACCAGTGTGAGATGATGTCGCATTGTAGTTTTGATTTGCATTTCTCTAATGATTAATGATGTTGAGCATTTTTGAATTATGGTTTTCTCAGGGTATATGCCCAGTAGTGGGATTGTTGGGTTAAAAAAAAAAAAAGATATATATATATATATATATATATATATAATAACTTCTTTTAAATTACAGATTGTTCTCTTAATGCAAACGTAAACATCTTTTAAGTCCTACAAGCCACTCTCAGTCACTAATGTGACTGCTTCACAATCTGAAGCTGCTTCAGATCTGTTTCAAGGGCTGGTGGAGGACGTGAATGAGGGAGATTTTACTGGAGGCTGGAGAGGTGGGGTCTGAGCAAGGATTCCTCCCCCAGTGGGGAGAGGCAGAGCAGGACAGTGCTCCAAAGTCTCAGCTCTGGAGGCAACAAGCAACTAAGTTTAAACCCAGCTAATTTGCATACATTCTAGGGCATCAGCAACCTCTCTTTGCTGGCATTTCCTCATCTTTTTCTTGACTCTTCTTCATCTGTATTCCCATGGCTTTAAATTCTATCTGATTGCAGATGATTAGTTATTTGTATTTTTAACTCTGACTTGTGATTCCCAGACACCTTTATTGAACAGTTTTATTGAGACGGCTACTTAGGTTCATTCATTCATTTATTCATTTATTTACTCATTTGTTCATTCATTGTTGAGTGTTGGCAATATGACAGCCACTATATAAGTCATTAGATGTTCTATAGTGAGCAACAGAAATTACTTCCCCTTTTAGCATTTATATTGTAGAGAAGGATATAGACAGTGAACAAAAAAAGGAGAAATCTAACATAATTTCAAAAAGGAATATATACTACATAAGAAATCAAGTCAGAGTAGAAGCAGACAGTGATTGAACATGCTCTTTTGGGTTGATGGGATGGGGGGAAAGAGATCTGGAAGAAGTGCAGGAACAGGTCACTAATAGGTATTGCAAGTGAGACTTGTCAAAAACAGCTTGCTGATTGTCTAACTGCCTAGTTTTCTCTTCCTTCTAAACCTCCCTCTCTTCCTGTTTTCCCCATCTCAATTAATGACATTACTATTTCCATAGAAACCTAGAAGTCTGTTTTGATTATTCTTTTACCCTTACCCACTCGCCTCCAAATCTTATCCATCAGCAGTAGGCTAAAGGTAAAACACTACCTTACAGAAGGGTGACTAATGGTCAGTGGATTTATGTGACTAGCCCAGGGTTATACAACCAGTCAACAGTGGACCCAAGGCTTGTTTGAAATCAGACTTTCTGACACCACCTTTGCATTTTTTCCCTCTGCCTCTGAAACGGGGTTGCAAAAGGGACAAGAAGAGCTGCAAGTGCCCCATATTTGTCCAAAAGTTCTCCGGACTCATCAATTTTACCATTCCTTCCCTGACAATTCCTACTCCAAGCTGGGTTTTACTTGCTTCCTGCAATTACTAATCCAGTCTGTACTCTCTCACACACTCTTCTACATTATTTTGCAAATACTCCCTCATCATTTCATGTTTTGTCTTGTCTTGTAGCTACATTATAAATCCCTAAAGGACAGAGATCAAGTCTTCTCCCTCTATGTATACACTTGGTGTTCAACAAATATTTGTTACAGTTAAACAGAGATTTCATCCTCTGTTCTCAGAAAATTTGCAATCTAGCAGGTGCCATAAACAAGGACTCATGACAAAGTTAAGTGATGGAAAATCAAAGTGAGCAACTGAATGACATAAAATGGAATATTTTACAAACTGGGGAGCAAAAGAAATCACTGGGAAGCTGAATAATGAGCATAAGTTTTGGTTGAGGAGGAGAAGAAAAGGGAAGAATGGAATGAATAGATTTCAAAGATGACAAGGAATATATCATTTGCAGATCAGGCTGACATGATGAGAGCTAAGTGTTCTTTCAATAGATGAGTTCATGTACCAAAGATTTATCAAGAACTTACCAGATGTCACACATTCTATTTTCATACACAGTAGTGACTGAAATAAATATTGTCTTCTTCTCATGTAGTTGATAGGTTAGCAAGGGAAGACCAAGAAATTAACAAGAAATGATGACAAAGCAGGGAAAGTACTGTGATGGGAGTTCATAACAGAAGCATCTAACTTCTGGTGGAGGCAAGTTCAAGAGGGGTTTTCTGAAAGAAATGCTGTTTGAGGCTTGGAGAATTATTAATGAAAGATAAAATTAAGTTAGATTAGACTAGGCGTTACCTTATATAGCTTCCAACACTGGGGCTACCAAATGTGATGCCTAGAGGGAGGAGGAAGGGAAGGAAAAAGGAGGAAGGAGAAGAGTCTGGAGGGAGAAGTTACTGGGGGTGACATGAGGACTTTCGTTGAGAAAGTCCCACAGGCACCCAAAGAGGGAATGTCTCTAGAGGACATTTGTAAAAACAAAAAAGAATGGTCCTGAGTAAGGAGACCACATTTGGTCTATAGATGTGAGCTCTTTGTCTTCATCCTTATGCTCCATATCACCCAACCAACTAACTCTTCTTTTCTTGCCACTTTGATCTGTACCAATGTATTCATTTCATTCTCCATCTAATTTTCTTTATTATCACTGTCACTTGTTCCATCTTCTCCTACACTTCCAAACACAGTGGCATTTCTTTAAGATGCACCATTGACCCTATACCTCCTCAGCAAACTCTTCTAAACTCTTGCCATTAGCCATCATGTTTGTGCAAATTATGCATTTCAAATATGTATTCTGGTAGAGGAAATAGGTGCTTACCTAAGAGACTTTGGAAATTAGTAGAGTCTATAAAACTAAAGTGGAAAGAAACTGTAAATGAGCACTGTACTCTAGTTGAGGAAATTGTCTCCCATGGTGCCATATGGGCAAACAATTCTGATACCACACCAAAAAACCTCACACAAAATGATGAAGCATGTCAAAGGGACACAGGCACTGAAAGAAAAAGTTCCCAATAGCCTAAACTGTAATAATTTGAGCAAGAAAATAAGTAAATTAATATTGTGCTATAATTCAAAGTATAACATAAATATCTGTATGTCAACACTGTTATAAATCAATGAAAGAAAAATAATTATTTATAAAAGTAAACAATTATAGAAAAGAGATGTATTCTGTGCAGAATTCCAAATAATTTATGTAGATACTTCACTCTCAAGGAGGGTAACATAATTCCCAGTCCTTAAGTGTGGGCTGCACCTAAATGACTTCCTTCCAAAAGTACAGAATGGAAAGGGGCAGGAGGAAGAGTAACTTTATAATGGAGAAATCTGACAAACCCTATCTCAGCCAGATCATCAGAGTCAACAGTCATAAGTCATGTTGACAATATGTACCATTGATATGATAGGATGAGAGTGGCATGGTGGTCTTCCTTCCAAAGACTCATGACCCGAGAAAATAATCATGAGAAAAACATCAGACACATCCCAACAGAGTGACATTCTACAAAATACATGACTGGTACTCCTCAGACTGTCAAGGTCATCGAAAATAAGGGAAGTCTGAGAATCTGTAACAGCCAGGAGGAACCTAAGGAGACATGATGTCTAAATGGAATGTGGTGTCCTGATTATGATCCCGGAACAGAAAAAGAACATTAAGCTTTACATTAAGTAAAACTGAAGCAAACCTGAATAAACTATGGATTTTAGT
The DNA here is from genome assembly GCF_003676395.1 of Aethalodelphis obliquidens. Taxonomy (NCBI): domain Eukaryota; kingdom Metazoa; phylum Chordata; class Mammalia; order Artiodactyla; family Delphinidae; genus Aethalodelphis; species Aethalodelphis obliquidens. Next base: position 8,987,543 of record NW_020837993.1, read on the forward strand.
TAATAATGAAGTATTAATATTAGCTCATTAATTTTACCAAATGTACCATACTTATACAAAATGTTAATCATAGGAGAAATTGGGTGTAAGGTCTATGAAAACCCTCTACAATATCTACATAAATTTTATATAAATCTGAAAAGATTCTAAGAATAAATTTTATTTAAAAATTATATTTTCAAGTTCAACTCCTTTTCTGAGCACAGACCCACATTTTTAAATACCTGCTGGACTGTTACAATGGAATGTTCTGTGGGTACCTCAAATCAAGTTGTCCAAATATCCAAACTCATCATGTTAAGCATCACATCAGCTGGGTTTCTTAATTTTTTTTTTATCTCTCATAGATAGTAATAAATAAAGTAAAATAATAAAATAAAAATAAAATCATGACACACAATTATTTTAAAGGTCTGCAAGTCTGGAAACTTGACAATCATCAGTCCTTCTTCCCTTTCTCTAATACCATTGACATCAGTTGCCAAATGTGTATTCTATATCCACAGGGACTTTTTGATTATTATTCTCCACATTATTGTTTAGACACTCATCGATTTTTTGAATTATTTTCAAGGGTCTCCAAAATGATCTTTTCATCCAAATATATCTCATTGGCTAATTAATGTTACTAAAGCTTAATTCCAATCATGTAGTCTTTTAAAAATTATAAATAACTACCCACTGCATGACATCCAGAGTTAATACTTCTCATCTTGGCCCTTTGTGATACATCCCCAACCTTACTTTCCAATCTCTGTTCCCAGATTTCTCTACACAAAACATGGCAGCCTCACTTTTCCATTTCATACCAGGTATCACTCTCATGGCCTCTCTTACCTCCCCAGAGCCTGTAAAATATGGGTGTGTGCCTGCTGTGGGTCAGGTGTATGAGTGTCATGCATTCCTGTTGCAGAGGGAAGAACAAAGGTAAGATATCCCTTCTTTCCTCAGAATCCATACCTGCCTCTTTACTCATACTTATCCTCTCACTGCACTTTCCTATCCTCTCAGTTCTGGCTTTCAAGATCTCACTCACCCCTCAGCATCTCCCACAGCAAAGACATAGGCAGTTTAGTAAAGTGGCTAAAAGCATGGGTGCTGAGTTAAGGCAGACCTGGGTTTAATTTCTGGCCTTGCATTTTACCATTTTTCAAAATTAGACAACCTGTGTCCTCTCTAGGTATCTATTTATCTGTGAAACGGGGATTTGGTGCAGATTATATGAAGCAAAGTACTTGGCATAAGTTCCTGAAATACAGCAAGTCTTTAAAATTTGTGTTAAAGTTCTCCTTTCAAAGGTCAGCTTTTCAGGAAATCTGGCCTATTTGTGTATGTTTTTTATTTGTTTATTTGTTTGTTTTTTTTTAATCCCCATTGGTTGAGATTCCATGGGATTTTGTTTGTGTCTCCTGTCTACTACTTTTCCAATTCCCCTTTGCCCCATGGTGATTTGTACTCTTGTTCTACAACATTGGGCAATAACCCCTCCATGTCTTTATTGACTTCTCTGTATAATGGAAATACTGATAGTACTTCCCTCAAAGGATTCTTGGAAGGTTAAGAGAGTTTATGTATAGAGCACTTTGAACAATGCTTGACATATAATAAGTACCAGATATGTGATTTTACTTATTATGAGTAGGATTATTATCTCATCTGCCAAGATAGCAGATAATGAGACTTACCTTTATATTCCCTGCAGTGACTAGAAAAAAATGTCAGGTATGTAGTTGGTGTTCAGTGAAGGCAAACTAGAGTGGGATCTGATGCTGCCTTTGTGACTAGACACAGTCTTCCTTTCTCTGAGGAGAAAAATATGGATCAATTAGAACCAAGGGCCAAGGCCATGAACAATCAATGTGCAGGGCATGTGAAAAAGAAGACACACTAGAGAAGGGTCAGGCAGAAAGAGAAGATTCAGGAGGATGAAGCTGTCAGGAACAAAAGTATGGAGAATGAGTTGTATTAACTAATGCAGTCTTTACTGGTGCCTGATGAATAAATGAACAACACTTATGTTACTTAGTGCATATCCAGAGATATTTTAACCTCCAGGATAAGTTGCTAGATAATAGTATGCAATCAGCCAATGTCCAACATTAGACATTAGATAAAATCCCCCAAATTGTAAGTCTAAGTAAAATCTTTGTATAAGGTATGACTTGATTCTTATTTCATGATATAGTAGTCTTTCTTTAACCTGGATGATTAAAAACATTCATATTTGAAAGATTAGTATAGGAAACATTAGTATGTTTTTTAGAAACATTGCATGGTAGCCGTATCTTTCCAATAGTAAACATTAAGATAAAATAGCTAACTATCTATTAGTGACGATCTTTCTACTGTATGACAAGAGCTGTAGTGGGCAATCCAGACAAGTTCTAGTGGATCTCTTATTTTCTGTCTTCCCATTGGTCTTTCTTTATCTTCTATCTATGACCTCTGAACAGAGATTAAAACCTAAAACATAATTGTGAGATAATTAGATAATTGCTTGTTAATTAGAAATATTACATACATATTTCCATTTTGGAGAGAAATTAAGAATCTGTTTCAATGTTTTTCATTTGGTTTTTCATCAAGTTTAAATTTGAAAGTCAACATACATTCCTGGGTTTATTATCTCTTATAAGGCTCTAGCATGTTCCAAATTCAGAGGAAGAAACTACATTTCCTCGAACCATTTAAGAAGAGGCAGGGATGTGGTCTGAAAAACCCCAACTAGATAAGGAGCCCGTTCAGACTGCCCTGAAAGAGGTGACGTGAAGAACCCCATTACTTTTATGGGCTTGACCTGATCCCTTGTAAAACTTTCCTCTGTGATTTCTCAGTACAATATGAATCCTTGAAACACCCAGAAAGCGAAATGAAACCTTTCCGGCTTGTATTTAAACTCGGCCCCAAAGCATGTATGTTTATTGGCCTCATAAACCTAATGCAACCGAAGCATTCATGAATCAAGATTAGGGGTTGTGACAAAGGGTAATTTGTCACCGGCGATGACATTATTTTTATCACCTACATCATCGTGGGAGACGTCTGAGCATCCCTTTGCGCAGCAGTCCACACCCGCCACTCTAGGGAACAGCAGACGCGTGGGCCCTGGTAGCAGTTCACGGGGGCTCTATCAGAGGCAAAAGATTAAATTATTCAGCATTTCTAGGGCCAGTTTTGTGAGGAGGAATTACTGAACAACCAAATCACAGGGCTGTTAGAAATCAAGCCATTCTTGTGAGGCGCCGTGTTTTCTTTTCGGCAGTTCAACCCCAGGATGTTAAGAGATCCTTATGGGTCTAGTTTTGGAATTTGAATGTACCTACTATATTTAAGTTCTTATTTTCTTTCTTTCCTTCTGCTCTGGTTCTATGAAAAGTACGTATAGAAGGAAGGGGGATGGGGTTGGGTGGGGGGGTCTTGGAGAACTGCAAGAGCCGAAGGTCCGTTCGCTACATCTAGGGTCTTATCATTAGCCCCCCCGCCCCCAACCCATTACCAGAATACAAGGGAGCACAATGGGTACCAGGCAGAAGACATGAGCCCCAAGAGGCATCACTTCATTTTAAAGTTAGTTAGTCCTCCCACCTTCCCAGCAAGGCTGCCCACCGCGGCTCCCTCTGAGGGGATTTTGAAGTGAGGTGGTTAGCAATTTCCCTTTCTTCCTTCCTTCCTGGTGCATCCCTGCCCCACCCCCACTCCCACTCCATCTCCTCCTGGAAGCCCGGGCCAAGTCTGTTGCTTGCAGCAGAAAGACTCAAAACATTTTCGTGATCCGACTGTTTTCAAACAAGCTCGGCTCCTGTGAGCCTTACCAGCTGTGACTAATAGCAAAGAGAAGGGGGAAGAAGCTTCTCGAGGCTGCAGGCTTCAAACAGGCAGGCTCTGGGGGAAACAAGAGAAAGCCATTAACTAACCACAGCGTTATCTTGATTCTCTCGGAGAAACGAGCTAGGGACGCCTAATGAACTAGCCTTAACGTTTCAAACTGAATGTGCCTCTGGGAGTCTACTAGAACAAACAGTGTGACAGATCAATGCTTGGTTCCTGTATCAAGAGAAAAGGTTATTCACTCCTCTGAGGAATTCGAGGGTTAGTATATCTTTATGATATACTTTCTTTCCTTTTAAAATTTTAACTTTTCTTACTATGTTCAGATATAAGTAGTGCAAAGTGGATGGGAGGGCATGCCTACATGTGGACATGTGTTTGAACATCTGGTTTCAAAGTACATTAATAGGAGATATTCCTGTAAGATAGAATATTTATTTTTACACTTATTAGACCATAGCTCAAATTTTTGATTGTTCTTTCTCCACATAAGGTAGCTATTTCAAAAGAAATGATACAGCCTTCAATTTCTGTACCTCAGACTGAGGTGGGGTCAAGGCACAAGCAAGCAAAGCTCGCCTTCTCAGTTCAAAAATCCCCATGTGGCTACTAGAGATTTTCAAAAGATGACTAGGTTTCTTCACAAAATCCTCCAGACTCTTCATTTTCTGGGAGGGTTACTGCATCGGTTATCATTTAGAAGAATTTCTTGATATGAAGCTACATAAAATGTAACACTCTTGTCGGTCATTAATGACTGAGATGGAGTGTGTTTTGTACTACCCTCCAGGGTGGCCAGGGAGATGCCAATCGTACCCTGTAGAAAACAAATCTCGGACTCTCAAATTAAAAAAAAAAAAAAAGGAAGTAAGAAAAAGAAAGTTAAAGAATGGTTTGAATCAATGTCCTGGTAACTGGTGTTAGGTTCAGACTCACACTTGGATCCTGCTTATCTTTATTCTTACAGGAGACTTTCATTTAAATTAGGTCACAGAATTCTTTCTTTGTTTATTGGTGCTAATTTTTAGCCAGCTGTGTGTCCTTAAGTCCTGGTAATGTGGTAATTTGCCTTTAATAAACAAAAGTGAAAGCAAGCTCCCTCTCCTCCTGGTATCTCACTCCCTCCTAGATTCCCAAGTGTTCTTTGGAATCAGTCTAAGCAGAGTTCCTTACATGTGAAAGGCAGCTATCTATGAAAAGGATTTATACAGAACAGCCCTCTTCACTACCTCTTATCCATCAACATGCCAGCCTATTTTGCAAAGTGAATTATTGGAGAGTAGTATACTATGCCGTTTATATTTCTGTGAAAATTTTAAAAGCCTTAGTACATGCATACTTTGACCCAGCAATTCCAATTTCAATAGTTTTTCTAAGAAAATTATCAAAGATCTGTAGAATTTTACCTATAGGAATAGTTATCACAGAAGCAATAATGTTAGAATATGCTTTTCCAAACTAATTATTATGTTCTATTATGTTCTTTAATATAGAGAATCACTGTCTTAACAACTATCTTTTTTTCTTTCATTTAATACCATGTACTTGTTAAGCAAATCAATTCTCCATATTAAGTACAAAATGGGAAATTAAGTAAATCTCACTTGAATTATTATGGTGTATTAGCCTGTTTGAGGTGCCATAACAAAATACAATAGACTGAGTGGCTTAAACAACAGAATTTCTTTCTCACAGGTCTGGAGGCTGGGAAATCCAAGATCAAGGTGGTGGTAAAGTAGTTTTTTTCTGAGGCCTCTTCTTTTGGCTAGTAGGTGGCTGCCATCTCTGTGTGCTCATATCACTTCTTTGTGCATTTGTGGGGAGAGGAGGAGACTGGGGAGAGGAATGGGGAGAAGGAGAGAGGAAGAGAGAGTTTTCTTTGGCAGGTCTCCTAATAAAGACACTAATCCTATTCGATCAGGGCCCCACCCTCATGACCTCATTTAACCTTAATTACTTCCTTTGAGCCCCCTTCTCCAAATACAGCCACACTGGAGATTAAAGACTCAGCATAGGAATTTGGTGGTAATGGAGGGGGTGGGAAACAAACATCCAGTCCACAACATACAGTTTCCTAGTTAGTAGAAGTTTTTCTTAATGAGACATTCTTTAGATAAATATCTCACTAAGTCTCAAATAAGATTGTATAATTAGATCAAAGAAGCTTCACACCAATAGCTTGAAGAAAGTTCTCCTTGTTGCTGTTCATACATGCAGTCAGAGAGTCTGGGCTCTACCCTTAACTAGTTATGTGACTGGAAACAAGGCCCATAACATTTCTGGATCTTGATTTCTACATTTTTAAAGAGAAGGAATTAAACCAGATGTCTATTCAAGTTTCTTTTAACTCTCAATTTCATGCATCTGTGACAGTTTCTTGTAGCTCAATGTTCTCACACCTGAGATACAACTGTCAGAAATGATAATGTGGTAAATAACATATTTTGCAAAGTTCATAGCTATAAAAATTACATATACAAGTGATTTATGTGTCCGTACTTATTTTCTCACTAGGATCGTTTATACAAATCATTCTGGATTATTGTTTTATTCAACAATATAAAGTACATAGAATTCCCTTTAATTCAATCCTTGAAGTTGGAAGCAAATGGAATGAAATACAACTCAAATATAAAGGAGAAATTGGATCCATATTTGGAATTTCATCAAAAACAGGAACAGGGAGGAACATTCCAGGAAAATAATGTAATTCATTTTTATGAGTAAAATATTAGTGAACATATTTCAAAATCTGAGCTATATTAATACTTTTTATAATAATATTTATTGCCTAGCAATTTCCTCCATATATGCCATAAAACAAAGACAGTTTTATCTGATGAGCTCCTAGTACCAATTATATAAACAAGTTGATAAGGACATAAAAGGAAAAGGGAAAAGTATAAATATTGGTTTTTATGTCAACAGGTCTGTAAAAATCTCAAAGGTTGGAGGTTATCAACTTTGGTTTGACACTTGGGTTACTCTTCAGCTAGCTGGATTTATAAAAGAACACTCTGCTGATGGGCATGTTGGAGGAGTTGAAATAATCAACCTCAGGAGGGGCTGCAATTCAGTAGTGAGCGAAAACATCCCTGGAGTCGAGAGTCTACAAAATGTTCCAAGATTATTAGAGACCAAAGTTTCCACTCAAGTATTTAGTATTTTAATAGGTAATTACTTTAAAAGACACTCATTAAACAATTTCCATTAATAGACCCCACTGGGCATAGATGGCTCAACTCTCCAAGGCTTTCTGGGCATGCCTTTTCACGTAGTATTTTTAAATGTTTTAGAAATCATTTTTACATCCTGCTTCTTGCTGCATCCCCTCATTGGCTTGAATACAAAGTTTTGGTCCCAACATATGCCATGCCACAGCCAATGTAATTTTAAGCTACACTAGGCTAAATTGGATGTTAAAAGGGTAAGAATCAGAGAACAATGAGGACAAAGGCACAGTATTTCCATAATGGGGAAATATGTTAATTTTAAGGATGAGGAAATGTCCAGAAACAATGCATTCAAGGTAAAGCTACTTCCAAAATAGTTTAGCCTAGACGATTATTCAGAGAAATGAGGCTGGATAGATAAACAATTTGGAGAGACCCAAACAGAGACAGAAAATGTATAATTTAATTATCTGATTATACCATTTTCATAACTTCCATTTTACACGTAATTGCCAGCTATCTTCTTGATTATATAGATAATAAAACTAGTCAAATATTTCGCAATGACCCATTAAATAGGATGTTGGGGGAAAACTTGATCTTTGCACACATACAGGAGTGGGTTTGAATATCCCGCATCTTGGGCCAGCTGTGTAGTCTTGGGGGAAGGACTTTCCCAGCTTCTGCAACACTAGCTCTTGTTTTATAGGCCTCAAGTTCAATACCCTCCCCCACCAGTGAGGTCTTCCGACACCATTCAACCTTAAATAACTTCCAATCTCTCTTTATGATAGGATTCTACTTTATTTTTATCCATGAAATTATTACGGACTGATATTTTCTTGTTTGTTTCCTGTCTCTGCTCACTAGAATGTAAGCTTTGTAAAAACAAGGCTCTTTTCTACCTTGTTTGTTTGTTTGTTTATTAATTGAAGTATAGTTGATTTACAATGTTGTGTTAGTTTTTGGTGTATAGCAAAGTGATTCAGTTCTTTTTTACTATTTTTATTTTATAATTTTAAATTTTAAATTTTTATTAGAGTATAGTTGATTTAAAATGTCATGTTAGTTACAGAAAAATGAATCAGTTATATATATATATTCACTCTTTTTTAGATTCCTTTCCCATATATGTCATTACAGAGTATTGAGAAGAGCTTCCTATGCTATACAGTAGGTCCTTATTAGTTATCTATTTTATGTATAGTAGTGTGTATATGTCAATCTCAGTCTCTTAATTTATCCCTGTGCCCCTCAGTTCCACATGTGTGTGTATATATACACACACACATACATATATATATATATATATATATATTTCATATTCTTTTCCATTATGGTTTATTACAGAATATAGTTCCCTGTGCTACCTTGTTTACCTCTATTCCCAAGGCCTAGAACAGAACCTTGTACATAATAGTTTCTTAGTCCATATTTGTTACAGGATTATCAAATGAATGAATGAATAAATGACCTCAGTTGCCTTATTGCACTTGGGGGTGGCATTGCCTACCTCAGAGCTGTCCCAAACACACAATAGGAAAATCTAATTTTAAATGTTTTGCCTGAGAAGTACCCAGGAAAAATTCATTATTTCCCTTCCCCCTTTCTTTTATTTATTTCCTGATTACAGTTAATGAGAGAAAGGAAGGTTTTCATGAGTTGAACTTTTGAAATCTTCTCTTTTCTTTAATATGAAAAGACTAAATACATCTCTAGGAAATAGATATGCCCAGAAGGCCTTGATTCCCAACAAACTCCCACCTACCTCCTTTCCACAAAGCAATTATTTGGATTATGTGATTCTTATTTTCTCCAGCGTGTCTATTTCTCCTGATGGTTCTGTTTACAAGAGAGAGATACCTCTTTAATTTGTATTTATGTGTGTTGTTTTTCTTAGTCTTTACTCCTCTCTCTCTTTTTTTTTTTTCCTAAGAGAAGATAATCAGGTTCTCATGTTACTACTAAGTGTTCTAGTGGATGGAAAAAGGTTGCCACATGAGGTCATTGCTGTGTGGATGAACTTGTAGACGCTGACATATCTGAGAGCATCTAAGGGAAATATTATAGGGGCCATCAAGGCCGCTTCAAATTTCCTGATTGCATATATTAAAACAGGATAAGCTCCAATTACTGGAGGCCTAGCTTCAATATAATGGAGAATTGGAGCTGTGTGTGGATTCTGATCTCTTGAAGCAGCCAAGTGTATCCGAAAATATGAAAATAAAGTTAACTATCTATATCTGGAAGAGCCAGAGAGCTAAGGAACCAGCCCCTATCGTTTTGGGCAGGAGAAAAAGGGTCATGAGAGTTCAATTTGGGTTTGTGGCTTTTCACCAAATACGGTGTAGTCTTGAAATGCATAGCTTCGTATTTCTTTTTCCTGGTGATAAGTCAGATAAAATACGGAAACTTAGCCTTAATGGTTTTAAACCTTTCTATCTGTGACCATAAAGTGACCATTTACAAATTGGAATGCTTTACTGACCTGAGACCCGGTTGCTTCTGGACCTGTCACTACAAGTGGGGCTTCCAGCTAAAACAACAGCGGACTCATGCAAAAAGCTTCCCATCGTCTGTAGGAGAGGAGTGTACCAGGAGACAGCTGCTTAGAACAGCTGTGTACTCACACAGCCATCTTAGGGGAGAGTGATTAATGAACTCACTTGGGCAGCGAGTAGCCCAGTTCACTGATCCATAGTTGCAGCACAGGTATTGATGTGAGACTAATGAGAAATTTGATGCTCAAATTTGAATGTTTATTCCAATTACCAACCAACAGATCCAAATTTTTTTAAAGCTTAAAGCATTAACCTTTTGTTAAGAATGGGCAACATGAAACTGTCGTTTTATGCTCTGTGCTGGGACTTGCAAATTGATGTGACTGGAGTCTGTTTTGACAAATGGTACTCCTTCCATGTGCATTTCTTTCTTTAAACAGCATGTTAAGTTTTTAGCCAAGGAAAGAAGGAAAGAGAAAAGTACCTGTCCTGTGCCTGTCATACTGGCATCACTTAGCACTAAACACACAGATGTAATGAAAAGTCCCTCCCAAACCAAATAATAAGAAATTACACAGCATATGTCTGAGTGTGGAGTCCAGAACGAGGATACTGAGATTCTAGATCTTCTCTCTGCTCGCCAGACCACACCTCCATTTCTATGCACAGCCCTGACTTTGGCCCTTTAAGAAACATATTAACACTTATTCTAGAGAAAGAGCAAACATGGAAAAGATGGGGGGAAAAAAAGCATAAAATGAGAGATTTACTTAAAACAATGAAGATATACAAGCTAGAGAAGAGAAGGTTATAAGGAGTTGCAGCAAGTATCATAGGTCTACAACATGCATATAGTGAATATTTACTGCCCAATCCCTGTCTGGCATCCACGGCAGATACTGTTAAATAATGCTCCCTTTTACACTAGCAAGGATCCAGCCTTAAGTGTGGAGATCTGGACAGCATCACCAACCAATCAGAACCAATAGGAGAGGTGACATCCATTTGCCAGTGCAGAGTGTGAGGGCTTGGGAACCCCCATAGGTCTCCTCCTGGCTCTCTCTCTCAGGTCTCCATCTACACACATATCACCTTGTAAGTGAGTTCTTCCCTGACCACCTGATACAAACTCAGAGCTCCTCTCCTCACCCTGCATGCCCTAGCTTTCTCCTCTACCTAATTTTTCTCTACCTGACATTTTCCATTTTTGCTTGTTTGTTTGCTTATCTTCTCCCTCTACACCCAATCCAGAATGTGAGTCCCAAGAGGGGAATTAATTTGTCAGTTTTGTTTACTGCAGTATCAAAACTCGATGGGTGCAACTCATAGTGGGTGCCCAGTAAATGGGTGAATACATAAAGAAGTGATTTTTAAGTAAAATACAAGTAGGGATGTCCTGTGTGAAAATAATGGCTCTACTCTATGAGGTCCTTTAGTACAGAAGTAGCTCAAGTGGTTAAAGTTTTTGAAGGCTAATTACAACAAAGTATAAAGAAAAAATTCAACTGGACCCATCAAACAAAGTAATAGGCTGCTTTCTGGGGAGTCTTTGAGAGCAAAGGACTCAGAGTCCTTGTGTCCATCTGTCAGAAGAATGACAGAAGGGATTCATGAATCATACAGAAAATAGACTTGTCCACCTCTGAGGTCCCTTCCAAATGTTATGTGACATATCTATTCCTTCAGAGGTTGAATGTCATGGTTAAAGATTTATGCTGTTTCATTAAAGCCATCACACAATCCTCACAGGCTTAAAGGAGGTTGTCATAAGATTCAAGCCACTGTCCCTTCTTGGGATAATGCTAAGAATATTCTTATTATCATTCTTGTTAGGCCCTACTAATGGAAGCATAAGTGTGATTTTGGTATATTCTTGCCAGGGAATGATTGAGGTTATCGCAGTATGTAAGCTATATCCTCAAAGCAAGGATCCTTTCAAAGCTGAGGGAAATATTTCATACTATTAGAATCTCATTTAGGAAATGGCAACCTTATTGCATGAAATGAGGCCATGATGTGCAGAAAGAGTTAAATGTTCTTCCAGAAGAGCCTGACTCTAAGCCAGGATATGGCATTAAGCACAGAGAAAATTGGGCTGAATAATCCCTTTAGACTCTTTAAGGTGCTGAGCTGACATTTTGATATGCTGCAAGTTGGCAAGTCAACATTTCATAGTTTATCTTCAAATTCCACATTTTAAAAGTCTTATTTCTCTCTTCCAAAAGGACTATACCTGCAGCTACCTTAAGCTCTACCTACGCAAAATTGGATATCTTTTTTGTTAGTTCAATAAAGGGAGAATTTAATATCCTAAATTTTGTGGGAAAAGAAATCCCATTTCTGCTTAAAACCTGTGCCTTAAGTTTCATAATAGTCACAGAATTTTCTAAGGACAATAAATTATGAAATGATAGCAAGATGTAAGGCAATGCAGAGGTAGTACTTTTGAAAATAAACATTTAATGTATGGTTGAAATATGAGTTTTAAAATCAGTTGGGGCTATTTTATGTGGTTTTATTATAGATGTCAAAATACAATTCTTTTTCTATTCATTAGACAGGCTACTGAGATTGTTTCCCTGCTGAAATGTCCAAATTAAATTCTCCAAAAGAGAGTTTTCAAATCTAACTAGTGTGTTGTGATAGCTGAAGGGAGGTAAACAAGAGTGGGATTGGAAAGGAAAGAGTGTATCTGAAAATTATTGTAGATACATGTGATAGTCACAACAGACAATCTGTAAAATCAGGTCTTATAAGTCACATGTGCATTAACTTTCTTCCCTTATCATGCAAGCATCCTGTTCTCCAGAAACCCTTCCCCATTCCTCACCCTAAGTTTGCTTCTCTTATATCCCCCATCAGAATTCATCACTTCTTCATGTGACTTAACACAAGTAGAATTATCTGTCCCTTTTTGCCATCCTTCCTAGGGGGTGGGCTTCACAAGAACTGGCTGTGTCCATCAGTATTTAAGTATCTCTAGCCCTGAAATAAAATAGGATCTCAATAAAATTTGCTGAATGTAGGAATTATGCTTGAGCCTCCTCTGCCGTATTCCCACCACAAGGATTCTCCAGCCTAAGTGCAATCACCTCAACTACTGGGTCTCCTATTCTAGCCCATGACTTGCTGTGACACTCAAGACTCTAGGTTTCCAACCCAGAGACTCTCAATAGAAGGAGAAATGGAAGGTAACAAAAGTGCCCAGTACTACACTTAGCATCTCCAGTATCTTACAGGAAGTTTCAAGAGCTGCTTGATAGTGTGAGAATACCCATCAGTCATTGGCTCACGAGCAAGGATGCTTGTGAGGAAACAAAATCACCTCCAATTTGCAAATGAGAAAAATTTAGGCCAAAGGATCTCTGGCTTCTTCCAGAACTTGCCAGTGCCACCTATGAGTGTGGTTATGTTGCTAACTCTGCTTATTAATTACTGTGTGAGCATCCAAGGATGTACCAGGCAGCCAAAAGACCACAGCCCTGTGCATCTGTAGCAGAGAAAATCCTTTACTAGATAACAAGAGTGGAATTTTCTACCAATTTGTATGTTTGACTTTTCATGTATCAACAAATGATGGAAGGACATCTACCTAGACAGAAGACCTTAGCTGCAGAATAGTACATTTTGTGCAAAAGTATATAAATACCACTATATTCACTCTGTTCCTTCAAAACAGTGGGGTAGAATTAAAATAGAAATTTCTAACTCTGCAGTGCCACCAATAGTCTCGGCGTCTTCTAAGTTGTTTACGTCTGAAAGACAGTCTCTCTTATTTCTATTTCCTATTTTTCTTCTGCCTAGTGTGTGTGTGTGTGTGTGTGTGTGTGTAGTGGAGTCCAGATTTGAAAGGCTTCCTTCACCTTTATAGCCTGTGCTCTCTCACACACAAACACACACACATTTGAAATAAACTGCCTGATCCCTGCTTTGGTTCCTCCCCTCTGGTGGGTCAGGGGTCTCTCTCTGAGGAGTCTGTCTGAGCACCAGCAGTCATGCGGAACCTGTTTCTGACGGTCAGCCAGTGCACTTGAAAGGGAGTCATAGAGACGGGCCGACCTTCCTGGCCCAGCAACTGAAAGGGAACCCTGTGGGGAGCACCTAAAGGGGGTGTTTCTCCCTTGGTCGCATCAAGGTTGTTCACTTCAGTGGATCTGTTTTAACTGTTCCCTGTATTCTGCACTGACCACAGGAAAAGGCAATTTTGTTTTCTTGCCCCAGCTTCAGAAGCATTAAACCCTTCACCTTGACTTCTCTTAGAACTGAAAAACTAGGAAAGGAAGAAAAAAGGAGGGCTGAAAGAGATAACAAAGACCCTTGGTACTCTTATCACATGGGTAATTATTGTGCTCACAGAGGTGGGCATGTCAGAGGGTGTGTGGGCGGCGGGCTCGCTCCATAAGGGATCCCTCTTTACAACCCATTTGGCCCTTTTCATGTGCAGGGAATTTTTAAGCTGCTACATGATTCTACCTCTTGGGGTCGGGGATCTTGGTCACAAAATGTGTTATTTTTGAAAGTTGTGGTCGGAAAAGACAATTAAAAGGATTTTTCAATTATGGATACATTTCAGAAAATCAATGATCTTAATACCCTCTGCATGGTGATAAATTAGGGTATAGGACTGACTAAGGGTGTGCTGAAAATGCAGATAAATACTTCATGTATTTTATAAAGCACATAAGTATTTAGCATTATTTGTATTTGGCTTGACAAATAAAATCAGAGCTTCAAAGACACTTCCTAGGAGCTTTAAAAGATTAAATATTAGCCTTTGGACAAAGGATCGACGAGCTTGCATTTCACGTTGAACAGTTATAGGCCACATTTCCTTTAAATGTTTCAGGGAGGCCGTTAAATTTTGAAGGAGAAGCTTTCTTTTTGAGCTGTGTGAACAAAGGCAAGTTTGTATACGGGAAGGCAGCCCAGGGGATTTCTGCTAAGACAGATGAAATGATTGTGGTGAAATCAAATCACCTCTGCAGCCTCTTTGTCCAGTCTGTGCACCCTCCCGGGTGTTCTCCTTTTGCCTGGGAAAAAGTCCGGCAGTGGTCAAGCGGAGGTGGATCAAATGAAGCCGGGATGAATGTGCACGTTGACCTCCAGAAGCCTCGAGGACGATAAAAAATAGACAATGCACGGGAAGCACTTTGAAAATGGTGAGGTGTTATTGTTATTACAATTATGATCTTTAAATCCACAAGACATGTTCCTGGCAAGTTTGCTTTAGTTCCCTTCACTGCTGGAGAAAGTAATCTGAGAGATGGGACTTTGTCTCTCATCTACCTGTATCTTATTGAACTGAGCTCAAATATGACAAAACTACAAAATTCATTTTTGTTTAAATAGTCTGAGAAGTGGCTGTTCATCCAACACACTCAATTCAGAAATTGATGAAACAATGTCATTATAGCTACGGTGAACTGATACTGATTTAGGAAGAAAAATCACACAGAACACCAAGTCTTTTTACGTGTGACTCATAAAATCCTTGGTACCGAGGATGTAAGGATGTACCCCATTTTACACACAACATAAACCAGGGAGATAACATTGCCCCTCACAGGCTGAGGAGGTGATCCAGGATTTATAGTACCACGGCAAAATTACTGGACTAGCTTGCCCCAAGGAGTGACAAACTTGGAGCCATATTCCTTAGCAAACAGGAGAAATAAAGTTGCTGTACCCTAAAACCCCAGTCCAAATGAATGTGTATTTGGATCTAGTTATACATCAGGATGAATCCCCAGCCAACAGTCTAGTTCCCCAACTTCTCAGTAACATCTGGCCAATTTTAACTTGTGGCTGGAGGTTGAAACCATGCGAAATCCTGTGGTTACAGTAATTTCCACCAGGAAACCAGGACACACTGAGTGGTATGCAAATGAAGAAGTTTCAGTCGGCTTTATTTTTATTTCCAAGTTGAAACTTGAGGTTTGGTAGTGCACAAGGATTAAAGTGGCAAACTAGTTCTACACACAGCTCTGGAAGTAGAAAATTTGAAAGTATCTTTTCCCCTGAAAAGTGTTTTCATTGATGTTGTCTGTTGTTGGGGATTTTTGTTTGTTTGTTTGATGGATTCATAGAAGTTGGTGGCTGAGAGAAAGCAGGGAGGAGATGGTAGTGGATTCCTCACTGCCCCCCAGACATGAGCCTGAGCTCATCACTTCCTGAATACATTCTTTTATCGCATTGAATTAAGACCACAATCTGCAAAATTGGCATTATTAGTTCCATTTAGAAGATGTGGTAAATGAAGTTTGGAGAAGATTCGAACAAACACTCAAAACTTCAGAAATTCACACAATGCTTCAGAAACACAAATCTTTCGTCCTTGACAAAACACAACTTCACAAATGGGACTTCAGCTGTGCCCTCCCCTCCTCTCCACTCATATTGATCTGACAGTTTCAGCCTTTGGAGACTCCGGGGATCGAGGAGGGGAAGAAAGCACGTGGATAGCTTCTCCCGGACGGGGTTTAAGTGTGTTCTCATCATCACCCACACAGCATTAGCACTGATGTTGGACGCATGGCAAAGAGGACGTCTTTGCAACAGTTTTGTTCTCAAGGTTGGTGGCCTCCAGTCAGGGCTTATCTCTAAGTTACTTCTCAGGAACGGGGCCAGATCAATACTGTATTCTTTCAGACCTCTCTAAACACAGTGGGGAAGGCAATCACGGTCTGGCGGCTCCCTGCACCTTCTGGAACGGATCGATACTCCGACAGCGCGGAGCTTTGTTGCTTCCCCAGCTCTAAGATGTTCTGCATGCTCTACATGATTGCTTAAAGGCTTTCGTTCCCTGCCCCCTGGATGACAACACCACTCCCGCCCTCATCTTCCCTAATACCATCACTGTAATTGCCTTGACATGAAATAGCAACACAAACCCAGGGCCTGTGCTTTGAGATGTTTTATCTTTTTTGAATATCTCTATTAGTAAAGGCTGTTGATTCGGCTTTAATATGTAGCCAGAGCTTTAATGCAAACCTACACTTATTTACACTGGTTTGCGAAACCCACTGAGATGATTTTACCTATGGGAATCATATAGGGGACTGTTTGAGGGGAAAGGAAGATATAAACTCCTAAGCCCAAGAATATTATATTAAACTTTATGCAGCTTGAATCACATTATATCTACTCCATACTGCCACAGCAGTTGTCTTAGAAGGACTCTGTGTCTTATTTACTTTTTAAGTGATGCTGGGTAAAATGAAATATTTATTTTATTGTTTTCAGCCAACATTCCATTAAGTGGTAAATAACACAAGGGCTCAGCAGACCCTATTTTTCCAATTCTTATTTTTTGTTGTTGCCTGCTAAGTAAAGTTATTGATATGGTCTGAATCTTTACCAGGCACACGTCTCCTCATACTTCTCATCTCCCTCCAAATAAACCAAAACAAACAAACAAAAAATTAAAATAGAACTTAAAATATGTATTATGTGATAGAATTGAAACAGAAAAGTTTAAATGAAAACCCACTACTTGGCCTAAGGAATAAAAGTCTAGCACTTTAGTCTCATTCAGTTGGCTTCAACCACATCTCTTTAGCCTCTCCCCTGTTGCTATGCCCCTGCCCTGAGTCCCAACCTCCATTATTGCTCTTTTGTTGTGTCGAGCCTTCTCCATACTGTTCCACTTGCCCTTCATCTTAGACACATACAACTCTTGGCCTTTCTTTGCTCCTTTAAGTCCTCCCCACCCTTCAAGATCTGGTGCCAATTTCAGCCCCTCTGGGAGCCACTGGAAATGGTCTGACCCAGTGGGTCACAGTGGAGCACTGCCTTACATTGGTTATGAGTCAGATTATGAGACAATGGGACATTTGCTGCCAAAAGCAGCTGAACTTCCAAAGTTTGCCAATGATTTGTTTTTCTAAGATGATAATTGGGGTGATGAATATTGATGATTATCAACTGGTCAATTGAGACTGAAAGTTCAAGGTTATCCTTAATCTTTTTAGTCTTTCACTGGTACACTGATATAGTTCTAAGAATAATAGAAAGGGGTGGGGCCACACACCCTTAATTGCACCTTCCTTGAAGCTTGTCTTGGAGAACTCATAGGTCACTTAAGGTTAACCACTGGCTGGTGTTAGATATCTGAGATGTGTCATAACACTCCACAATAGATCATTGCTATTTGTTGGGTCATCCGCACACTCAATAGTACACCTTATACATATCATTAGGCACAGAACAAATATTAATTAATGTGTTGGTTGGTGGAAGTCATCCTTTAATAGAAATCAAGTATGTCTGTGGACCATACATGCACAGTGGCCATGAAGACAAAAAAAAAAAAAACAAAAACAGAGGGAAATAATTTAGAACATATCCAGTATTGCAAACTAATTAGATGAATTGTCACTTCTGATCGCAGATACACCAAGCAAAGTTGCTTTAGTTAGTAGTTTACTTAATTTAATACACAGTCCATTTCAGGTTGAATATTTAAATACGGTTCCTGAATACATTGGACTGCTAAGATATATAATTAAAAAGTCTAGCTGAAGTATTCTGATGCTTTAAGCTGTTTCATATAGCTGAGAAAAGAAAGCAGGTGTCAGACACTTGACTATCTTACTGGGAAAAAAAGAATTGATTTTACTTGCTAGACCAACTCAGAATGACAGCCACATAAAAATGCAGTGCTGCAAAATGCAACATGTAAGATATATAATGTGTGCAGATGAGAGAGAGGAAGAAAGAGAATGATACAGAGTCAATTACTTCTCCTGCATTCATGTAAGTTGGTTGCAACTGAATTAATATGCATTTTCAAATACATTGTATTACTGCTATAGAACTTACAAGCAACATGTTCAAGATTTTATGAAATTTATTTTAAAAGCTTTTGTCTGAGATATTGATGTAGACAATGAAGGCGTAACGGAGGACAAAACTCATTATACAGGAGAAAACAGGTTGTTGTTGAACAGTGGAACCACAGAAGTATAGAATGTTGAAAGAAATGAAAATTGAAGTTCTATGTTTAATTGTTAATGTGATACATTTTGAACAAGGAAAAGGGTTGGTTCTTTCCCTTCCTTCCTTCCTTCCCTTCTTTTTTTCTTCCTTCTTCCTTCCTTCCTCCCTCCCTCCCCCCTCTCTCTCTATTTCTCTCTCTGTCTCTGTCTGTCTCTGACTCTGCCCTCTGTCTCTGACTCTCTCTGTGTCTGTTATCTTTGTTTCTCTGCCTCTCTCTGTCTCTATTTCTGTCTCTGTCTCTCTCTCCCTTTGTCTTCTCTGTCTGTCTATCTCTGTCTCTTGAATTCTATAAGAAGAGTCATCAAAGTCCTCAATTTGGACACTTCTGTGACATGGTGAGAAAAGAGACTGAACTGGCTGGTACTTTGCAGTCTACGACCTTGAGAATCTATTAGTTTTCATGATCTCTGTAGTATCACAATGATAATTCAAACTGTCTACCCAGTATCCCACTCCAGCTTGGTAACAATATGCTGCATAAACTTTTTTAGCTCAAAGAATGAAAAGTGCCTTACCAAAAGAGGTAATCATTGATATCACCATTTCCTCAAATCCCTCATATTTCTTGTCTGATATTTATTACTATAACTATTCATTGAGCATCCACTATGAGCCAGGCACAGATTTTTAAAATGTCTTTGGATGGCTAAAAATCTCTATCAGTTGAATATACTTCGTTGTTTAGAAGAATACTGTTTTCAGCATGGTCTTAAGATTTCCATTTGAATTTTTCCCCAAGTCTACCAGGAAAGTGTTTTCATTTTCATGCTAGTAATGGCATGGGTTTAGCATTTAATATTTAGTTTGGGGCATTTTTAAGCACATAAAATCAAACTGGCTTAAAAACAGTCTTTTTCAATCTAAACAAACTAACTTCTGGAGAAAAATTCATCTAACAATCTAATTGTTCACCTAACCAGACAAAGTTCAGTGTTTTCTGTGACATGACCATAGAGGCACACTGGTGGTCTATTGAACGTTGTCTTCAGATTATTTTCCCCACTTCCTGAAGTTATGTAAGAGCCATACAGTTTTGTTTTTACTAATATTTTTTTAAACACTGAACATATAAGAAATTTGTAAAAAAATAGTAAAATAAATCTACAATGAATGAATGAATGAATCTGCAACTGTCATCTTCCCAGAATTAGGTCAAACTTCCCAATCCTTCTCATTTCTGGCACCAGTTGTAAGTTAAGGCATCCCCAGGATATTCTCACTTCTGATCAAATTTTGGGGTTCCCTTGAGCTGCTCAGGTTTGATAATCTCCTCAACTCAATCACAGAATTCAGGAGAGCTCTTTACTTATGATTACAGTGTTTTTTTTTTTTTTAATAGGAAAAGGATGCAAATCAGAAACAGCCAAAGGGCAGGCTGAGAGAGTCCCATATGTAAAGCTGCCTTTGTCTTTGGGGTCATGCTATCCACTGACATCAGTATGTGACAATACAGAGGATTAACAACCAGGCAAGCTTGCCCAGGCTTTAGTGTCCATAGTGTTTATTGGGGCTTCATTAAATAGACATCATCACTTAAATCATTGGCTATATGACTTAACATCCATGCCCTCTTCTCTGCTCAAAGTTTGGGTGGGTACTGAGAGGCTCAAAGCCCCACCCTGTAATCACATGATTGGTCTTTTGAGCATGACCATCTTCCATCTTGAATAATTTTATCAACACAAACTATCTAGGGACCCACCATGAGTCACTTGGTTAGCATAAATGATCTGATGTGGTCCAAGGGGACCACCAAGAGTAACAAAGACAGATAATCCCAAGCCTGAAAAGAGACAATCCCAAAGACAGGAAATTCCAAGTGTTTGTAGTATACCTCCCAGGATCCAGGGACAAAGGCCAGCTAATTTCTTTATTATACAGAAATATTATTTTGCTGAACCATATAATATAAGATACAAACTCCTAAGTGTTTCCACATGTATCTCTTATAAGAACAAGGATATTCTCATAGTAGAATACAACATTTAAAATGCATTTATTAAAACTAAGGAAATGGAACACACATAAAATAGTATTACCTAATATGTAGTCCAAATTCAATATTTTGTAGTTGTCTCAATTTTTTCCTTTCAAGTTCCAATCTAAAATCACACATTTCACTTAGTTGTTACATCTTATTACTATCTTTAAACAGAAACCATTCCTTGGTTGTAATCTTTTCTCTCAGTTGTTATGCCTCATTACTTTCTTTAAACAGAAACTGTTTCTTAGTTTTATTCTTTTCTCTTATGAAGTTGACAGTTGGGAAGAGTATAGACCAAGTGTTTATTTAAGAAGTTCCCCAATTTGGGGTTGTCTGATTGTTCCCTAATGATTTGATTCAGGTTATGCATTTTCTGGCAGGATTACTGTATAAGTTTTGCCATTTCCTTCTCTGTGAACCATATCAGGAAGCACGTGATACCTTGATTTAGGTTGTTTATACACTATTTTCTATTGTAAAGTTCTCATATTTTTTCCTTTATAATTAATAAGAAACCCATATGGAGATACTTCTAGACTGTGTGGATACACTATTCTTTTTTTTTTTTTGAATTTTACTTTATATTTTATACAGCAGGTTCCTATTAGTTATCTATTTTATACATATTAGTGTATATATGTCAATCCCAATCTTCCAGTTCATCTCACCACCACCACCGCCCTGCCACTTTCCCCCCTTGGTGTCCATACATTTGTTCTCTACATCCGTGTCTCTATTTATGCCCTGCAAACTGGTTCATCTGTACCATTTTCTAGGTTCCACATATATGTGTTAATATACAATACTTGTTTTTCTCTTTCTGACTTATTTCACTCTGTATGACAGTCTCTAGATCCATCCACGTCTCTACAAATGACCCAATTTCATTCCTTTTTATGGCTGAGTAATATTCCATTGTATATATGTACCACATCTTCTTTATCCATTCGTCTGTCAATGGGCATTTAGGTTGCTTCCATGACCTGGCTATTGTAAATGTGCTGCAGTCAACATTGGGGTGCATGTGTCTTTTTGAATTATGGTTTTCTCAGGGTATATGCTGAGTAGTGAGATTACTGGGTCATATGGTAATTCTATTTTTAGTTTTTTAAGGAACCTCCATACTATCCTCCATAGTGGCTGTATCAATTTACATTCCTACCAACAGTGCAAGAGGGTTCCCTTTTCTCCACACCTCTTCAGCAGCCTTGGTAGATACACTATTCTTTAACAAAATTTCACACAAGAGTTTTAGGATCCATTGATAATTCTTGCCTATATTAATTATGACAATGGTAGTTGTAAAGTGGTGATTTTCTAACCCTGTTTTTCCTCCAATATTTGTCACTTAGTAACTTTTTACTGTAGAAAAGAGCTTTCCCTTCACTCCTTTTTATTTGTTTGTTTGTTTAACTTTTAGCATCAAAGTCATGGATTTTTTTTTTTATTTGCTATGTTATTATAATTCTGTTAAATTTCCACCTGTGAATGTATGTGTTCAGCAATAATCACAAGCCACTATATGTGAAATGGTGAGATTTAGGGAATATTGTTTTGTATCTCTTACAAGTAAGAAAGTTGTGGTTTAGAAACAGTAGAATAGGAATCATTCATTTAACTCCTAACTTTCTAAACCTTCTCAATGAAATATGAATGTTGCAGTAGACAACATCGTTCATTTCAAACAAGCAAATAAACAAGGGAATGTACCAAATTTTTGTAGTTGTGACTATAGTTTTGCAGAGAATGAACTTTTGTTCAAATCATAAAAAAAAAAACTAATTCAATTTGACTCCAAAACATACCCCCTATTGGGAGAGCAACTGAATACATCCTTTAAGGTCAGTTGGTTTTAAAATTATACCAATCTGTTTCATTCAATCATTATAAAATGATTTCACTGGGAGGATGCATGTGCATGGACCTCCTGTAACTCACCATGTGCATTGAGGTAAGCCATGGGATGTAGAGAATTCTATGCTGGATGTGAAGTTTGTCACTACCTTCTGACACATCAGTTCCCTTTTACCCACTACCTGATTGTCAACACTTGGAACTCCACCATCATGTTTTCTTCCCTGACATCTCACCTAGACTCTACCCTCATTAATAGTATGTGTGTAAGACATTTCCCTCTTCTGAAGATCTTGTAGAGCACATTGATTAAGGTATACATCCTTCCCCACCTTGAAAGAAGACTTGCAAGAGCAGGTATCAGAAAAGAGGTTGGAGGGAACATAAGGATTCTGGGTGTCTACTGGGAAGGAAATGATCTATTGGGAGGAGTGAGGAGGCTAAGGCCCCAAGACAATATAGCCTGCCTTCCAGCCTGGTCACTGGCTAATCTAACTACACTTTAATAGATGATTTCTGGAGACAGAAATCCCTGCCCCATAGCAGGGATTCTTGGAGAGGGTGAGGCACATGGCAAGCATTCAAAAAGACACTTACTCAGACATTTCTAAAAACTGGCCATATAGCTTACCATATAGAATTCTTACTTTCCACACCCAGCTCAATTTTTCCTTTTGTCCATAGTACTCTTCTCCTTCTAACATGTAATATAATTTACTTATACAATGATTATTTATTCCTTTATCCTGGAAGCCAACTCTTACCACTCCTACATTTCCCCCAACTAGAATGTAAGCTCCAAGAAGGCAAGTATTTCTGTTTTATTCCTTAACATGTGTTAGGTTCTTAGGACATAGTAGGGGCTCAGTAATATTTGTGGAATGAATTAGAGTGCTCTCTCAAATTCCCTCAAATGCACAACTGAAGATGAAAGTTAGTAACTTATACACAGTGAAATTCTTTGTTTCTCTTATTTAAAAAAGGGACAACTGGACACACACCAGTTTTGCTCATTAACATCAATTTAATTTTCTACCTAGACTTTTCCCACTGTTCTTGAATATTTTGCAAACATTGTTTGTCCCTTATTATTGTTTTTGTTGTTGTTGTTCTTTTTTTTTTTTTTTTTACTAAGTTCGTATGTAAGACACTGAGCTGGGTTCTTTTATGATATAAGCTTCTCTTTAAGGATGAGTCCATGCGTCAGGACACCTTTCAGAACTGGAAAAGACAATGCTACTTCTACAGATGCAAACTTACTCACAGGGAGTGTGGTCTTTGGGGATCTCGCTTATTCAGAGTCCGTAAGACTGTGACTGTTTACAGAATGCAGAATGAGACCAGGATCTCTCAAGTTAGGGACACATGCCTTTTAAAATTACAGTCATCTGCTTACTTATCAGCTCCCCTGTGGACAACCTGCTCTATTAGTGGGAGAGCAGCTCTGTTAATCTCTGTTGACAAGGCACTAACACATGCTCTACAATTAGCTGTGCATTTCCAGTCCAGGGATCTTCCAGGGAATGGGCAACAATGCTTTGGCCCGTTTGCCTGGTATTGGCAACCTGAAAAAAATGGTTGCTAACTGCATCTCAAAGAGGAAAATGTAATTCTTAAACCTTCTACAATTTGGTTTAAATTAAAGCTTGCAATGCAATTCAGAAATTCTACACAATTGGAGAATAAAGAATTTAGTGCTTATGAAGACTCCCATGGGTTAATTTAAGAAGCTCTCCAGAAGTTCAACCTTTGCTGATAACATTCAGTTAGAAACTTAAGATAACCTTCATATGAATAATAGAATAATTTTAGAGCCTGCACAGAAGTTCTTAGTATGACTTCCATTGATCATTAAAAGATCTAGTTTCATGTGTATGTGAAATATTCGGTGAAGAGAGTCCATAGATTTCATGTAGTTCTCAATGATCCTTATGCAAAAAAAAAAAAAAAAAATGGGGGTTGTATGTTAAAAATTGCTAGATTTTTATCATATGTCTTTGGAAATGAGAAAAAGAAACATAATAGTGGAAAAATGACTATTTCAAGGCCAAAAAGCAGATGTACTGAGACAGTGGTCAGGAAAGAGCCCTAATCTGCTGATCCATGGCAGAGTTTTCTGAGAATAATTGTCCTTTTCTGCAAAAAGAGCTTAACCACATTTGCCTGGTTCACAAGTTTGTTTAGAGATAGAATATGAGGTATGTGGAATGTTCTTTATAGCTCACAGTTATCTTTATTATCACCATGCACAGTATTATGTAGATAATTTCATCTGCGTATGTGTGTGCACACAACTACATGAATCAAGGTAGCCCAGATGTCATCTGTGATTGCTCTAAAATCTCCAATTGCTTGAATTCCATAACTTTGAAAGTATAAACTTTTTCAATGATTTCTAAAATTTCCCAGAAAGTGCACATTTTCCAAGACAAAATCCATCTCTCTGAGGTTTTGTAAGTATTAGTACATTTTATTAAACTCCTAGGTTGTCCTGAAAAGAGATGTGTTGCATTATTGATAAACATAACCTGCTGTCAACTTATTTTCTCCTTCATTTTCTCTTCTACATATATATCCTTCAACTCCTAACATTTTCTCTTTTACTGCTTAAGATGATGAAATTAACAACTGTTCATCATCCTTAGAAGTTGAATGTGGTGAAAGATGCAACATATTATTTTTAACCTGCTCTACCAATAATTATAATATAAAGTGAGAATTATAAAAATAAATACATAAAAGTGTTGCAGTTTCACACAAAAATGGACAATTTATGGTTCGAAGTTGTTAAAATCTCAAAATGGTTAGGAACATTCTGGAGAGAAGGTGCTGGCCCTTGTGTAAGTAATCCTGAAAAATCTCCTCTGTGCCAGGCACTGATTTCAGGTGTGGGACATCAGGATCTACTCTCTGATATAGAGGATAGTGAGAAAATAATCCCTAACCAAATAAATTCCTCAGGTGATCTTAGATAGTGATAACTTTTGAAAATAATGAGAGTGATCTGGTTGGGGACAGAGACGTGTAGAAGAAAAGTATTTTATAAGATGGCTAGAGAAGACATCTCTGAAGAGATGATATTTGAAAAGATGCCTAGTATATGAAAGGGAGACTGTCCTGCAAAGACAGAGGGAAAAGGCCTGGAGGCACAGATAGCAAGAAGCAAAGGGTCAGTGTTTGAAAAACAGAGAAGCAAGAAAATATTGAGTGATTTGTTGCTTATTTGGGGGAAGATTCGTCTGGGAAGGTAGGCTAAGTCTATGAATTTTGAACTTTCGCTGAAAAGCTTTTATTCAGAAGCTTGTCATGATGAGATTTTAGGCTTTGAAAGATCACTCCGTGAGCAGTGAATGCCGTCGTTGGAGGGCAGAGTGATGAGGAACAAGGAACCTCCCTGGAGGAGGTGACAGTGGCCTAGGCAGGAGGAAATGATGATGGCTGATGAAGGTGGAGGGAGGGAACAATTCTTTATGTGGGAGAGTCACTGAGTCTGGAAGACTGATTACTGAGAGTGTTGGGACTGGTGAGTGACCAAGAATAATCCTTAGGTTTCCAACTTGAGTGACAGCATAGAGGATGGTGTCATCATTGGAAATGTGAGCTATCAGAAATGAAGATACAAGGTCCTACTGTATATAGCACAGAGAACTATATTCAATATCCTGTGATAAACCATAAAAGAAAAGAATATGAAAAAGAATGTATAATATGTATAACTTAATCACTTTGCTGTACAGCAGAAATTAGCACAACATTGTATATCAACTATACTTAAGTAATTAAAAAATGAAGATAATGAGCTTTCTTCTGGACACATTGAAGTAGGTGGAAATATAGGTATATCTGACACATAACTTGGAGCTAAAGAGGTAAAATTTATCACAGATAGTCAGTAGCTAAAATTAGCTATTTTTCAAGCACAGTAACTTCTGCATTAGAATGTAAACTCGTTGAGAGCAAAGATTCCGTTTTCTTCATTGCTGTATCCCTCATACATAGATAAGTGCCTGTCAGGTAGACCCTCGGTAATTATCAACTAAAGGGACTCAATCATTGAATTTGGGAGAAAGGTGCATTGATGTCAAATTACTGACCACTCCAACAGGACCAACTTATGTATTTTTTTTTTTTTTTTTTTGCGGTACACGGGCCTCTCACTGTCGTGGCCTCTCCCATTGCGGAGCACAGGCTCCGGACGCGCAGGCTCAGCGGCCATGGCTCACGGGCCCAGCCGCTCCGCGGCATGTGGGATCTTCCCAGACCGGGGCACGAACCCGCATCTCCTGCATTGGCAGGCGGACTCTCAACCACTGCGCCACCAGGGAAGCCCCAACTTATGTATTTTTTTAACATCATGAAGCGAATGGACTGAATTTTCTTCAGAACTAAAAAATCAACTTTACTTGAGATCTGTGAAGACGAAAGTCTTTTTCTTTAAGGCCATGGACCCTTCACATTTATGTTACTAGTCTCTTGGAGTCTCTCTCTGATGCTTCCAGCATGAGTTCTCCCCCATACCTCTACCAAAACCACCTTCTTCAAACTAAGAGGTATTTGTGAATCTTGAGAGTATGTTTTATTTTCACAGAAGACAGTTACTCCAAGGAACAAATCTCTGATAGTGAAGTTCCAGGCATTGATAAGCTGTAAACAGTGTAAAATATGGACTAGAATAAAAGACTTCTGGATTTAATTCACATTGTCATGGGGAGGCCATTGAACCTTCTTGTGACTTGGCTCCTTCATCTGCAAATATTATGAGCTGTAGCTTCCTCGCTTCTCTTTTCAGTGGGATATTGCCAAAATCAAATGTTGATGTAGGAATCATGTCTTCTAGCTCTCATTTTATTCCTAGAACATTATAAAGTAGCTCTCTGTACACAAAAGACCCTTAATTGATACTTTTGTGACACCAGTTGAAGTATTTCAGGTGAGAAATCAGATAAAGTTTGTCCTAATTCATTGTAAAACATCATTCCTACAATTCTATACTTCACAAAATCAGTTCAGAGAATTAATATAGTTGGTAATGAGAAATATTTAAAATCAACTAATTTTAAAGACTTCTTCAAGATGATGACCTACAGCTTTGTAAATTGTGTATATATGCAGTCATATACAAGGATCAGCATACACACAACCTTTTTCTGAGAATTTCTGTTTTTCACTTGGTTTTAGTATCAATGGCAGAGATATACACTTATTTCTAACTAACACATTTTTTAAACATCTACCATGTTAAAGACGCATGGGAATAAAAAAAATAATAAAACTTGATATCTCAAAGAATTAAGGGGAGTGTGTTCAACATATAATTACAATATTGTACTAAACATGCTATTATTGGGGTGGGCACAAAATGCTATAAGAATACAGGGAAGAAACGATTGATTTTCCAGATGGGTCCAGGCTTTATGGCTAACTCTGCCCGGACCATGGCCTTTATGCTAGCAATCAATATACCAAAATGGAGACACAGAGTACTGCCAACTCATGGTAAGACCATCTTCACCTTACCTCTTGCCTCCATTAACAGATGTCTGAAGGGAACCCAAAAAATTCATCTGTGGTGTGAGAAATGGGGTAGTGGTTGTTTTGGAGCCTGATAGTGACTGAAAAGGGAACACAAAGGGAGCTGGTGATGCTCTGATCCTTGATGTGCGTGCTGGTTACATGGGTGTTTTCAGCTTATGAAAACTCACCATTTCTGGTGTGTATGGAACGTCAAGTCATACACATGACTATTCTACTGTTCTATTGGTTTTTACTGTTTAATTAAAAGGGAGAGAAAGAGGAATCCTGTCTCCTGAAAAGATGTTCCCGATCTTATGCGCCTTTCTAAAGCATCCTACAGCCTCACTCATTATCTTCCTTGACTCATTCAGGGCCAGTTATCTACTCCCATTTTCCTGGCTTACTGTGGTTTCCTTTTCTCACTCCATCTCCACTGACTTAAGGGGTAGATATTTTTTTCTTCCATACACCTTTGTCGACTAAAAAAATATATTCACAACCTAAAAGTTGAGAGTTATGTTTTATTCAGTGGGAATTTTTAGGACTTCAACCCCAGGGAGGCAGAATCTCAAGTAATCCTGAGAGAACTGCTCCAAGGAGACAAAGGGGGGCAGCTAGGATATATAGGAGTTTTGCAACAAAAGGCAGATAGTAAGAACAAAAACAATACTGTTAATTAAAGAAAACTAGAAATCACAAGTTAAGGAATTTAGCCCTTTTCTATGTATGGGAGATGCAAGAGTCTGGGCTCACTGACATCATTCCTTTGATATGCATCTCAGCTATCTGGGGCCAGTATTCTGTGTTTTGACATCCTGAGTTTCCTCAGGAGCTCACAGTCAGTAGAGGCTGTAGTCTTATGGCTGCTAGATGGCATGTATTCTTTTCCTTCCTGAGTTCCCTCCGGGCTCACCAGTTCACCATAGGTAGTGGCTACAATCTCAGATGACAGTGCCATTCTTTGTTTACTGATATTGCAGGCAATATTCCATTTATCACTTTTAATAATTTGGTCTGGAGGTGGGATAGAGGTCTTTCTTGCTCTACATTGCTCTTTCCCTCCCTCTTCTCAGTATGAATCTCAGGTCATCAGATTATACCACCCACTACCCTCTTGTTTGCAGCCATCTATCGAGTGCTGGGTCCCCCAATTTTTCCTTTGAGACTTTCATTTCTGGCCCATAATCCTTCCCTCTTACACCATTGTGAAACTTCTTGCTGATTTTGTTATCCATATAGATGATCCATCTACTATCCTGGCTTCTCATTCTCTTGATCTCCTCTTTTTCAGTAAGTCTTACTCTCCACCCTGCACCAGGTACTCATTCCCAGAGCCAAAACTTTTGAATACTAACTGCCTGGACTCCTTGCTGGGCGCCTTGCAATAAATGCTGCACTTGCTTTCACCACAACCCAGTATTGGTAGATTGGTTTTACTGCCAGCAGGCAAGCAGACCCAAGTTTGGTTTGGTAACATTTCCCTCAGCCTACACCCACCAAAATCACTGTCTTTGAGATCACCAATATCCTCCATGTTGCTAAATCCAATATGGGATCATCAGTCCTGATCCTACATGAACTAAGAGAAACATTTGACACAATTGACCACTTTTTTTCCTTAAGTGAGTTTCTTCACTTAGTTTCCCAAACTTCATACTCTCATATTTGTTTGCTTTCTTGTTTTATTTTATTTTACTTTTTTATCCTCTGGGCTCTCAGTCTCCTATCTCCTTTGTTGATTCTTGCTCATCTCCTTGACATCTTAAGGTTTAAATTGAAATTCTTTTCAGGATAATTGCTTGGACCTCCACCTCTTTTCCTCTATAGTCAATCTTCATAGGGTACAGATTCTCTATAGAGACTATAGACTATAGAGTCTCTCACTTTAATTTTAAAATTTTAATTATAAAGTTAACATATAATGTATTGTTTAAATGGACACACTTTTGACAGTGGAAGGGGAACCTAAAAGTAATTGAAACTATATAATTTTAAAAATTACTTATTGACTGATATACATAAATGTTTTATTATATGAGTAGACATATAAAAGTCTTCTATTCAAAAACCATTTTCAAAAATAAAATTATTTCTCAAAAAATGAAAATAATATAAATTCATATGCATATAATTATTGATTAACAGAACATTAAAAACATAAGTAAAGTAATTATTTTTGGTATTTATTCATTAGTTGTAATAAATTTCTTACTTATATCTGTTTCTAATACTATCCTATTGGTATTTTTTATAAAGAATATATTTTGAAATTATTTTATTATTTTTAATTTTTTCATAACATTTCTAGCAGAGATCTTCAAAGTTGCATCTTATTGTTAATGTGTTTAAAACTGTTCTGTCTGTTCAACTGACCCTAAAACTTCAAGTTTTGTAATGTGTTACACAACAGTTTAAAATATTTATTATAATTCTAATGATGACACAGGAAAAATATGGAAAGAATCTGGGTCTTTGAGAATATTGTAGAGCCACTGAATTTAACGGTCTTGGAACTGACCCACTTCTGACATTACTTATTACTAAACCAGTCAAGGACAACTTTCTATGACTTAAATAGAAAAAGGTCCTAATGGATAAAGTTTTTGTGCTTTTTTTTCTGTGAAAATTTTCAAAAATTTTAATTACATTACTATTTTCTGCCATGTTGACTCTGTTCTGTATTTCTTATTTTGTATCATTATTTTTCTTATCACCCACCTTCAACCAGTGCTTTTCATCTTGATTAGATTTCTTTTTATATTATTACCTCTAATATCAAAGACTTTGTCTTTTTTTTTTTTTTTCGGTACGCGGGCCTCTCACTCTTGTGGCCTCTCCCGTTGGGGAGCACAGGCCCCGGACGCACAGGCTCAGCGGCCATGGCTCATGGACCCAGCCACTCCACAGCATGTGGGATCTTCCTGGACCAGGGCACGAACCCGTGTCCCCTGCATCGACAGGCAGACTCTCAACCACTGCGCCACCAGGGAAGCCCAAGACTTTGTCTTTTGAATTTTCTTGTATTTTATTGTAAACATAGACTAAATACACACATGCATTCAGTGAATTGGCTTGTCAGTGCCTTATTTTCCACCTAAGTCCTTTCACAATCTTCTTCTTCAATCAGGAGTTTCAGCTTGCCTAATGTGTGAATCTCCCAGCCAAGGATTTTTTGTTCAGCAGTCATTTATTTGTATGAATATCTTGGCCAGTGGAGGGAGCTGCCTGGTTGTCCAGCTCTTGAAGATTTGGACTTATATCTTGAAAAGCTAAAGCAGCCAATAGTTCTTCCTTTGCCAGAAATAATGAATGAAAAAGTGAAAGCTTCAGAGATGACCTCTCAAGTGATTTTTTACAGACTCAACTCTTTCCTATTTCTTACCTCAGAAAATATTATTTTAAAATACAAATTTATGGGCTACCCTGGTGGTGCAGTGGTTGAGAGTCCGCCTGCCAATGCAGGGGACACGGGTTCGTGCCCCGGTCTGGGAAGATCCCACATGCCGCGGAGCAGCTGGGCCCGTGAGCCGTGGCTGCTGAGCCTGTGTGTCCGGAGCCTGTGCTCTGCAATGGGAGAGGCCACAGCAGTGAGAGGCCTGCGTACCACACAAAAAAAATAAAAAATAATAATAATAATAAATAAAATAAAATACAAATTTCTGTGGCTGGCCATGTTGCCATGGCAGAGATGGTATCTAGTGTGGATTATTAAGGAACATCCATGTGCTCAAGCTCACATAGGAGAGCCAGCACTGAGGATACTTCATGACATGGTAAGGTTTTCCCAACATTTAGCTGAAGGGGGTCATAAGTTTTCCAATTCTGTGTAAAGTTGGATACTTACTGCTAGTAGGAGGTTGATATGTTGCCTAAGAAAAGTTCTGTGTATAGTACTCATGAAAAAAAAGCTTTTCTTTCTTGATGATATAAAATATAGTGTTCTGGGCAATAAGTGTTTCTATTCAAGCTGTAGCAGAGCACTGAGGTGGCACCTGGTGAGTGAAGACCAGGCTAACTGTGAACACCTTTATAGACCCTGTGAGACACTGGTCATGGTCCTAGTGAGAGCTTTGCAACTGTTGCCAAACATGGAAGTTATTGTGAGTACTTACAGTCCTTCAAAGGGGCACAAAAATTCTGGTTTCCAATAATACTCTGAAATGTTATTGGACTGAAAACCACCTGCAGAGAAAATAATGTGAAATCTTTGGGTCAATGTCTTTTCAGATAATGGGAGTGTGGATCCTTTATTTGATTTGTGAAAGACTGTAACTCTGTGTTAGGGGGTATACTTTGAAGGTAGATAGATGGAAATTATCCTTTGCCTTAGACCCCATGTATACTTACTGGAAATTCTTACTGGAATCCCAAAATTACCTCTTAGTTATGAACTGAGTTGTACTCCCTCTCAATTTGTGTGTTAAGATCCTAATCCTTAAAGTGGATATATTTGGAAAAAGGGCTTTTAAGGAGGTAATTAAAGTTAGATGAAACCACACACAATTACGATTCATATATATGCATTTATAGAATCATTCATAACTTTATTTTTAAAAAATATTGTTCATTTATTTGGTTAAATGTTGTCTGTTAAATGATTAAATATAATAAAGAAAATGTCTCTTTCTGGTGCATAGTTTGGATAGGTTTTCTAGCATACCCCATATAAATAACACACTCTGTTGCTGGTAATGGGAAAAATATACCACTGGTCTGTATAAGAGGTAGTCTGTCTATAGCATAAATAAAACAGTTGCTAACAATTGCCTGAAATAAAATTAACTGGCTTGAATGTCTGTCCTGGTAACATCATCAACCATATCAAACATAGTCATGGTTTTTATTACTTTTAACATAAAATGTAACTTGAATTAAAACTGCAGATTTGCAGATCTTAGTTCATCAATTTCAGTTTAAAGATCAGAGATTTGAATAGTCACAAAAGATATTTTAAAAGGGCTTGGGACTTTTGAATAATTCTTCAGGAGACTGTGGGACATAGCAGGAAAAATTCGTGTACAATATATTTAAAATGTAGAAAATTGCTACTAATTTTAGTAAAAAGAAAATTAAAAGCATAAGACCATTCAGTACATGATGCAATCAGGTTTGTGGGTTCATGGAAAAGAATTATTAACTCCTCAAATGTATTCTTCTGTGTAACACTTTTAGAAACCACAGTTGAGTCTAGTATTTTTGGAAACAAAAGTCACAGCAACTATTATCTTTCACCATGCCTTTATTTGTAATGTTGTCTTTAATATGTCAGGAAATACATGGGAACCACAGAGTTAAGAAATGAATAGTTTATAGCCAAAATTGTTTGCTCAAGAGGATAGGTATTGAGGTTAGCAAGAAGTAAGTCCAACACTAGCATTTGTAGAAGGTATGGAACATTTTAAGAAAGCTGTCATTAAATCAATAATGGACATATATGCATTCTTTATATATTTTTAACAATATTTATATTCCACATCTCATCAT
Organism: Aethalodelphis obliquidens; assembly: GCF_003676395.1. NCBI lineage: Eukaryota > Metazoa > Chordata > Mammalia > Artiodactyla > Delphinidae > Aethalodelphis > Aethalodelphis obliquidens. The sequence continues at coordinate 9,020,878 of NW_020837993.1, forward strand.
CTGCAAGATGATTTGCAGAGGTAGGTCTTAGATGGAAATATGAGTATACCCATACTATTTTCCTACTCCAGAAATGTTAGCCAAGAACATTCTACTATGAATAGATTGAAACAATTTGGGAAATTTAAGATGAAAGTTTACCCAGGTATTAAGTGTCATGAATAACTCTTTGGAGCAATTATTTTGTTTTTGCCCCCAAAACCCTACCGCCCATGAGAGGTATTGTTTGAAGAGGAATGGTGAGTTTTCTAAGTGCTGTTTCCTATATTCAGGACATCACAGGGAGATGTAGGAAAGGCCCAGGGAGAAATTACACTTATATTTTAACTCCAATACAGTGGCAGCAGTAGCAGCAGAAATAAGTTTTGAGAGACAACTTTCCATTGGATCTCTCATGCTTCTATATATCTTGTGAGTAGAGTCACTGACAATTTTTGTTCCAAACTATCTTTTCAAAGATGTTTGTATAAAAGACAGCCTTGGAAGATGGAGATAATTTCTTCTTCCAGAAAGCAGAGGGAATATTTGTTTGTTATTCAGTATAATAAAGATTATGTCTTCTCCTGGGTCAAGGTTTGGACAGGTTTTCTAGTATCCTCTTATAACTTAATAGGGTTTCCTGAGCTCAAAATTCCTCAGCCATGATGCACAACACTGTGTATACAGCATCCTTCTAGTTCTATGTGCTTATTGTCCCCTTGGGATTTGGTGGACTACTGCACCTGCCATGAAATTGAAGCTCAGAATGCCTGCTGCGCTGTAAGTAATGAAGTCTTTTGTCTCTGACCTAGGAGTCTCGTGTCTTCTACCAGCATTATAAAACTGGAGGCAGGTTAACTTGTTAGCATTCAAGTAGCATAAACACCCCAGGCACTTTACAGTTCTTCACACAGGTCTGAGAGCAACAGACATATAGGACTACAGGGAGTAGCATTAGTAAGCAGCAACAAAAAATTAAAGAGTCTTTTTTACTCTACAAATCCCCTCCAGTTTTGCTAATGAACTAACTTAAATCTTTAAAAGTACAAGATTATTTTGATGGGTCAAGTTATATCCTGGTATAGCTTTGTTTATATATATATATATATATATATATATATTTAGATTTGGTTATGTTGCCTTCTTTACTTTTAATATTATTTTCTTTTGTACTATATCTTATTTGCTGATAAGTCTAGCCTAAGTTTATCTGAGAGTTTAAATTTTTTTTTTAAGAATCAAATTCTAATTGTATTGATTCTCAGTTTCCAATCAAGAGTGAAGAATAGTTTTCAAAACAATAGAGGAGAAAAATTTTGAAATCAGTAGAAGAGAAAAATGAGAATCAATAATATATCACAAATCTAATGGAGGGCAGAAAGGAGAAAATGAAAGTTAAAAAAATGTGCATAAAAATACAGGGAAAATAGGTGGAATGGAATAAAACAATCAGGTATATCAGTAATGACAATTAATATTCACATATTAGAAAGTATGTTGCTATTAACATTTTATTAAGTTTTTGCTTTTATTTTTAAATTTTCTTCCCTAATATTTCTGTATTTTCTCTGTCAGTTTTTCATGGTGTTCCTAACTTTGTGAGTTGAGCACTTAGATTAATTCATATTCTTTCTTGTTTTCTAATATATGCTTTTCACACTATAAATTTTCCTTTAGATACCAGTTTTAGCAGCATGAATTTTCCTTATGCACTTAGTTCTATACAGTTTTAAATGCTAATTATTACATCTTGATTGACCATTAATTATAGTCTGAAAAATGTGGTCTTATAATAGCAGGGTCTTTTAATATCTGTTGAGACTTGCTTTGCATCCACTTTTGTTCAATTTATTTCTCAATTCTTCAACATTGTTAATAATTTTTGTTCACTTGATTTTCAGTTTTGAAAAAGAGGTCTTAAAATCTTGCAACATGGCTGTTTACTTGTCCATTTTTCCTGGAAATTCTGTCAATAGTTTTTGATAATTTTTGATGCTATTTTGGTAGATGCACATAGGCTCATTATTTCTGTCATTTCAGATTTGTTCTTTTATCACTATTTAATGATACTAACTATACATAGTGATGAATTTTGCCTTAAAGTCTATTTAATATTGATATAACAGCTTTTTAAAAAAATTAATACATTGTTTTAGCTGTGCTCTTAAAATTAGTGTATAGCCAGATTTTTTTTTAATTTAAAAAGAATTAAAGGAAAACTCACCAGATATGTTTGCGATTTTAATAAAGTAGCCAGTGATAAAACAATCACTCGAAATTTTTATAAATAGTCCTTTCTTTTTTTTTTTTTTTTTTTGCGGTACGCGGGCCTCTCACTATTGTGGCCTCTCCCATTGTGGAGCACAGGCTCCGGACGCGCAGGCTCAGTGGCCATGGCTCACGGACCCAGCCGCTTCGCGGCATGTGGGATCTTCCCGGACCGGGGCACGAACCCATGTCCCTTGCGTCGGCAGGCGGACTCCCAACCACTGCGCCACCAGGGAAGTCCATAGTTCTTTCTTTAAATTGTCTTGAAATGACCCAGTTTGAATGCACCATATGTTTCCTCTGGAAACCTGATTGATACAGGTACCAATACAGGTGTCAACTCAGCTAATGTGATGACATAAGGTCACAAAGCAATTAAACAGCCAAGGCAGATTTCAAGCACAAAAGGATATGCTTTCAAATCCTGTGATCCTTTGAACGCATTGTCCTGCTTCCCAATGTCCAACAAATGGGAATGTATAATGTAGGCAGCCAGACAAATACAGTCTGGGAGAGACTCTGAAATATTTTAATAATAAAGTTTTTCATTCAAGGTTTTCCTAGGTCCAGGTAATGAGAATTTTGAGTGATTCCTTGGAACTTCTGCATAATGATTTCTTTTGCTCCAGAATTAGAGACATGTAGCATTCAGCAGCTTTGATGACATAGTAAAGAAAATTTAGTATGTTGGGGATTTTTTTAAAGGAATTTGGGAATTTTAAGCAAAGAAATTAAAAAGGAGACAGAACTCCATTAGCACTGATCAACAATGTGAAAGAAAAGTCAATTACCCCAGACTTAGTAGAAGGTGGGAGGTTGGGACCATCCACCCCTCCTTTTTTGCATCCTGAATGACATGACATATTAAGCTAAGACAGACAGGCTTATGATTAGGAATGGATGGGAAACAGCTTCTGGGAATAACTGGAGGCTACAGAAAGCATGGTATCAGTGCTCCCTACACGTGTAGGCACACATGTACACACACTGACATACACCAAAGATCCTGGACATACGTAGCTGAGACACAGTTAAAAGAAAATGAGGGAGCCAGGACAGTGTAGCGTTATGTTAATTGTGCTCTGATACAGAGGAAATAACTGTGTGTTAAAGAGGGTTCTTGCCCTTCAAACACTCACTGACCGAGTTTTCCCCTTGTGTTAAATTGTGACAGCATTAATAAATGACACTCAAAACTTTTTTTCCTGTAGATATATCTGTGGTTCCCTGGTGATGCTTGGGAAGCCATGACTTCCAGGGAGAAAGCCCTGATACAGAGTGTAACTGTACTGGCTTTGAATGGTCAGGCTGCCCTTTTCAAAAACCTTACCCCAGAACCCAACTATTCGAGGGACTTCTGGAAGAAATGGCAACTGTGTTTAGTGCTAAACTGCTAAACTGACCCCAGGGAAGTGTCTCACTGCTAACGATTCATCCAAGTAAAGACCTTTGGACTGAATGAGTCATCTTAGGTGAGTTCTTTGCAAATCAGCCTGATGTATTTTCTCATTTGATGCCCAGGCTGTCAAACTTCACAATGGTGTCAGGTAAGGTGAGCAATCTTGTAACCTGTTAATTTGCTTGAAATAATGACAGCAATAATCTGATCAGGTTTGCCTGACTGTCTCCATTTGAAGTGGACAGTGGTTTCTCCTGTTAAGATTGAGACAAATCAAGACAAGTGTGTGATTATTATATCCAGTTATGGCACTTGGATAACTTGAGACAGCTCACTGCTGAGTGAGTACTCCCCATTTACCACCCTGTGCATCTGTTTGCTATGATTGGCATATTGGTATGGTTGAACCTTTCTCCAGGTCCCTTATTTCCTTCTGGAACTACATTAGTCCCAAATTCCTGTAGCTGAGCTCAAGTGTATTTATCAATATGTTAACCCCTCTCTGAAGATATTCCAGTAGGAGTTGTTTATAGGTTATAGAAAGCTACTTGAACTCTCTAAGATGAACAAAGATTGACATATGGGTGCTGGAGAAGGTTTATGTTTAGACTTTTTAGATAGAGTAGGATTTGGATCTTTGTTTCCTTCTAGTACACAAGGCAGTTTTCCTTCTAAATTCTTTACACATATCATACAGTCCTCCTTGATATCAAAACCTGAGTCAAGAGGAAAATTTGAGAATATTAAAACATTAAAATCAGTTCGGGGGCTTCCCTGGTGGCCCAGTGGTTGAGAGTCCGCCTGCCGATGCAGGGGACACAGGTTCATGCCCCGGTCCGGGAAGATCCCACATGTCGCGGACCGGCTGGGCCGGTGAGCCATGGCCGCTGAGCCTGCGCATCTGGAGCCTGCGCATCCGGAGCCTGTGCTCCGCAACGGGAGACGCCGCAACAGTGAGAGGCCCGCGTACCACAAAAAAAAAAATAAATAAATAAAAAAATCAGTTCAACTTAGGCAAATCTGTTTTGATAACTTTTCAGATGCAAACTTGCTCAAATATCTGCTGTGTCTATTGGTGAAAATTTAGGAAATGTCATTTGAACTCTTCATGAAAGTATACCAACAAGTAATTACAAAGAAGTTGTCATGACATTTTTTTTTCTTCCAATAGATTCTTTTCCTCTGAAATAATATGCACAATTGTTCCAACTTAATCAGGGTTAGGGTTGGAATATTTTGGCTTTACTCGAATTAAAGCCAACCTTAATAAGTTGTTTTCTGTCTATCTTTTTTCTCTTCTTATTTATTTATTTATAATGAGAAGAGACAACATATTTGATCAGAACAGGTAGAGAAAACATTGGTAAAAGAAAATTAAATCCCATTATTATAAGATAATTTTCAGAAAATCCTCGTTAAAAATAATTTCAAGCAAAGCATTTTCTAAAATTTACATTTCAAATATCTGGTCCAGAAAAATAACAATAAAGTCTATTAAGAGAATTAGGTGATCAAAATCAAGAAAGTACATGTTGTTTTTTATGTGGAGCGAGGTGAAAAGCTGGATGCAAAACTGAAATATGCAAAAACAAAAATATGAAGGGGGATGATCTGCAAGGTCTAGAGAAGTTGGTGTGGTGTCACTGCTGAGGAAAGTTCTGGAAGCAATTATCAAAAGGGAAGCAATGATCTTAAGTGTCAAAGAAATGAGTTATGTAAGGTAAACTTCACTTACTTGATAGGTTATTCTTTATGTACCCTCTTATCTACTCTTCCCCCTTTTTACCCCACCCTACCCTCTGGCCCATTTTTCACTCTCCAAATTGAATTAGTCTTTCAGTACCTCTACCAAATCTGATTATGCCTTGACACGTTCCAATAGCTTCCTGTATTTTATGAATAAATGTTCAAACTCCTTTGCATGGGATACAAATTCTTCATGATCTGGCCATTTACCATACCTTCTTGCTGCTCCCACCACCCAAGTACCACCTCTGCCATGCATTACCTGTTGTGAAATTCACATTAATCTTTCAATACTGGTTTGGTCATCACTCCTGCAAACTCCATCTGATTGTCATCTACCCTTTCTCCACTACAAGGTAGAGTTGGCCACTCCCACCCCTTGTGAAAAATTGGAGTATACACATGACTTTATTAAGAGTCAGTACCATACAAACATATTGAGATGCAATTATTAATTTCTATTTCTGATGTCCTTCAATAGACTATGAGCTCTCTAGAGCAGAGACAATGTTACTAACCTGTTGTTATGCCAAGATAACATGTAAGGTGAGAGAGAAATATTTGTTGTGTTAAGTCATTAATATTTTAGAGTTATAATGTGGCAATTTACTCTAAAGTAATCTCTACAGGCTCAATAAATTCCCTATAAAATTCTGGCATGCATGTTGTAAAACTTGGTAAGACTTTTCAAAAACTTATATTAAAATGTAGATGATCCAGAATAGACAAAATATGTATTGGAAGACAACAAAATTGGAGGACTCATATTTTTCAATTTTAAATGTGCTGTAAATCTATAATAATCAACATAATGAGGTTCTGAAATAAGTATATGAATATAGAAAATACAGGAGAAAATTTTAGTGACTTTGGACTTGGTGATGAACTTTTAGATAGGAAACACAGTACAATGAAAGAAATAAATAAATATGTTGGATTTCATTAAAATTTGTTTTAATTGAAGTATAATTGACTTACAATATTATATTATTTTAGGTGTACAACATAGTGATTTGATATTTTTATACATTACAAAATGATTACCCCCATAATTCTAGTTACCAACTATCACCATACAAAATTGTGAAAATATTATTGACTATATTCCCTATGCTGTGCATTACATCCTTTTGACATTTTATGGCTGGCAGTTTGTACTTCTTAATCCTCTCCAACAATTTCACCCATCCTCACTGCCCTCCCCTCTGGCAACCACCAGTTTATTCTCTGTATCTATGAATCTGTTTCTGTTTTGTCATGTATGTATGTTTGCTTTGTTATTTAGAATCCACATATAAGTAAAATCATATAGTATGGAAACACAAAAGACCATGAACAGCAAAAGAAATTTTGAGAAAAAAAATGGAGCTAGAGGAATCAGGCTCCCTGACTTCAGACTATAGTACAAAGCTACTGTAATCAAAACAGAATGGTAGTGGCACAAAAACAGAAATCATAGATCAATGGAACAGGACAGAAAGTCCAGAGATAAACCCTGCACTATGGTAATGGTCACCTAATCTATGACAAAGGAGGCAAGAATATACAGTGGAGAAAAGATAGTTTCTTCAAAAAGTTACCACTGGGAAAACTGGACAGTTACATGTAAATGAATGAAATTAGAACACTTTCTAACACCATAAACAAAAATAAACTCAAAATGGATTAAAGACCTAAATTTAAGTCCAGATACTATAAAATTCTTAGAAAACATAGGCAAAACACACATTGACATAAACTGCAGCAAGATTTTTTTTTGATCCATCCCCTAGAGAGATAAAAATAAAAACAAAAATCAACAAATGGGACCTAATTGAACTTAAAATCTTTTGCACAGCAAAGGACACAATAACTAAAACAAAAAGACAACCCTCAGAATGGGAGAAATGAAGCAAGCAAAAAGGGATTAATCTCCAAAATATGAGAATAGCTCATGCAACTCAATATCAAAAAAAACACAAATAACCCAATCAAAAAGTGGGCAGAAGATTTAATTAGACAATTCTCCGAAAAGACATGCAGGTGGCCAAAAAGTACATGAAAACATGCTCAGCATCACTAATTACTAGAGAAATGCAAATCAAAACTACAATGAGGTATCACCTCACACTGGTCAGAATGACCATCATCAAAAAATCTACAAACAGTAAATGCTGGAGAGGGTGTGAAGAAAAGGGAACCCTCCCACACTGTTCATGGGAATGTAAATTGGAGCAGCCATTATGGAGAACAATATGGAGGTTCCTTAAAATACTGAAAATAGAGTTACCATATGATCCAGCAATCCCACTCCTGTGCACGTATCCAGAGAAAACCATAATTTGAAAAGATACATGTACCCGTATGTTCATTGCAGCATGATTTACAATAGCCAGGACATGGAAGCCACCTAAATGTCCATAGGTGGAGGAATGAACAAAGAATATATGGGGGCTTCCCTGGTGGTGTAGTGGTTGAGAGTCCGCCTGCCGATTCAGGGGACATGGGTTCATGCCCCAGTCCGGGAAGATCCCACATGCCATGGAGCAGCTAGGCCTGTGAGCCATGGTGCATCTGGAGCCTGTGCTCCACAACGGGAGAGGCCACAACAGTGAGAGGCCCATGTACCGCAAAAAAAAAAAAAAAAAAAAAAAAAAAAAAGAATATATGGTACATATATACAATGGAATATTACTCAGTCATAAAAAAGAATGAAATAAGCTATTTGCAGCAATATGGATGGACCTAGAGATTGTCATACTAAGTGAAGTAAGTCAGACAGAGAAAGAGAAATATGATATGATATTGCTTACAGGTGAAATCTAAAAAAAATAATGGTACAAATGAACTTATTTATGAAATAGAGTCACAGATGTAGAAAGCAAGCTATGGTTACCAAGGGGGAAAGGGGGGGGTGAGGAATAAATTGGGCAACTGGGAATGACATATACACACTACTATATATAAAATAGATAACTAATGAGAACCTACTGTATAGCACAGGGAACTCTACTCAATACTCTGTAATGACCTATATGGGAAAATAATCTAAAAAAGAGTATATATATATATATATATAATTGATTCATTTTTCTGTACAGCAGAAACTGACATAATATTGTAAATCAACTGTACTCCAATAAAATTAATTTTAAAAATGACACATGAGACCAGATAAACTTAATTGATATTTATAGAGCATTCTATATGAAAGCAGCAGAATACACATTCTTTTCAGGTACACATGGAACCTTCTCCAGGAAGAACACATGCTGGCCACAAAGCAATCCTCAGTAAATTTAAGAAAATTGAAAGTATATCAAGCATCTTTTCTGACCACAATGTTATGAGACTGGAAATCAACAACAAGAAAAAAACTGCAAAAAACCCAAAAACGTGGAGGCTAAACAATATGCAACCAATAGATCACTGAAAAAATCAAACAGGAGATAAAAGAAAATACCTGGAGACAAATGAAAGTGAAAACATGATGATTCAAAACCTGCGGGACACAGCAAGAGCAGTTCTAAGAGGGAAGTTTATAGTGACACAATCTTACCTCAGGAAATAAGAAAAATCTCAAATAAACAACCTCACCTTACACCTAAAGCAACTAGAGAAAGAAGAACAAACAAAACCTAAAGTTAGAAGAAGGAAAGAAATCATAAAATTCAGAAATAAATGAAATAGAGATGAAGAAAACAATAGAAAAGATAAATGAAACAGAAAGCTGGTTCTTTGAAAAGATATATAAAATTAATACCTTTAGCCAGACTCATTAACAAAAAATGGAAAAGTTACAATCTATACCAAAAAATACAAAGGATCATAAGAGACTACTACAAAAAATTCTATGCCAATAAAATGGACAACCTAGAAGAAATGGAAAACTTCTTAGAAATGTACAATCTTCCATGACTGAACCAGGAAGAAATAGAAAATATGAAGAGACCAATTACCAGTAACGAAATTGAATCAGTTCTTTGAAAACTCCCAACAAACAAAAGTCCAGACCAGATAGCTTCACAGGGGAATTCTACCAAATACTTAGAGTTAACATCTATCCTTCTAAAACTTCCAAAACATAGCAGAAGGAACACTTCTGAACACATCACCCTGATACCAAAACCAGAAAAAGATATCAAAAATAAAGAAACTTACAGGCCAATATCACTGATGAATGTAGATGCAAAAATCCTCAACAAAATATTAGCAGTCTGAATGAAACAATACATTACAAGGATCATAAACCATGACCCAGTGGGATTAATACCAGTGGCACAAGTATTTTTCAATATTCACAAATCCATCAATGTGATACATCACATTAACAAATTGAAGACTAAAAGCCATACGATCATCTCAATAGATATAAAAAAAGCTTTTGACAAATGTAGCTTATTTATTATACAGTAGAGTATCTATTTTGGTTACATCAGTTTTGAGATATAATTCACATAACCTCTTAACTTGTACAATTCAGTGTTTTTCAGCATATTCATAAAGTTACTGATCGCTACCAAGATCATTTATAGAATACATTCATCACCTCAAAACATAAACCTCATACACTTTATTTTAGTTTTTTCAACACCTTTATTGGAGTATAATTACTTTACAATGGTGTGTTAGTTTCTGCTTTATAACAAAGTGAATCAGTCATACATATACATATATCCCCATATCTCTTCCCTCTTGCATCTCCCTCCCTCCCACCCTCCCTATCCCACCCCTCTAGGTGGTCACAAAGCACTGAACTGATCTCCCTGTGCTATGCGGCTGCTTCCCACTAGCTATCTATTTTATATTTGGTAGTGTATATATGTACATGCCACTCTCTCACTTTGTCCCAGCTTGCCCTTATCCTTCCCTGTGTCCTCAAGTCCACTCACTGGTAAGTCTGCGCCTTTATTCCCATCTTGCCCCTAGGTTGTTCATGACAATTTTTTTGTTTGTTTTTTTAGATTCCATATATATTTGTTAGCATATGGTATTTGTTTTTCTCTTTCTGACTTACTTGACTCTGTATGACAGAATCTAGGTCTATCCACCTCACTACAAATAACTCCATTTCATTTCTTTTTATGGCTGAGTCATATTCCATTGTATATATGGGCCACATCTTCTTTATCCATTCATGTATCAATGGCCACTTAGGTTGCTTCCATGTCCTGGCTATTGTAAATAGAGCTGTAATGAACATTGCGGTACATGACTCTTTTTGAATTACGGTTTTCTCAGGGTATATGCTCAGTAGTGAGATTGCTGGGTCGTATGGTAGTTCTATTTTTAGTTTTCTAAGGAACCTCCATACTGTTCTCCATAGAGACTGTATCAATTTACATTCCTACCAACAGTGCAAGAGGGTTCCATTTTCTCCACACCGTCTCCAGCATTTATTGTTTGTAGATTTTTTGGTGATGGCCATTCTGACTGGTATGAGACGATATCTCATTGTAGTTTTGATTTGCATTTCTCTAATGAGTAATGATGTTGAGCATTCTTTCATGTGTTTGTTGGCAATCTGTATATCTTCTTTGGAGAAATGTCTATTTAGGTCTTCTGCCCATTTTTGGATTGGGTTGTTTGTTTTTTTGATATTGAACTGTATAAGCTGCTTGTAAATTTTGGAGATTAATCCTTTGTCAGTTACTTCATTTACAAATATTTTCTCCCATTCTGAGGGTTGGCATTTCGTCTTGTTTATGGTTTCCTTTGCTGTGCCAAAGCTTTAAAGTTTTCTTAGGTCCCATTTGTTTATTTTTGTTTTTATTTCCATTTCTCTAGGAGGTGGGTCAAAAAGAATATTGCTGTGATTTATGTCATAGAGTGTTCTGCCTATGTTTTCCTCTAAGAGTTTGATAGTATCTGGCCTTACATTTAGGTCTTTAATCTATTTTGAGTTTGTTTTTGTGTATGGTGTTAGGGAGTGTTCTAATTTCATTCTTTTACATGTAGATGTCCAGTTTTCCCAGCACCACTTATTAAAGAGGCTGTCTTTTCTCCATTGTATATTCTTACCTCCTTTATCAAAGATAAGGTGACCATATGTGCGTGGGTTTATCTCTGGGTTTTCTATCTTGTTCCATTGATCTATATTTCTGTTTTTGTGCCAATACCATACTGTCTTGCTTACTGTAGTTTTGTAGTACAGTCTGAAGTCAGGGAGCCTCATACTTTCACCTCCATTTTGCTTTCTCAAGATTGTTTTAGCTATTCAAGGTCTTTTGTGTTTTCATACAAATCGTGAAATTTTTGTTCTAGTTCTGTGAAAAATGCCAGTGGTAGTTTGATAGGGATTGCATTGAATCTGTAGATTGCTTTGAGTAATAGAGTCATTTTCTCAATCTTGATGCTTCCAATCCAAGAACATGGTATATCTCTCCATCTATTTGTACCATCTTTAATTTCTTTCTTCAGTGTCTTATAGTTTTCTGCATGCAAGTCTTTTGTCTCTCTAGGTAAGTTTATTCCTAGGTATTTTATTCTTTTTGTTGTAATGGTAAATGTGAGTGTTTCCTTAATTTCACTTTCAGATTTTTTCATCATTAGTGTATAGGAATGCAAGAGATTTCTGTGCATTAATTCTGTATCCCACTACTTCACCAAATTCATCAATTACCTCTAGTAGTTTTCTGGTAGCATCTTTAGGATTCTTTATGAATAGTATCACTTCATCTACAAACAGTGACAGCTTTACTTCTTCTTTTCCAATTTGGATTCCTTTTTTTTCTTTTTCTTCTCTGACTGCTGTGGCTAAAGCTTCCAAAACTATGCTGAATAATGTTAGTGATACTGGGCAACCTTGTCTTGTTCTTGATCATAGTGGAAATGGTTTCAGTTTTTCACCATTGAGGACGATGTTGGCTGTGGGTTTGTCATATATGGCCTTTATTATGTTGAGGTAAGTTCCCTCTATGCCTGCTTTCTGGAGGGTATTTATTATAAATGGGCGTTGAATTTTGTTGAAAGATTTCTCTGCATCTATTGAGATGATCATATGGTTGTTCTCCTTCAATTTGTTAATATGGTGTATCACGTTTATTGATTTGTGTATGTTGAAGAATCCTTGCAACACTGAGATAAAACCCACTTAATCATGGTGTATGATCCTTTTAGTGTGATGTTGGATTCTGTTTGCTAGTATTTTGTTGAGGATTTTTGCATCTATGTTCATCAGTAACATTGGCTTGTAGTTTTCTTTCTTTGTGACATCTTTGTCTGGTTTTGGTATCAGGGTGACGGTGACCTCATAGAATGAGTTTGGAAGTGTTCCTCCCTCTGCTGTATTTTACAAGAGTTTGCTAATGATACGTGTTAGCTCTTCTCTAAATGTTTGATAGAATTAGCCTGTGAAGCCATCTGCGTTTTGTTTGTTGGAAGATTTTTAATCACAATTTCAATTTCAGTGCTTGTGATTGGTCTGTTCATATTTTCTATTTCTTCCTTGTTCAGTCTCAGGACGTTATGCATTTCTAAGAATTTGTCCATTTCTTCCAGGTTGTCCATTTTATTGACATAGAGTTGCTTGCAGTAATCTCTCATGATCCTTTGTATTTCTGCAGTGTCAGTTGTTACTTCTCCATTTTCATTTCTAATTCTGTTGATTTGAGTCTTCTCCCTTTTTTTCTTGATGAGTCTGGCTAATGGATTGTCAATTTTGTTTATCTTCTCAAAGAACCAGCTTTTAGTTTTATTGATCTTTGCTATTGTTTCCTTCATTTCTATTTCATTTATTTCTGATCTTATATTTATGATCTTTCCTTCTGCTAACTTTGGGTTTTTTCTTCTTCTTTCTCAATTGTTTTAGGTGTAAGATTAGATTGTTTATTTGATATGTCTGTTGTTTCTTGAGGTAGGATTGTATTGCTATAAACTTCCCACTTAGAACTGCTTTTGCTGCATCCCATAGGTTTTTGGTTATCGTGTTGTCATTGTCATTTGTTTCTAGGTATTTTTTTTATTTCCTCCTTGATTTCTTCAGTGATACCTTGGTTATTAAGTGGGATTGTTTAGCCTCCATGTGTTTGTATTTTTTAACAGATTTTTTTCCTGTAATTGATATCTAGTCTCATAATGTTGTGGTCAGAAGAGATACTTGATTTGATTTCAATTTTCTTAAATTTACCAAGCCTTGATTTCTGACCCAAGATATGATCTATCCTGGAGAATGTTCAATGAGCACTTGAGAAGAAAAAATGTTCTGTTGTTTTTGGATGGAATGTCCTATAAATATCAATTAAGTCCATCTTATTTAATGTGTCATTTAAAGCTTCTGTTTCCTTATTTATTTTCATTTTAGATAATCTGTCCTTTGGTGAAAGTGGGGTGTTAATGTCCCCTACTGTGATTGTGTTACTGTTGATTTCCCCTTTTATGGCTGTTAGTATTTGCCTTACGTATTGAGGTTCTCCTATGTTGAGTGCATAAATATTTACAATTGTTATATCTTCTTCTTGGATTGATCCCTTGATAATTATGTAGTGTCCTTCTTTGTCTCTTGTACTAATCTTTATTTTAAAGTTTATTTTTTCTGATATGAGAATTGCTACTCCAGCTTTCTATTGATTTACAGTTCACATGGAATATCTTTTTCCGTCCCCTCACTTTCATTATGTATATGTCCCTAGGTCTGAAGTGGGTCTCTTGTAGATAGTATATATTAATATATCTTAATTATATATCTTAATTGTTTTGTGTTTGTTATTGTTTTCCTTCTCTTGTGTTTCCTGCCTAGAGAATTTCCTTTAGCACTTGTTATAAAGCTGGTTTGGTGGTGCTGAATTCTCTTAGCTTTTTCTTGTCTGTAAAGATTTTAATTTCTCCATCAAATCTGAATGAGATCCTTGCTGGGTAGAGTAAGCTTGGTTGTAGGTTTTTCTCCTTCATCACTTTAAATATGTGTTGTCACTCCCTCCTGGCTTGCAGAGTTTCTGCTGAAAGATCAGCTGTTAACCTTATGGGGATTCCCTTGTATGTTATTTGTTGTTTTTCCCTTGTTGCTTTTAATATTTTTTCTTTATATTTAATTTTTGATAGTTTGATTATATGTGTCTTGGCATGTTTCTTCTTGCATTTATCGTGTATGGGACTCTCTGTGCTTCTTGGACTTGATTATTATTTCCTTTCCCATATTAGGGAAGTTTTAAACTGTAATCTCTTCAAATATTTTCTCAGTCCCTTTCTTTTTTTCTTCTTCTTCTGGGACCCTTATAATTCGAATGTGGTGCATTTAATGTTGTCCCTGAGGTCTATGAGACTACCCTCATTTTTTTTCATTCTTTTTTCTTTATTCTGCTCTGCAGTTGTAGTTTCCACTATTTTATCTTCCAGGTCACTTATCCGTTCTTCTGCCTCAGTTATTCTGCTATTGATCCCTTCTAGAGAATTTTTAATTTCATTTATTGTGTTGTTCATCATAGTTTGTTTGCACTTTTGCTCTTCTAGGTCCTTGTTAAACCTTTCTTGTATTTTCTCTATTGTATTTCCAAGATTTTGGATCATCTTTACTATCATTATTCTGAATTCTTTTTCGGGTAGACTGCCTATTTCCTCTCCATTTGTTAGTTCTGATGCATTCTTACCTTGCTCCTTCATCTGCTGTGTGTTTCATTGTCATCTCATTTTGCTTAACTTACTGTGTTTGGGGTCTCCTTTTTGCAGGCTGCAGGTTCGTAGTTCCCGTTGTTTTTGGTGTCTGCCTCCAGTGCCTAAAGTTTGTTCAGTGGGTTGTGTAGGCTTCCTGGTGGAGAGGAGTAGTTCCTGGGTTCTGGTGGATGAGGCTGTATCTTTTCTTTCTGGTGGGCATGTCCAGGTCTGGTGGTGTGTTTTGGGGTGTCTGTGACCTTGTTTTGATTTTAGGCAGCCTCTTTGCTAATGGGTGGGGTTGTGTTTCTGTCCTGCTAGTTGTTTGGCATAGGGTGTCCTGCACTGTAGCTTCCTGGTTGAGTCGAGCTGGGTCTTGGCGTTGAGATGGAGACGTCTGGGAGATTTTCACCATTTGATATTACATGGAGCTGGGATGTCTCTGGTAGACCAATGTCCTGAACTTCGCTCTCCCACCTCATATCACAGACCTGACACCTGGCTGGAGCACCAAGAGCCTGTCATCCACACAGCTCAGAATAAAAGGGAGAAGAAAAAAGAAAGAAAGAAAGAAAGAAAGAAAGAAAGAAAGAAAGAAAGAAAGAAAGAAAGAAAGAAAGAAAGAGAGAAAGAAAGAAAGAAAGAGAGAAAGAAAGAAAGAAAGAGAGAAAGAAAGAAAGAAAGAAAGAAAGAAAGAAAGAAAGAAGGAAAGAAAGAAAGAAAGAGATAAAATAAATAAAATGAAATAATATAAAAGTTATTAGAATCAGAAGTAATTATTAAAAAACTTTTAAAAGTAATTTTAAAAAATGAAAGAAAAAAGAGCAGCCAAACTGAAAAACAAATCCACCAATGATAACCAGCACTAAAAACTATACTAAAAAAAAAAAACAACGCACAGACAGAACCCTATGACAAGTGGTAAAAGCATAGCTGTTCAGACAAAATCATACAAAGAAGCATACATATACACACTCACAAAAAGAGAAAAAAAAAACATATATCGTTGCTTCCAAAGTCCACCTCCAGTATTAGGGATGATCTGTTGTCTATTCAGGTGTTCCACAGATGCAGGGTACATCAAGTTGATTGTGGAGCTTTAATACACTGCTCCTGAGGCTGCTGGGAGAGATTTCCCTTTCTCTTCTTTGTTGGCACAATTCCTGGGGCTCAGCTTTGTGTTTGGCCCCTCCTCTGCATGTAGGTTGCCTGAGGTCGTTTGTTCTTCGCTCAGACAGGACTGGGTTAAAGAAGCAGCTGATTTGGGGGCTCTGGCTCACTCAGGCTGCGGGGAGGGATGGGTTTGGAGTGCAGGACAAGCCTTCAGTGGCAGAGGCCAGTGTGACGTTGCACTAGCCTGAGGCTCGCCATGTGTTCTCCCGGGGAAGTTGTTCCTGAATCATGGGACCCTGGCAGTGGTGGACTGCACAGGGTCCCGGGAGGGGAGGTGTGGATAGTGACCTGTGCTTGCACACAGGCTTCTTGGTGGCTGCAGCAGCAGCCTTGGCATCTCATGCCCATTTCTGTGGTCCACACTGATAGCCGCGGCTTGCGCCTGTCTCTGGAGGTCCTTTATGTGGTGCTCTTAATCCTCTCTCCTCTCTTGACTCTTCGGCAGCTCCAGACTTTTTCCTGGACTCCCTCCTGGCTAGCTGTGGTGCACTAGCCCCCTTCAGGCTGTGTTCACGCAGCCAACCTCAGTCCTCTCCCTGGGATCCATCCGAAGCCGGAGCCTCAGCTCCCAGCCCCCACCCGTCCCGGCGGGTGAGCAGACAAGCCTCTCGGGCTGGTGAGTGCCGGTTGGCACCGATCCTCTGTGCGGCAATCTCTCCGCTTTGCCCTCTGCACCCCTGTTGCTGCACTCTCCTCCGTGGCTCTGAAACTTCCCCCCTCCATCACCCACAGTCTCTGCCTGCCAAGGGCCTTCCTAGTGTGTGGAAAACTTTCCTCCTTCACAGCTCCCTCCTGCTGGAGCAGATCCCTTCCCTATTCTTTTGTCTCTGTTTTTTCTTTTTTCTTTTGCCCTACCCAGGCACGTGGGGAGTTTCTTACCTTTTGGGTGGTCTGAGGTCTTCTGCCAACGTTCAATAGGTGTTCTGTAGGAATTGTTCCACACGTAGTTATATTTCTGATGTATTTGTGGGGAGGAAGGTGATCTCCATGTCTTACTCTTCTGCCATCTTGAAGCTACCCCCTCATACACTTTAACTATCACCTTGTTGCCAGTCACCCATACCCCAAGCCCTAGGCAAGCAGTATTCTACTTTCTGTCTCTATAAATTTGCCTATATTATATGTTGTTGGATTTGATTTGCTAGTATTGTTTTGAGCACTCCAGCATCTATATTTATAATAGATAACTATTCTGTAGATTTATTCTTTTTATTATGTCTTCATCTGTTTTGATATCTGGGTAATATTGGCCTTATAAAATGAATTTGGAAGGGTTCCCTAACTTCTATTTTTTTTTTGATAGTTTTTGAAGGAAGAGTATTAATTTTTTAAATGTTTGATAAAATTCAGCAGGGAAACCATATCAGCCTGGACATTTTGTTGTTGTTGTTGGTAGTTTATTCATTAGTAATTAAAACACTTCACTTGTTAAATGATTATTCAGATTCTCTATTTTTTCTGGATTCAGCTTTGCTTATTTTTGTTTTTCCAGGAATTTGTACATTTCTTCTAAGTTATCTTATGTATTGTCATACAGTTTTTCATATTCCTTTTAAATTTAGTAGAATCAGTAGGAATATATGCTCTTTTATTTCTGTTTTCTTTCATTGAATCTTCTCTCTTATTTTCTTTGTCAATCTAATGAAAGTTTTGCCATTTTGTTGATCTCTTCAAATAACCAATTTTTGGTTTTGTTGATTTTTTTTTTTTTTTTTTTTTTTTTGGTACGCAGGCCTCTCACTGCTGTGGCCTCTCCCGTTGCAGAGCACAGGCTCCGGACATGCAGGCTCAGCAGCCATGGTTCACAGGCCCAGCCGCTCTGCGGCATGTGGGATCTTCCCGGACTGGGGCACGAACCCGTGTCCCCTGCATCGGCAGGTGGATCTCAACCAGTGCACCACCAGGGAAGCCCTACAAGGATAGTTTTTGAGGTCTGTATTTGAAATTGTTTTGGTCTCTTTCCCTGTTTTTTTTTTTTTTTTTTTTCCTGGAAAATTAGTCATAAAATAGTGTAGCTTATATTTCTAAGGAATCTACCAGTTTCCTTTTAATTACTTTTCACTGTTTTGAAAATTTGCTTGGGTTTAATCCCCCACACTCCGTTTCAATTGAGTCAGTTCCTTGGGAAGAGATTCAGAGCTCTCTGTTTTATGGACTGCCTCTACCCTGAGGCAAAATGTCTGTTAAGGCCCTGGAGTTGGGGATGGGGACAAAGATATACTTCTCTCTGAGAGATATCTATTATCAAGTAAGCATTCCACTGGGGATGGAGGGTTATAGACTAGGTTGTAACCTCTGGTCTTCTCCACTTGCTTCTTATAAAACAGGGCAAACAAACTGAAGTATAGGTTATCTGGGCCCCAGTATTCTTAATTTGCTTCACTCAAGATAGAGCTTCTATCCCACAAGTAGGAACTGGACATAAGAACTGACTCTTGACTGTGTTTCCCTAGAACATAGTCTCTGCAACAGCTAACTGAAAGCATGATTGGAAATGCCTTGCCTCTCCTGGAAAGATACCATAGCCCTTTGACTGACAGCTGTTGAAGAGGAATCATTGTATGCTAGGTTGCACCTGTCTAGAGTAGAGTTTCCATAACACTGAGCTGGGATGGAAGATGGAGGGAATGGGCCATGGTTCAAATGCCACAGACTCACTGTTTTTACTTTAATTTTAGTAGGTTTTCTCAATTAAATATTTCTTCATTGGCTGTACGTCCTTAGGACCATTTTCAGAGATTTTAAATTGTCATTTTTAAAATTGTCACACATAATTTTTACCAGTTTTATTTGGGAGCTGTTCTGCATTACTCCTCAGGGTGCTATAACAGAAGTTCATCTGTTAGGGCTTTCTAAGATTGGTTTCCTAAGCTATCTTGGCGATCTTGTGGGAGAGAGAAGGTTCTTACACTGATTTTTACTGCAGAAGATAAAACACAGACTAGGACTTCAGCTGAGCCCGTGTATGGGCTTCAGCAGCTGTTTGTTTTAGGGAAGTTGGAAGTGAGAGGAGAGGAGATCATGTTCATGTTACCACGTTTCAGAATCCTGCTTCCCTTTTTTTTCTGAAATAGCTTCACTGAGCAGAACAAAACACCCAACAATTTATTAATGTGAGCAAACTTTTCCAAAACTATTCATTTTGCTCTATTAAAATTGGCACCATGGTAAGGAATAAAATCCAACTCATCTTCAGACCCTATGTCTAATTCTATGAGAATCTTTTGTGGTACACATATTTTGCATGAATAATTTCATGGCTCTTTCTCTTTGACCTTTGGCTATATTAAACAAAACAATCACAAGGTTTACAAATGAGAAACATAAGAAATATATAATAATTAAAATTTAAAATACATAATATAATCTTTCAGAATAAAAATGAAAGTTTTGCTAATTTGATATCAAAATGTATCGATTACATGCATTTTATATCCAGAAATACAGGAAAATTGAATTAATATGTGTCTGAAATGAAGATATTCATAGCAATGAACTCTAGATCATACACATTAATGCATCTTAGAGAATTCTTCAATACATTTAGTAATTGGATCTCATTGTTAGCAAAAATTTTAAATGATATTTTCCATAATTTTTTGTAAAAACATTTATATTTGCCACTTGAAGCATTCTTCATTGTCTTTTTCTATGCAGATGAATTTAAAATAATTATTGTGTACTCAGTTTTGTTCATCATCAGTTTCTTAATGATTGATGCTGATGACGTTTTTTCTTTCTGTCAGAAGTGTGGATTTTGTCAAGGACCTAAGGTGAATACTGAGACTATACAGATGTGCACTGGTAACATATGTGATTAAATGAATAAAACTTTTAAATGAAGTTTTATTACTCTCTGGGCTATTTTCTTACTCTCTGGGCTAATGTTTAAAATGCCTTATATATTTTGGTATTCCCAGGGACTGGATCATAGTAGGCACTCAATAAACATCAAAACACACATTAATTGACCACTTCATAATTTATAACATGGCTCTACAGTTTTAACTTATTTATATAATTGATATCACTTATAAAACAAATGCATTATCATGAAAGAACCTTTGGAAATACAAATATTTAGTGTATATATATGTGTGTGTGTGTGTATATATATATATATATATATATATATATATAAAATAAAGTAGATGTTACCCAAGTTTACACAATCCAAAATTGAGCAGTGATTGATATAATATGAACATGTATATTTCTATGTACATATTTCTTTTTTATGTCTAAAATTTTAAAAATAGACATAAAATAATTTATCATGACTGTATCACAACTAACAATCATTTCTCTATTGTGGGCTATTTAGGTAGTTTTTAGTTTTTCTCTGTAATGAAGTAGTTTTCTCTATAAAAAAGTAGTTTATAGATTTCTCTATAGCAAAGAGTGCTAAGATAAACATTTTTTAGATATCTTTATATCTTGAACATTTTTTGATGAAAAAATCCTATAAGTGGGATAATAATGTCATAGTATAAAACTTCTTTAGAGCTTTTGAGGGATATTGTCAAATTGCTATGGCTCTTGGATAAATTCAGGATAGTGTTATTTGGTTCTGGTTGTTTCAAAGAAGATCATTTGAACCAGAAGTTTGAAATTTAGTAATGTGGACTTCAGTCTTTCTAAAAATGGAGATTTAAAAAATTAGAGTCACCTCAAAACACAATGGTCTTCTTCAAGATGTCTGAGTTTCATTACTCTCTTATCTGCATGCTTTACATTAACCCTGGTGAGTCTACCCTCCTGTTGCCCCCTCCCACTCCTGTACAACACCTAACCTCCAGACCCCCGCTTGGTGCATGATAAGAGCTATTGCTGCTGCTGTCACTAACAATGATGTCTATGGAGGGTTTGCTGTGTTAAGGCATCACGGTAAGAACGTCTTCTTCCCACATCTTTGTTCTACTTCTCAAAACTCTATTTTGAACATATTCTTTTTCCTCTCTCTGAGAGTCAATCTGTCTGCCTCATGCCAAACATGGCAGTGACCAGGGCTAGAGTCTCCATAAACTATGAGTGTTATTGGTCTCTCTGATCTCCACTGTTGGGTAATCAACTTCTTCCTCACACTTTATCCCATCAATGGCATCCAAAAATCCAGTAGATCTAACGTATATCTCTGCTCTGTGCTTTCTGCTGTCTGAAAAATCCTGAGTTATTATTGCCCTTGTGTGGACATGGTGGGTATATATCATGATCCTTCTGAACCATTATTCAGTTGTATGTATTTGTTTTGTTCTATTAATATATATGGACAAGGTATGTGTTTAAATAATTTTCTGTTGAGAACCTGTTTCATTCTTGTGAGAGAACAGAGCAGCTTAATGGAATCTTCAAAGGGAAAGTGTGTTTCTCACAGAAGGCAAAGGAATATCCAGTACTTCTGACAAGAACAGAAGATGAAAAAAAAGAATCAGTGAAGGTATATTGGGGACATTTCTGATATGAATGTGAATACAGTATTTCAATTTGGGGATAATTCATGTGTAAATATTTTATATTGAAATTTGTTTTGATTGAGAGTGTTAGAGAAGAGAGAGGGAGAGAGAGAATGACAGAGAGAAAGAAAATGCTTATGTGTTGCTAAGAATGAGAGAGAGAGTATTTAAAATATTATAAAAACTACAAAAGTATCAGATATCAGAGTTAGGATGACTTACATCTCAATGCTGACTTTAACAGAAATAGAGTGTAATTAACCTACACAAATTAACTCTTGTAGACATAATTAACTCTCTGGGAATTATCCAAATTCTGTCAGGAGGTGATGGGGAAACTCAATATGAGAGTTTTATGGCATCTAAAAACCAGAAGAGAATCTTGCTCATCTGAGATTAATGTGAAAACTAGGACCAGGTGGAAATGTTACTCAGACCCTGGGGTCAGGAATAAGAGAATTCAATGGGATTCCACTTTCTCCACAAGGCACCCTCCTGAGGGTAGCTCAGCTTTGGCCAAAGGTAGAAAAGCCAGAGTGAGAGAAGTGACAGGAACCCCTGATTGGGGGATTCTGAGACAAAGGCTGTTTATGAAGAAAATACATCTTGAAAGTAATAGGCATAAGCAATTGTGAAAATATTTAGATGAAATCATAAATTGTTAGAGTTGGAAATATTTATAGTTAGGATTGAGTTTTCCAGGTGAGGTAGATATGTCCAAGAGTTGTTAAGTGACAAGTCCAAAGTGACACAGCAAGTGTCAAAGAATCAAAGAGGGATCTCAGGTTTCTTGAAAGTTCTTCACCCTGATGTTCTAGTGTCATCTCTAATCTCTGTTAGGATAGTCATTGTCAATCAGGGAATAACAGATCCTCAGTCTGCCAGGTCATCCACATCTGTGCCCAATCTTCATTGCTGTGCCAACAATGTCCAGGGTAAGTTGTATTCACTTTCTGTGGCTGTTGTAACAACTGATGACAAACTGGATGGCTTAAGAAAGCAGAGATTCATTCTCTCACAGTTCTGGAGTCCAGAAGTCCAAAATCAGTATCACTGGGCTGAAATCAAGGTGTTGGCAGGGTTGGTTGTACTCCTTCTCAAGGCTCTAGGGAATAATCCTTGCATGTCCTAAATTCTGGTGGCTTCTGTATTCTTTGGCGTGTGGCCACATCACTCAAATCTCTGCCCCTGTCTTCTCATTGTATCATCCTTTGTGTGTGTTCAAATGTGCCTCCGTCTTTCTCTTATAAGGATACTTGAAATTGCATTTAGGCCTAACCTGATAACCCAGAATAATCTTCCCAAGTCAAGGTCTCATCCACATCTGCTTTGTCTTTCCCTTTCAAAATAACATTATAGATATTAGGTCCTAATATCTTTGGGGGGCTTTATTCAAGCTGTTACATAAGTTCTCATTGTATTCTGGACTTAGGCGAAACATGGAATGGCCACACTCTATTTGAAATATATAATAGCTTTTGCTGCCTGCAAATTATATGAATAATGGGGAGGAGATTTGGAAGTCACATTTTTTATAGATAGTATTATATCCATGAGTGACTGCTTGTCCCTAGAGAATGAGTGTAGATAGAAAGGAAACAAACATAAAGCTGAGACCTGGTGCTCTTTAAGCTGAGTAGGATTTTGAGAAGAGTGTTCAGGTGAAGCCAGCAGACTTGGAGGAGAGCAGAAAAAAGGAGAGGCAAACTATGCCAAATCTGCAATCAACTACATGGATACTAAAATCACCAAAGATATAGCATGAGTAGTATTAATACAGCAGACAACGAATGAGCAGCGGGTAAAACCTTTGAGGAACTGGAAGAATCCCGAGGAAGAAGGAGATATCATAAAAAAATTCTCACTTTTTCTCACTAAACATTTATTCAATATGTGACATTAGTAAACATTTTTTGTTAACACTCATTCAGACTTTGTCTCTCTTCTAGTTGTTTCTGTGACAAGATCAAAATATTAAAAGAGGACTGGTTGCTCTTCTCTTTGAAAAACATGATTAAGAAAATGAAAAGACAAATCACAGATCATGGTGAAGTATTTGCAAAGCATACATCTTTAAAAGTCTTATATTCAGATTTTATAGACAACATGTACAACCCAATAAAAGAGACAACAGTGCAATAGAAATAGGACAAAAGGACAAACACATCACAAAGTGCTCATGAAAACTAAAACCATATCACAATATATCTACTAAAATGGTGAGAGTAAAGGAAATGGACAATACAAAGTGATGATGAAGATGTGGAGGAATTGGAATACCTTACGTTGCTGATAAGAAGGAAAAATACTGCAGATACTTTGGAAAATAGTTTGACAGATTCTTATAAAATTAAACACTCATTTATATGACCCAGCAATTCCACTCTTAGATGTTACCTAGTAAAAGCATATATATACACAAAGATCTATATGCAGAAGTTTATAGTAGCTTATTAATAATAACCCCAAACTAGAGATAATTGCACTATACATCAACTAGTACATGAACATAAAATTGTGGTATATTCATAAATTGGAATACTACTTAGCAATAAGAGGGAACAAAGTTGTGACATATGCAATAAAATGGTAAAAAGGTAAATCTCAAAAGTAATATGTGACATGAGAGAAGACAAAAGGAAAAGGCTATGTATTGTATTATTTCATTTACATGATGTATGATTGAATTGTGTTCCCCAAAATCATGTATTGAAGTCCTAAGCCCCAGTATCTCTGATGTGACCATATTTGGAGATAAGCATTTTTACAGAGGTATTCAAGTTAAATGAGGTCACCCAGATTAGGGTGGGTCCTAATCCAATAACTAGTATACTTATTAAAAGTGGAAATCTGGGAACAGACACACATTCATAGAGGTAAGGTGATGTGAAGAAACAGGGAGAAGATGGCCATCTACACACCAAGGAGAGAGGCTTGAACCAGATTCTTCTCTCATTGCCCTCAGAAGGAACCAACCCTGCTGATAGTTGATCTCAGGCTTCTAGCCTCTAGGACTTTGAGACAATAAATGCCTATTGTTTAAGCCACCCAGTTTGTGGTACTTTGTTACAGCAGCCCTAGGAAACTAATTCAGGTGACTTCTGGAAAAGGCAAAATTATAGAAACAGAAATCAGATGAATGGCTTCCAGAGAGGATAGAAGGAGGGGATTTACTACAAGGAGGCATAAAGGAACTTTTTGGATAATGAACATTTATTTATTGATGGAAGTGGTAGATATGTACATAATATACATATCTACAAAAGTTCATTAAACTCTACATCTCAAAAGGATGAGTCTTACTCTATGTAAATTACACCTTGATAAGCCTGACTTTAGCACAGTTTGCAGCCTTTCCTTTGTTACTCTGCTGTTGGTCTCTATTGAGTTCATCATGGTGATGGGTAGAGATGAATAATTGAAGAGAGCAGGGAAAATTGCTTTACGTGGAGCATGAGAGGCATAGTAGAAAGAGAGAAAAGGATGAAGTGGAAGCAAGAGGTAGGAAAGAAGAGAGATGAGAAATGATGAGGCTAAGCAATGGAGGAGACTGGGACTTCTGAAGAGACAGAGAGACCTAAGTTACAAGGAGTAACTTTGGGGAGAGGGACCAGTAAAGAGAATTGTTAGGAAGTGTTACTGTGCTTAGTTGAATGAACCCTTTTCCATTATTATGCCCTCAAGGAAACCGTTAGTAAAAATTTACATCTTTCTCAGAGTTTTTGGAGTAGAAATAATGTTCATTGATCCCTATCACTCTTCTGAGTAGAGCCTTAAAAGTGGGACCCTCTTTTGCTTAAACTGCTTTTTATTTATTTATTTATTTATTTATTTATTTATTTATTTATTTATTTATTTATTTACCTACTTTCCCCACAGAGCAGGGATCAGAGCTGATGAACTGTACAGCATTTGCCTTCTCTCTCCCCTGCTCCTTGCACCTAGCACAATTTCAATTGCGACCTGATGGCTGACCATTGAATTTCAACTGAAATGCATCTACTTTTCCATTTTCTATAGTGATGGCTTAAGTTGAAAGAAAAAGCATCTGGAATATATTAATCCCAATAAAATAAGCCCATAATGCCATTGAAATAATCTCTCTGTGTAAGTATTTGCATAAACATTGTATATCTACATATTAAATTGTTTACAAGCATATGTTTTATGAGGAAACAGTTCTAGACAGTCTTCCTAGTAAATAGAATTAAAATTGCATTCTTTGATTTTTCCTATACCTCAGGGTATGAGAAAGTATGTCTTTGATTCTGTACAACAATTAAAGCAAAGTTTTCCAAGTGTGCAAAGGTAAGTTTGAAGCCAACATTTTGAAGGATACATATTTCAGTGGTACCAAATTCCCATTTTGTTTTCTATTTATGGATAAAATCAGGGGCTGGAAGAATTACTCTCTGCTCAAATACTACTTATTGGGGAGAAGGATGCGTTTTATACTTTATAAAGAAAGTCCATGGGAGAATTAAATAAAAAATCATATCATCAAAGGAATAATGGCTCATCCCAGAGAATATAGTTTTCAAATATTTTAGTCCACAGATATGTTGACTTTGTTTTTTAAATGTGAAAGAACATTATGGCATGTAAGAAAGAATCCTTACCAATGTCTGTTTCTTTAGGAATTGCATCTAGGGAAGACAAGCACAGATGTCTTTATTAGGCTTTAGTCTAAATATCTTCCCTGGAGGGGACCCTGGCGGGTGAGCATTAGTGGGCTGATGCGTAATCTGTGCTTATTACTGTGCTCATCAGCGGTGGGTGACTTCACTAGGAGGGACGCGGTATTGCGATTTCTCTGATTCTTAGAATCTGTGTTGACTCTAGGAGGAAGGATGCGGGCTTCCAGAAACATACTCTCAGAATAAACAGATCATGAGCACACTTCCACTAAACATCCCTCTTTGACAAGCAATTTCCATATCGTGAGAACAATCATAAGGTGTTTCCAGGCAGAATAGGCTGAAGTTTGGAGAATCAGTTCATTCTGATTTAACTTCTTCACTGGGTAAAACTGTTGTACCAATAACACAGAATATTTTAAGTTGTGAATTGCATTCGTATGTTCATTTTGGAAATAAAATGAAGTGATGAAGTTTTTTTTCCTATTACTGCAATTTTACTTTTGAAAAGTGCTTGTCTGTTTTTAGCTCTGGCAGTTTCAGGTATAACTTTAAATATGTGCTTTTATAAAGTGGTGGAAATTGAGAGGTTGATTTGCTTTTCTTTGCCATAAGTAGTTTGATTTCTGTAAGGGTGACCATAATGGTAGAAATCCTACTTTTTACATGAAAAGTGACTGTATATATGTATGTATATACACACACACACACACACACACACACACACACACACACATTTGCAATAGTCCTGAATATTACCTTGAGGGTCATCATTTCAATTTCTCAATGAAAAGCAAATGCTACACAATTAAACATTTACTGTTTTTATGAAATTTCATATCAAATGAGACAGTGTCAGGTTCATTAAAGTGCATTGTTATGTAAGCACTTAAAACTAGATTAGAATCACAAACTAGAGTTCAGTATTATCTCTGTTGTGTTGGTAACAAGCACAGTCAGAGAGAAAAAGGAGTACCTAATTGTTGGATTTTCTTTCAATCTATGACTGTATTGCCATTTCCCCTACATTCATTTGGGAAATTAAAAAGAGAAAACTCTTTTTAAAACCTTTTTTTGAAAGAGAATCCATTACAAACTCAGTGACTCTATGAAATGTACTAGCAGGTTACTAAATTGTTAATGTACTCATGTGGATGGACGGCAGAGAGAGAGAGAGAGAGAGCAAGCAATGGTGAGTAACAAACTGACCCAATTACAATCATATAGCTCTATCAAGCCCACCTCAATAAATGAGGTATACAATTTCTCCTCTGTAATTTCAAAGTCCAAAAAGCTCCAAAACAAAAAGTTTTTTTCTCCATAATTTATCTGTTGACAGAACATGATGTGTACTGCCCTAAGGCTACTGCAATCTCTATTTCTCCAACTTACTGTGACTGGCCATGTATTTTAATCAGAAATATTGCATTAGAATAATGGTAGAGAAGTGGGGGGTTGCCCCAGACCTCACTGAGGCTACCATGTAATGTCCTTTTCCAAAATCTGAATTCGGAAACACATCTGGCTCTGAGAGTTTCAGATAAACATTTATGGACCTTTATTTCAGGAATTTCTCTCTTCAGTCACTGATCTGACCTGTCAAGTCCTTGGCCTACACACAGCACAGGGAGATCAGCTCAGCGCTTTGTGACCACCTAGAGGGGTGAGATAGGGAGGGTGGGAGAGAGATGCAAGAGGGAGGGGATATGGGGATATATGGATACATATAGCTGATTCACTTTGTTATACAGCAGAAACTAACACACCATTTTAAAGCAATTATACTCCAAAAAGATGTTAAAAAAGAAGAAAAGAGAAGAAAATTCCTTGGCCTACTTTTCTGTCCCAAACCAGATCTTTTCTCCAGTGATCCAAGCTAGACTGACCATTTTCTTGACCCCATGTTACTCACTTCTAGGACTTTCTACCTCTCTATTATCCTTGTGAGATCAGTCTTCACAGACCTTCATACAATGGTAGGTGGTTATTTCCACTTTCATTGGCCTCTGAGGTGCTGGCTGTTGAGGGATCCAGTCCTTCACTTTGGGCACAGCAGATGTTGCAGCCTCATTTTTCTTAGCATGCCTTGTTCTCTCCCTGTTACTCTTATGTGAACAGAAAGATTAAAGCTACAGTGAGCTTTGTCATTTGGTAGTAAGTACTACTCCCCAAAGTCCCTTCTATTGTTCAAAAATTGTTTTATACAGTACTCTCCTCGATTATTATTGAGAAAACACTGCTAGGTCTGATAATCTTGGGTTTTATATTTTATCTACTTGATATTCATTTATAAATAAGCCACATTTTAACTTGTGCTTATATTACCCAAAACCCTGTAAAGTGGGTGCTATTAAATCCATTTACAGATTTGGTAAATAAACATTGAGAAAATGTCTAAACCTCTACTGTTTAAAGTGTGGTCTGGGGACCAGTAACTTCACCATCACCAAGCACTTGTTAGAAGTGTAGAAACTCAGATCCCACTGCAGATCTGCTGAGTTGGAATCTGCATTTTAACAATTATCTCTGGGTAATCTGTAAATGCACATTACAGTGTGAGAAGTTATTCATTGAGAAATCCAATGATCTGTCTTCTCCACTATAAATCTTATTGAAAAATATCAAGGGTTAAGATATGTGTAGAGACGTAAAGATCCAGTTCTCAAATTAGAAAACAACCAGTTAAATAAAAATTTTGACAAAAATCATAAAAGTAAATAAGACTTACAAAGACACTCAGGGTAAATAATTATTCTAAAACATGTTTTATTTTCCATATTCCTAATTATTTCAAGGAACACTACTACATTGACAAATGATGGAAGAAGAATAGAATGGTTCATAAAAAATCAGGCAAATATCTGGTGTGACTGCCTGTGGACTCTCGGGGTGCAGCTGGTGGCTCATTGGGTTGGTGCCCTGCTAATAAGTCCAAAGGTCAGGCTCCCTTCCAGTTGCTGTGCGCATGATGAAATAGCACAGAACAAGGGGCTTGATCCTTAAAAATTCTTCTTTCTCCAGACTATTGAAGGAGGGGGACACCATCCTATTATGATCCTAAATACTTGGGTTTTCAATCAGAAGATAAATTTTTCCAATCTGTAAGGTCCTGTAGTCCCACAGAAGAAAGTGCTGTCCTCAGCTGGTAGCCTCTGCATTGCAGACGCTACCTCTAGCTCTTTGATGTTTCTCTTCCACTAGCAGCTGTGCATCTGTGACTCTGACTCCCAGCCAGCCAGCCTGCAGGCCATGAACCCAGGGACTGTGGACCAATGCTTGAACCACTGACCCTCACCTTATTTCTAGTTGCTCTCCAATTGTGTAGGTGTTATTATTCTGAGAATTGGTGTACCCCCAGCCCCACACCATTACACCAGAGAAAAATGGGACTCAGGTTTAGTACTCTAAGTAACATCAGTCTAAATGGCAGAGTTGGAATCAAAGCCCAGGTCTATGTGACAACAATTTACTTGAAAGTATCACTTCAGGTCTCACACATGAGCCACAATCAATCTTCAATCATGAAAATCTTTCTACTATAAAACAATTTCATAGTAAAATATTGTTTTAATGAAGGATTCTGTGATGTATACTCGAAGCTTTTGAGAGAGTCTCGAAAATACTTTCAATCCAAAGACATCATTTCCTAGGGGTAGAAAACTGGTGTCAGAAGGGCTGAATTCAGACCGCACATTTGGTGTGTCCCTTGTTGAATTCCATTATCATTGTTATTATTATTATTGTTATTTTAAATACCTTTAGGCATGGCAGGTCTCTCCAGCTGCCACAGGCATGACCTCTATTGTTTTATAGTTTCCTGATGAATAATTCATAAATCTATGTTATCTGATTGATCCCACCCCAGTATTTAAATTTATAACTGATGATTTCAATTTTACTAACCAAAGTACTATATTATTTATCAGATATGTTCATCCTTACAACTTCATGTGCAATATTTCCTAAAAGCAAAACAGAACAAACAAAAAAAACCAAAAGTGATTCTTCAAAAATATTATGGATATTTATTTTTTCATTTCCTGCTCTCCAACATTTTTCCAATTCTAATGTAATCAATGTAACATTTATGTGGCTTAAGGGTTATTTGGTTAGTTGACATCCTTTAGTCTTGACACATGCTTAGATAGCTATTTTATTGTTATTGTTAACATACAATATAATGTTAGTTTCAGGTATATGACATAGTGATTCGACATTTTTATACATTATGAAATGATCACCACAGTAAGTCCAGTTACTATTTTTCACCATCAAAGTTGTCATAATATTATTGACTATATTCCCTAGGTGTACATTCCTCCTGTGTATTCCTCCCTGTGACATATTTATTTCATAGCTGCAAGTTTATACATCTCAATCCCCTTCATCTATTTCATCCATCCCCTTAGCTGCCCCCACTCTGGTAAAAACAGTGTATTCTCTGTATCTATGAGTCTGTTTCTGTTTTGTTTGTCCATTTGCTTTGTTTATTAGTTTCTGCATATAAGTGAAATCATATGATGATCAACAATTTCAAGCTGTAGCAAAGCTACCCTACATGTGACCCCTTCACATCTTTTTGTTGTCCCCCTACTCCAAGATGAGACAGTGTGCTTTACCTCAGCTCAGTTGAGTAGGATCTGTCCAATCCAACCAGAACATACAGGTTATGCTGCAGGAACACACAGTCCTAAAATGTCAATGGCTTGAAATAGCTAAGGTTAATTCCTCACCCAAAGTCGCAGCTGTGACACAGATGCTCTACTTGTAGGACACCCAGATTGACTGAGCATTGCCATCTTAAACTTGGTCAGTCATCATACCACAGGGAAAAGGTCTCCTGAGGGTCTTGCCCTGGCAGTGAAATGTTTGATCCAGAAATGGCATACATCACTTTGGTCACAACTCATTGGCCAGAACTTTTCACAGGACCCACCTTCTCACAATGGTGCCAAGAGTTTCACTCCTACCATGGGCCTGGGAGGCAGAGACCTCCTCCTCTCTTTTTTGACTGTCTTACCATCCTATATTCCTTTTACTCAAGGGATTTTTCTCCCCTCAAGTTCACTGGCATTTCTTTTTGCCTATATCTAAAAAAAATTTTAAAAATCCTAGACCATTGTGGCACCAGTGAACAAAATTCTGAAATGAAAGCAATTTACCAGAAAACACTGATAGCCCACACTTCCTATTAGATAAAGGCTATTAAGGATCTGCCATACCATAATAAAATCTACTATTATGATACACTTCCTTTCCTTCATTATTCAGAGACAGTGGTCTTATTTAATTACTCATATTTGTATGAAGTCAGTGTGTAGTGATTCTTTGGGGATGGTGATTGTTTCTCTGTAATCTATCTGGAAGTATCTGATACCATTCTTTATGAGCAGAAATGAAAGATATCTACCCATTTAACAAAAAAGAAAAACATCATTTAGAAACAAAAACATCTCGATTCATTTCATTTTGTATAACTGGATTTAGAGTATTTATTTTGCAACATTTTTTTTTTTCTGGACTCCATAGTCTTTTAGAATTTGGAACTTGGCTGTACATTGGGATTCCACCAGATTCTTTAAATGTAGGTTTCTTTCTGTTTATTTTTGTTTCTGAATTG
Source organism: Aethalodelphis obliquidens (assembly GCF_003676395.1). Classification (NCBI taxonomy): domain Eukaryota; kingdom Metazoa; phylum Chordata; class Mammalia; order Artiodactyla; family Delphinidae; genus Aethalodelphis; species Aethalodelphis obliquidens. The sequence goes on from NW_020837993.1 coordinate 9,052,717, forward strand.
AGAACCCCTCCAAATTGATTGAAAAGTATCAGATGCAATAAGTCATAGCAAAGGAGAAAAAGACTTACCTTTATATTTCCTACTACAACTCCCATTTTACTCTTTCTTCCTTTACCTCAATCACATCATTTTATTAGTGAAAAAAATGTTTTGAGCCAAAAAGACATAATTCATACAAGTCATCCACCCAATGATTAGCAACTCTGGACGAAGTAAGCATATAATTTGCTAAGGTTACTCAGCTATTTTAAAAGCCTTTAAGACATTCTGGCAAGAGGCCGTATTCTCATCCTGCTCTGTTCAAAGCCAGCCTGCTTTTAGCCAGATCCAGGACAGATAACATGCACGGCAGAACATTTTAAACTCTTGATGTCAACATGATAAGCCTGCAAAATTATATGGATACAAATAATGCAGTTTTACCTAAGCCATTGACAGAAAGCGATGGTGCAGAAATTCAGAAAGCGCCCCTGGTAATACTCATGTAGCCGGGGAAGGCCTGGGCACTGGTCACTAGCTCTTGCCGGCCACTCTTCTTGTCAAGCTCACGGGGGTCTGTGAAGTCATTCCACACAGCTCACCATGGGAACCAGGGGAAAACGCTTTGCTTTAAGGACATACACAGCTGTGATGTCACAGGCACAAAGATAATAATAAAATGTGGCTAGTGTGGTGTCAACTACACCTTGGCTCTTTTGTCTTCTTTCCCTTCTCGTATAATTTTGTATCCTTGTGCGAATCGCCTCATTAGGGAAAGAGACTGAAAATTGGGGTCAGGGTATTTAAACCTGACCTGTGCAGAGGCCAGACAAGGCCGGGGCCCACCGAGGTTTCACTTCAGAGCTCCAGACCACCCCTGAGGTGACACCAATTCAAGCCTCATTTTATAAAGGCCTTATTAATTATTGTCTTTATAAGAAGGAGAAGAAGCCTTATAAAGAAATGTGTCATTCTCAGAGTAAGAGTGGGCAGACAAAAAAAGGAAGAGAGAGGGAGAGGGAGAGGGAGAGAGAAAGAAACAGAAGATCAAAAGGGAGCTTTTTTTTCCCTTTTGCTTTTCATGCCTCCAAACCTCAAAGGAGGTGGGGGAACAATCAGGCTCGGGGGTCTCGTGTGCTTTCTGGCAATTAGACTCAGCTGATGGGCTGAAAGGGATTGAATGGCAGGGTTCAAGGCCCTTCTCCCGAGCTGCAGACAACAGGCTTTTCCAAAGCAGCCGAGCAGCAGACACCATCAAAATCATTTCAAATGGAGACTTACAGAGAGGATTCATTAATTCACTGGCCTAAACAATTACGGGGACATATAATGTCTCTATAAACACTTTGATAAAGACTGTCATCTTAGACCTTCATTTTCCCTATTTTATTAGAGAGTTTTAATGACATGTTGGAAAGACATCTTTCATTTCTCCAATTACTAAATTATAAACCTTTTTGCCTAAAATCATCCACCACCACCCCCAAATAACTGAATATTTCATTTTTAAACATTAGGCTGCAAAATCCAAAAAACCCCACATATATATATATATATATATATATATATATATATATATATATATGTATAAATCTTCCACTATCAAATTTATAAAGCTCAGTTTTCATCTGGTTTAAGCAGAGCAAATTTGCTCTCTGGTTTGATAATTCTTTCACACTTCATTTATAGTTCTCAGTTTCTCCTTGTTTATTTAATTTTTAACCAATATATTGAGAAAAATTTTTTGTCGACTTAGACAATGCTAGTTAATTAGAGGGGAGGTAAATGCAATAATCCAGCACTGTGTTTGTGTGTGTGTGTGTGTGTTGGGTGAGAGGCGTTAGTGATTTTTGTATTTGGGTCATCACCTAGATTTAAATTTAAAAAAAAGATAAGCCTACGAGCCATTTGGCCTTAGGGACAGCTGGACATTCAGAAGCCGAAAGAAAATCAAAGTGCAGGGGCTTCAGCACGCGCAGCAAGAATGAATGATCTTGAATTTCAAGTACTCAACTTCCCAATGTAACAGGATCGAAATGATCTTGATCTGTCTGGTCACTACCCAAATGAGTGGTAATTTGCAAAAGAGCACCATTAACCGGCCTTTCAAAAGATGGGGCCAGTTTTTTAAAACCGTCTGTGAACTGAGATCAGCTTTGTAGCTCCAGTTTTATTTTCCCTCCATGGGGTTTTCACCTAACTACCTGCGAGGCTTTGATTTTGAGGTGGAGCTGACCTCTTGCACAGCATCCGCCAGCAAAAAATAGCTGTTCCTCTTTGCTCGTCCACATGGAGAAAATGTTTATATGTGTGTGATCACATTGGGCTTGCTCAACAGGGCAAGGGTTAACTACTTACATACTGTCGACCCCTTTCAAGCAGGGACTGGGCACTGCTGCTTCTAGGCAAGCACATAAGCACTTGAGGGCTTTGGCAATCACTGATGACAAAGTAATAATAAAAAGAAATATGGCCACTCTCAGAGCATCTTTCATCTATGTACAGGGGGGCACTTGTTTCACAAAAGGCTGGCACTTCGTTTGACATATTTGGAAACTGAGGTAGCTGGTCCTTCTGCCTTTTCCAGAGGAGCCTAGGCTGACTAGAAACCAAACCCGAAGCACTTAACTTGTCCACCTCACTTGGGAGAGAGCAGTCATCTTGATTCACAGGAAAATGGAACCTACTTTGGCCTCTTTTCAATGGCTGGAGTGCTCTTGGGGGCCAAAAGGGAAAGACAGTAGGATGTGGTTATTCAAATAGGTACAGATTTAAGCATCACAAAGAACATCTTCCTGGACACAGAATACCCTCAATGTCTAGACAAATGCTCATCCTAAGAAACAGCGTGGTATTATAGGGTTCCCCAGGTAAGATAGGTTTTCTATATAAGCTTTGAAGGGTCTCTTTGACTTTTCTAGAGAAAAACAGGAGGTTGTGCCACTGCAAGGACTGCCATGGAAATACTAGTCTAGGAGTTTTGGTGTGTTTACCTGAGATTATCCTTCTACAAACACTACATTTTCAAGTGACAGGTAAGTACTGGTGTGCATGGATTTGATGCGTAAAATTTTATTCTTGTGCAAATGGTTCATAGGTTACTTCTCTTCTCACAGTGGGTGAAAGAGGTTTCGAAGGGGGCATAGTGTATGCTGGGACTTAACGGTTGTTTCATTCTCTGCTGCAGAGGATGAGATCAACCTGGCCAGCTCTGCTGTCATTCAGTGCGAGTAGCTGAGGGGAGAATGACCAGCCTTTCTGGTCCTGGTGCCTCACAGACAGAGGGTAACTAACATTTTCCAAGGGTTATCTTTCTCATTGAATCCCCTCCCTTCCTTACAGATGAGGAAATGAGATTCAGGGAGGTGCAGTCCTTTACCCAAGTTTGCAGAGTCAGTAGTGTTAGAACAGGTCTTGACGTAGCTCTGTTTTCCTCCAAAATGTAAGTTCTTTCCACTCCACTCATTCACTGGTTTATTCATCCATTCCTTTGTCCCTCCATTCATTCAAAAAATATGTCTGACAATCCAAATGTACATTGACCAATGAACGGATAATCAAAATGTGGTATATACATCCAACTGGATATTATTCAACCTGAAAAAGGAAGGAAATTCTGATACTTGTTACCACATGGATGAATCTTGAGGACATTATGCTAAATGAAATAAGCTGAACACAAAAGGACAAATCCTGTATGACTCTACTTATATGAATTCCTACAGCAGGCAAGTTCTCAGAGACAGAAAGTGCAGCGTGGTTGTGGGGTGCTGGGGGCAGTTAGTGTTTAATGGATACAGAGTTTTAGTTTCCAAAATGAAAGGAGTTCTGGGTGCTGGTGATGGTTGCACAATATTTTGAATGTAATTAATGCCACTAAACTCTACACTTAAGAGGTTAAAATGGTAAATTTTATGGTATGTATATTTCCATGATTAATTTTTTTTGAAAATCTATTATATTCTATGTGCTGTATGAGTTCCAGAAAATTTAGAACTGAATATAAAGTCCCCTTTTAAAATTAAGAAAAAAAAAAAAAAAACTAAGATAAATGAAGGTATTTTTTTCCTCTCTGGCCCAGATTTAGCCCAGACTTGTCCTACAGACACAGGCTATGTCTGAGTTGAACAAAATGACATTTGCTGTCTAGGTTAGGGAGGATGAATACATATTTTTTTTTCTGCTTGTCCAAAGAGAATATTAGACTCAGTTTTAATTATATTTAGATATATGGGTAGGACTTGCAAAAACTGCAACACTGAATAAAGTAGAAAGATTTCAATATCTTTAAATTTATTCTTATTCTCATTTTGAGTATTCACTGCCCTTGTGTTTTGTTATGGCTTCACTTTGTTACAACTGAAGGAGTTGTTCTCATGTAAATTTTTAAAGAAATAAGGCACAGCATTGTTGTTGAGACACATAAGTATCTTCCCTCAGAGAAGCATGCTGATTTATTTCTAAAAGCAATACTTAAATTTCCTTTACATTTATCTTTGTTAATTTCTTCTAAATTCTGCTTTGATCTACATAGCTTTCCTTTTGTTTAGAGCCAGTTAAATGTTGAGCTTGCCTCAGGGCCTTCTCTTCCTTTCCCCTTTCCCTGGTTGCCCTTTGCGGAGCACGGAGCTACTAGAAGTTGGGTCACTGTCTCGTTGTGTGACAGGCAAGTTCCTCTCTGGCATCTGAAATATTAATGCCCCGTGTCAGGTAGCACATTACCCAAAGAAACACCGGCCCACAGATTTGAATTTGCTTTCTCATTCCTTTCTCCTAAGAGGTTTTGTGGTTGTTGATGTTTTGCTCAAATGTACGTATTTTGAAACCTGCCAGGTAGATGCAAGCATTTAATTTTTAAAAATACCAAGCTCTGAATTTAAACCTTATCATCGTTGCAGCAGAAGTACGAATTCTTTACTCACTTCCAGTCATTTTGATGGTCAGTTTTCTATAAAGTTTTTTTTTTTCCTAATGCGAACTGATGTAGAAAGCCAATTTTGAAGGGGGCAAAATGAGACGTGAGTTGGTCTGATTGAAGAGGAGGTGAGATAGGAGCATGGGGGATGAGGGTTCTAGAGTCCATCTACTTCAGTCCTGCTGACAAGGATACTCCCACTGAACCTAGTTTGAAATGTTGATGGATTGGATTTCTCACCAGTCAACCCACTCTCATTTGGGCATCTCACAACCTTCTCTTTGAGATGTAGAACATTACATTACATGTACTTAAAGCACACATTTTCCTCCATGGTTCATGTAAACATCATTTTATTTTGCCTTAGCCTCCAAAATTTTCCTCTACATTTTTCCTCCAGAGAACAACCACTCCTCTGTTTTGGTCCCACGTAAAACCTTAGATTCTCAGTCCACTCCCAGTTCCATCCTAATAAATACTTTGTATTTCTCTTTCAGCTGGTCTCTTAACCCTCTCAGTTCTGAAGCGGATTCATTAAACTCCACTTTGATAAAGAATGGTCACCCTGCCTTGGGCCTGGACTATTATTCATTGCATATGGTGCACTCTGGCAATTTCTTTTCCCAATGAAATGCTATTTAGACATCACTTAGAATGCTAGTGTTAATTCAGTCAACACTCACTGAGCTCCTCACTGGGGACCATCAAAGATGAATCTGTCACACCCTGCATTTATATACTTGCAGACAAGTAAGGGGTAAAATGTATACAATCACACATAAAAAGAGAATTATGAAAAAATAATGATATGAATAAAGTACCTGTTAGGTGCCAGGCATTTTCCATTCATTATTTGTTTGAGTCATTGTTGCAAGTTGTTAAAATTTATATTTTACCTTCATTTTTACCAAATGACAAAACTGAGTTTCAGGGAGTTTAATTGAATCAGATCTTGTGCATCACTTATGAGCCACTCAACAAATAAACACGGAAGCCTCAGGCATACCAGGTGACACCTTGTAGGACTACAAAGCAGAGGTCTCCCGAGTCTTGAGGCTACTTGGGGTCTTGCTCCTACTTTTCGTTGTTCTTAGGAGCAAAGCAAAGAGCACCCTGCAGCTCCAAACTGTACTTGCCTGCCTGGCAATGATTGAAAGGCCAGACTGTGGCTTCGGTCAAAATTAAAGGCAATCCAAGGCACTGTCTCTCTTTTCAACCAAAACCACTGCTCGGAGGTCCCTAGGACAGAGTTCATGTTATTTCAGCCCACGTGTGTGGGGAGATCCTACACTTTGCTTTCCAATTAACTGACCTCTTTTACTGGACAAGTTGTTGAAACATCTCCAGGCTTCAGGATTGTAGTATGCAAAATGAATGTGAAAATACTTAATACAGTCTTAGATGCTAAAATTAATTTGTGATCCCAAAGTATAAAAGTAATATGTGAAGACTAATCAGTCTCTTGAGGATATTATAAGCTCTTGGGAAAGACTTGAGAGAATTCCTGTCACACGAGAAGCCTGCTAGACCTTTTGTTGGAGGAAGTATTTGTATGGATGATATTCAGCAATCTCTAAGAGATTGGCAGGGAGGGAGTTAAACATACGTGCCCCAGAGCTATCCAGAATTTTCAGCTAAGAGGGTGTTCACTCTGCTGTGAACCCCAATTAAAAATAAAACCCCTAGCTGGGTGAGCCCGCCCCATCCTTAGGATAAACAAGATTTGATTCACTGCAATGGCACTGCACTAACCGTGTTGTAGAGTAATACAGTATATATGCCTCCTCTGGGGAGGCACAAAAGAGGAGGCCTAATTATCATCTAGCCAGAAGGATGGGGCATAGTTAACACCTTTCTGGGTGGGCTGAAATTAATGACCCCTTCCACACACTATTGCCTACCTCCAAGCCCCTTTATAAATGACTATACAACACGGTAGTTGGTATTCAGATCACAAGAGAGGGCATTTAGCCAAAGCCATTTGTCTACAGGGTTTGATCTCTTTTTAATTTTGTTCAGATTTACAACTGTGTTATTAAGTGAGATAACTGGATCCTGTCTGACGTAGACCAGGACCTTCCCCACTCAAATCTGAATATCTGAAGTTAATATTAATTTTTGAGATTGGACATAATGCTTTTTCCTTAAGTGTTTTTGCAGGCTGCTTTCCCGTAGCCACACTGAACCCTTCGTTCTGCAGGGCTGTGTGTGTAGCCTGCCTGCCTACTTCAGGCAGAGCAAGTGGGCTTTAGGGACAAAAAGACTGGACTTGTGAAGTGTGTGGCAGAAGCTTTAACATTTTGCAGATGGTCAAATAGCTGGGGAATTTGCTCTCTTTTGAGCAAGGAGGGAGCTGTGTTATATAGCTAATCATGACATTTGAATTTAATAAAGCATTTCTCCTATAAATATGCATATATTATATACATATGTAGCTATATACGCCTGTATAATATTTAATAACATTATCTTTTGAGGCTTAAATCATGCTTTTGAGGTTGACAAAGTAATGAGTGCAAGATTTGGTGATGTCACAGATGTCATGTGATGTCATCAGGTCATGTGATAATTCACACTACCATCCTGAATAAGGACACAATTACATTTGAGAAAAGTGACCTTCCAAGCCTAAGTGATTAATTCAAAGTTAATGAGGATTAGAGGGAAGACTCAGACCCATTTTTTTCCTAATTCAAAATTCAGTGACATTTATATGACTCTGCCTTTTCTGGAAGTAAAGTTATGGCTACAAGGAGTCTGCCTGTTCTTTCTTTTCATTTGCTTTCTCCCTAGTAGCCTTACAGTATAGTGATTAAGAGTACTGGATTCAATCAACTTCCACTTGCTAATGCTGTATACTCTTTGGGTAAGGTGTTTAACCTCTTTAAACTTCTGTTTCCATATGTAAAAATAGGAATGATAGCAATATCTCTTTAATGAGAATTTCCTGAGGACAACAATAGTGCAGGAAAAGTGCTTAGAATATAATATGCTCTCAATAAATAGCATAACCTACTTATTTGGAGGTTTACATGGGTTTTTTATAATATGAAATAGTATTTTGTTTTTTGTATGCCTATATGGTGCCTCCCATGACCCATTAGATCTTGACTGAAAAAAATGTTCATCTAGCACCTTTTGAAAAGCAAGAGTTAAAGTAGGAGATTTCATAATTGTTATTCTAATATGTTCCATTAATACATTTATACATATAGTTAGACAGGAGAAGGACTGTGCAGAAGCCCCCTATAAATATTATAAAGTAATAGAATCTTTCTTTCTATCCTCCCATCTCTGAAGCTCACATATATCACTGGATGAGACCCTGAGGCTGGCCGGGGATATAGGCTTTTAAGACCTAAAATGTGGTAGCCAAAATATGAGAAGATCAAAAGGGAAGGATTAGAGACAGGCCAAATATATATGACCTAGGGGGTCAGGAAAGAGGGCATTGAGTCAGGTTTTGTTGAATGCTTTATTGATGTTCAGCATGTACAGATGTCATTGAGCGTGTGCCAATTCTTTTATTAGGGGAGCTTGAAGGTATTGCATGACTTCTGACTATCAGTATTAACATCTCATTCTCAAAAATTAAATTCTTCTCATAATGACTATTTTGTGGAATAGTACAGAAGCCCAGAAAACTCTTACTCATGTTGAAAAGAATGTTCTTTTTTATTTTTCGAAACACTTACTCCAGGCCTCCTTAATTTATTCAACACATATTTAATGAATACATACTAGGTGCTAAGATGTGGGATAGATGTTTGGATTCAGTAGTGACCAGACAACCTCTCTGTTCTAATGTAGCTTAGACTCTAGTGGGGCAGAAAGAGCTTCATGAAATAAACACAGTAATGAACATCTAAAAGCATCTAGAAGCAAAAACAAATAGAAAAATGGCTCTATGGGAACAGATAATGAAAATTTTATGTAAATTAGGGATGGAAGGATTCTAAGAAGGCTTTCCTGAAGCACATGTAGTTTGAGCTGCTTAAGATCTAAAGGATGGTAGAAGAAAACTGGATGGGGTGAGAGGGAGGGTTTGAGAAAGGATGAGCATGTGTAAAGTACTGATGGTAAAAAGTAGAGTATCTGATTAGAGGACCAGAAAGAGAGACTTTGAGGCTGGAGGAGAGATAATGAGAAGGTAGGAGGTTTGGAATGCAGCTGGAAAGTTGAGCAGTGGCCAGGCGACACAAAAGTGAAGGATTTTGAAGATTTTGTTCTTTCTCTAAGAATGATGAGATACCTTTCAATAGTGTTAAGCATGGAGGTCACAGCATCATATTTGTCCTTTGAAAAGATTATGTGAGCTGCAGGAGAAATGGGCTATGGGAGTCAAATGTTGCTGGAAAGAGAGAGTGGCAGCTTGGAAATGGGAGTAGAGATAATAAAAAAAACAAATGGACTCAATAATAATTTGATAGGTGAAACAAAAAGGATTGGGTAATGGACTGGATAGTTCTGGAGGTGAGGTGCAGAGAATTCAGGGGCAATTCTACATTTGCCTAACCGGATGCATGGTGTTGTCACACATTAAGCTAAGCAACACTGAAAAAGCCATTGGCATCTGAATCTCTAATAACTGAAGCCATGGACTTAGATGAGATTCTTTAAAGGCAAAAAATAGAGAGAAGTGAGAAGCACAGGATGAGAGACTCCAAATGGTAAAGACTGGGTAGAGGTGGATGATCCTGCAAAAGAGACAGTGATGGTACAGCAAAAAAAAGAAGTAGAAGAATTGGAAGAATGTTGTGTCATAAAAATCAAAGGAAAAGGAGGGAGTGGTTGAGTATAAAAATGCTCTGAGATGTCAACATGAGGACCGAAAATCAGCCACTGGATTTAGCAACACTGTGGCCATTGTGGTGAAGATCTGTTTTGCCAAGTGAAGGGATATTACTCATATCCCCATTCATATAGTGGATCAAGGAGCAAGTGGAAGGTTAGGAAATGAAAACTAGGAGTATGTACAACTTTTTGAGGGAATTGGGCAATATGTGCAAGAAGGGATATAAGACAGTGATTAGAGATCCCATCTACATGTTACTGGTACCCAAATCTGTTACTTCCAGCCTCAGCGTCCTCCAGGCCTTCAGATCCCTACCTCTGAACCTCTTCTGAAAATCAAACATGTCTCAAACCCATCATATTCCAAATGGAGCTTTTCCCACTTGCCCTTGGTCCACACCTCCTCTTCCACCTGTGATCTTCAGACCAGTGAATGGCACCTTCCTTCACCCAGCCCACTAAGGCAGAAACCTGGGTGTCATCTTCTCTTCACTTCCTCCACTTTCCCCTTATTTTCAGCCCACACATTTTAGTAATTACCAACTCTTACATCTATCTCAAGTCTACCCACTTCTGTAACTGGCATCGCAGATGTGCATGTTCTAAGAAGAACTCTTGATTTATACCCCTGACCTTTCAGTTTCCTGCTCTCACAGTCTTTCTCACCCTATGTATCTCTGCCAGGAAAAAACCTTGAAATTTGTCGTGACTTTTTTCTCTCCCACATCCAACCAGTCAAAAAATCCTGTTGGCTCTTCCATTGACATACATCCAGATCTTGACTACTTCTCGTTATCATCCCTTCTACCCTGGTCATGCCACCAAGACCTCTTGTTTGGACTATTGCATTGGCCCTGCTCATGCTGCTTCTGGCTGTTCTTATGTACAATTCCCCACATGGAAGCCAAAGTAATCTATAGAGCCTTTTCCTAACTTCCATATCAAAAGTAGCTATCCCTATTTCACCTTATCTTTTACATTGCCTGTTTTATTTCCTTCACAGCATATGCATTGATCATTTCTGGAAACTCATGTAAATATTTGTTTTCCTGTTTATTTAATGTCTTTTCCCATCAGAATGCAAGCTTCATGAGAGACAGATATATTCACTGGTTTATTTTCAGTGCCTTATACAGTGTCTGGAATATATTTGGGGCTCATTAAATGTTTTGATTAAATAGGTGTGAAAATTAATATTACCAAAGGAAATTAAGCTGGGGCCAGGCCTGCTGATGGGATTCTTCAATAGTTCTAACTGTAAATAAGGGTCATACAAGTTTGTGGCAGCTGATAAGAGGTGAAGATGTAGACACAGAAAAAATATATGAAAAAATATTTTTGTACATGAAAAATATTTGTTGTATATGAAAAAAAATTTGTTCACTTGGACTTAGTTGAAAAAAATGTCAGATTTGGGTGTTTTATATTATGAATTCTAATTGTTGGTTTTATTATAGAAAAGTATAAGTGGATGGCATCAAACAAATACGAAGAGCCTGCTGATTCTCTACTACGATTTGAAGCCTGCTGTAAATTTCTATTCTTTCAGAGGTAGTCCTTGCTTATTAATGAATTCAATTTCTCTCCACGCATTCCCTGAACTAAACATTATTGTCTGACCTCACAAAGCTAATCCAACCTTTTAAAAACTATAAACATTATTATTTAATAGACTTGGATAGAAACAAAATTATTAGATGCTCGGCAGAAAGCAAAATTAGTCACACTAGGAACATTTTCGTCCAAATCAATTAAAGAAGTTGATTAGGAGGGAGACATAGGGGAGCAGATTGTCATTTGAGCTGATGTGTGCTAAAGACAAACAAACAAGCAAGTAAATAAATAGAAATCTTATTTGCTTTCTGCTGTCAAAATCTCTGTGAAAGAGTTGAGTTTCCAAATTCATAGAAAAAAGAGATCAGGTTTTGTTGTTACCAGAGGCAGGGAGTTGGGGGGGGGGCGATTGGAAAAAGGTGGTCAAAAGTACAAACTTTTGATGAATAAGTACTAGGGATGTGATGTACAACATGATGACTGTAGCTAACACTGATGCATGATATATATGAAAGTTGAGAGAGTAAATCCTGAGTTCTCATGACAAGCAAAAAAATATTGTTTTTCTTTTTATGGTACTTATAGGAGATATGGATGTTAACTAAAGTTATTGTCATTATTTCTAGGTATATGTAAGTCAAATCTTTATGCTGTGCACCTTAAACTTATTCAGTGCTGTATGTCAGTTCTATCCCAATAAAACTGGACAAAATGTTTGGTGTTAAGGACAGGAGCGAAGGAAGAAATAAAGTGAACATCATGAATAGGTCAGGAAAGGTTTTCTGCCAGGTGAGGAGAAGACTAGTAAACAGGGCAGAGAAGGGGGTCATGAAAGGTATCCAAGAGACTGAAGACAGTTATTCTGAAGCAAAGAGTTGGTGAGAGAAACTGGTATATTTCTATTGAATTCCTCCAAATCCATAATGCCCTTCTGAGCACTATGTGGTACATTACCCCCAGGTCATTGCAATAAATAATTCATTCACATTTCAGTGCAGGTAAGAAAGAAATGGCACCATTTTGACTTCCAACTGGTACTCCCACTTCTTCAAGGTAAATAAGTACTTCTTAGCTCTGCAAACATCTTCCAATTCCAAGTAAGGCAGTAAGAAACTTTCTATACCTGGCTTGCAAACAGCATATTTTTCTTTCTTTGAATTCAGAAACTATCATTCTGGGTTTCCTTTGTGAGAAACAGTTCCCATAACAACACGGGAAGCTTGACCTCTGGGGGACCTCCTGCAGAGCTCTGGAATCTTCTTTGCCTCCAGGGTAGGGAGGAGAATGCCAGCATCCTGCACAGGCTTCCTTGTTGATGTGGCTTGTATCTGGAAGTGAGCCAATCCCTGAACACCACAGGCAAATCTACTCTTCTTCCAGCTTACTGTAAATTATGCAGCATCTCAAATGGCAAAGCTATATTTTTAAACATATCAACTCATGAGTAAAAGAAGGAACTATTGTAAAATATTCTCATAGTCTGAAAAGTAGATGTGTGTCTCAAGGCATTTTAAACACTGATGTTGATAAATACTCTGTACATTTCAAATAGGTTATATAAATACATGTGCATGAAAACACTTATGTATATCCCTTATAAAAGATTATCCATGTAAATTTTCTAAAGAATATTGTTTTAGGAAAAAAAAATAATAACAAAGAATTTAGGGAAATTCGCTTCTTTGTAACTACAACTTAGATACATAACTCTGCTAGTTTGTAACCTAAAGCAAACATATTTAGAATGAAGTTAAAAATTCAGATGGGAAGCCACTGAGTTACACAGTAATACATGGAAATACACAGAAATACCCTATTTTTAATAAATCCACTTTGTAGTTGCTCTTTAGTTTTAAATAAATTTTGTTAGAGTTATTTATCTATTATGATTAATGAATGTATTATCTCTAATTCATTATTAAAATTTAGCTAGAACAAAAATGATTGGCTGGGGCACAGTAATATCTTTGTAATGTAAGGTTGCAACAATAGATCACTTTCTGTTCACATTATTTTATATTTCTAGACCTGCTGTAATAGCTCAAATTATTCACAGGTATTTTTCATAATAATATTAAATTACCTTTAATTCTTCCATAAATTGTACATAGTGATTTGTGTTATATCCATCTTCTTTTCTTCTGCTACTTGAAATGAGAATTTGCCGTATGATTTTTAACCTCAGCTTTCCCAACTGCACCTATCCTACCTTTGAAAAAATAAACAAGATAATGGTGAAAAAAATACGCTATTGTTGACTGAACAACACACAAGATGGAACTAAAAGGATTCAGGTCAATAAGATCTTGATTTAATTTTTTCTTTCAGTACATTTAAGTTGGTTTGATTATGTCAGAACGTAATATCATGAAATTTTTCAAACAATAAAGCTTTAAGAATTCAGACTTTACAAATCAAAATTCTTTCCTCTAATGTGAGCAGTAAATGAATTAAATTTAACTTTATCTATACAGGGGAACAAATATATACTTAATAAAATTAGTGGAAGTTTTATGTTGTGATTTTTCTTAGTCTAATATGACATTGGTACTTTTGTAGAATAGAAGCTTTCCATTTAGGGTTTGTATGATGTTTCCTCATGGTCAGATTCAGGTTATGCATTTCAGTTCAGAGATTTACATAAGAGATATGTTCATCTGGACACAGATAATATCCAGATAATATCACCCAGACAATGTGTCATCTGATTTCTGCATTACATATTATATAGTTACTATTTTTCCCTATTTTTTCCTTTCTATTATTAAATAATGTGGGGGGATAGCTGAACACTATTTAATAATCCCTCACTTCATCAAAATCCTCCTTAGAATCTTTCAGTCCTTTTTCTTTTCTCTGTGTTTTACTTAAAGAGCTGTTTTGCTATGCTTGGCACCTGCATCTCCTTTATTTTTTCAGGTTTTGGAAAGGCCATTTATTAACCGTTGAGGTGACCTCAGTTATTGGATAGATTCTTGAAAAGTTTTTAATTTGCTCCCTATGAGCTTTTTCCTGTTGCAAGGATAAGCATTTCTGTTTTTTAGCTCTCTACATGTCCAAGCTGAAATTAGAATTCTCTGTTTTTGGCATTTACACGTTAAGTCCATCTGGGGCTGATTCTTGTATATGCAACTAATTTTGGTTGACTTATTTTATTATGCTCTTTTTCTTTCATATTTATTCTCTTATATGTCATAAAGAAAGATAAAGAATTTGAAATTGCCCATATCCCTTGGTAAAACTTGCTGTGACTGAAGACTGTTTAAGATTTGGAGTCAGAAAGATCTGGTGTGAGGCTTGGTTGTGAGAATGGTAAAGTTATTTAATTCTTCAGACACTTGGTTTCCTCATCATTGCTGTACATGTCACTAAACTATTTTAATTGTTACTGGTTTATGGCATTTTAATTGTTACTGGTTTAGGGCATATTTTGTTCTTTCTAAAAATATTCTTCTCAATTTTTTTCTCCTCTGTGGTCACCTGGACCTCAATAAGGGTCTGTAAGTTCTAGTACTTCATATGGTCACAGAACCTCACTGACTAGATTCTCTCACCCTAGATGAACTTGTCTATTCCCAAGTCTTCAATAGCATGTATAAGCTGATAATTTTCAAATTCTTCCTCCTGGTCCTGAATTTTTTGAATTCCTGTCTAAATCCAGATGCAGCATCTTCACTCAGTTGCCCAAGAGTCATGTCAAACTTAAGGTTCCAGTATTGACCCTTTGATTTCCCTCAGGTAATATGCTTAACCCTTAGTGACCCTCTTCTCAATAAATAAATAAACTTTTATCCAGTTGTTTTGTCCAAAATAATTTGAGTCATTCTTGACTCGTCTCACTCTTTACAGTCCATATCCACTCTGTCAAAAAATATACATCCTGAGCCCTTTGAAACATACCTACTATTACACCCTGTCCACATCAATTTTAGCTTTCACTTGGGCAACTAAAATTGTCTCCTGACTAATGTCCTCTCGTAGTCAGGACGTGCACAGTTTGGATTCTATAACAGGCTCCTGTAGCCCTGCTTGAGCTACTTCTATCACTCACAACCGATTTCTTCTACATGCCATACATCTATCCATCTCAGGAGCCTTGCTTGTCCTGAAGTTTCCGTTTTCTTCAGAGACTTTTATTTGCCATATACTTGACTATCTAACTTTATCCATTCTGCAAAACACAGACTGAACACTGTCTATTCCATAAAAGTGTTTCTGGTTCTCAAAGCCAAAAGCACTATGTCTCTTGGAAATCCCATGATGCACTTTTTACATAATTTTTTACAATTTTTTCGAACTACCTATTAATTTTTTTAATTAGAAAAGTAAAACAGGTTTATATTGAAACAATACAGAGAGATGCATTTAAAAACAAATGTCTCTTTCTTCTTCATCTCCATCCCTGATTCCAAGAAGTAACCACTGTTAAAAATTTCTCATATTAAAAATATTTTCCTGGATTTGTCATATGCCTTTTGACTTTGCTGCTTATAGTATTTATTTTACCGAATGCTTAAAGGTATATTAACTTGGCCAATCTTTCTCTTTTATCCATGTTAGAATGTGATGTTCATAAAGTGGTCACAGTGTCTTATGCATTGAAGATGCACAACTACTCTGTAAAATGGGAAAAAACAAGTTCAGTGATAGATGTTTAAAAAGGCTCCTTGCTGAGCAGTGTTTAACTGTAACACAATCACATGCTATAGAACCCAGTCAAAATTTAAGCATGAATTTCAGTAAATTTATTTATATGCCCTGAACGCACCCCCACATCATGCCAATATGCTGCTCAGCTGATTTATAACAACCATGACTGTCTGCTTTTTTAAGAAACCATTTAATTTTAAAAATTACATGTATAGAGTTTTTGTCTTTGACCTTCTTTAAAGATATTACTGAAAAATCAAGCTAAAAACTCTCTGAAATCTCATAAATTACCTCATTCCTACAGCTTACATCATCCTGCCTCTTCTTTGACAGCTGAATTAATTTTAAGAAGTCCCATGGAGTCATCCTTAGCCATTCATTATCCCAGGCTTGTAGCCGAGCCCTATATAGGCATTTGCCAACTTGTCCTTTTAATCGTCTCCTAATGATGAATTGGCCTTGAGTAATTCTGGGCTCTATCCCTGTCCCTTCACTGACTCCTTTTCTCTTTTTGGCCATTGTTCCCTCTTCTAGGGATCTTATTGGAAGCTATAGCACCACAGCAGAAACAAAGACATGCTTCATGATTATATCCACCACCTAAAGCCAGGCACTCCTTCTGCACACAGCTCCAACTTTATCAAGTCAGTTGATACCTTACTTACTTATCACCCATTTCTCTGCCTGCAATGTCCTTCCTCTCCATTTCCACCTGCTAGCTTCTTACCCAGGTATCATTCATTTCTGTAAAATTTCTTTACTTCTCCAATTCTTTAATTACAAAGGAAAATAATTCATATCTCTCTAAGGGTCCTATAGCTCTTTATACACCTGGCAGCTGTAGCCCTGGACAATGTATTTTGTCTATAGTTATGAAGTGTGACTGTCTATATGGGAGTTGGGGCTCCTTAAAAATGGGGAGTGGCATATCCAACAATCCATTCACTAGGTCTGGCTCAAAAATAACAGTTCAATCTATATTACAATAATGACTTGACTGGAAGTAAGAAGTACACATTAGTTCTTTCCAATTCCACTGGCCAGGACCCAGCCGTATGACTCAAGAATACTGCAATGGAGGCTGGAAAATGAAGTCTTCTCATGTCCTGTAGGAGGATCAGGAAGGAATGATAATTAGTGAACATCTAGACAGCCTCTGTCACACTCTCCACATTCAAGTATATCCTACCCAGCAAAGATAGTCACATAGAGCAATACCACACTCAGGGACACGTACATATGCACACGTTGCGTGGTAATGCATTATTCTTTATTCAACCCTAGTTATGGAAAATATTTGAAAGCTGATTATAAATGAGCAACATCTTTGTACCACACTGACACATTTTCAAAGAAATTATTGAATTAGGAAATAAGACAGCAACTAGATTATGCATCTACTGAAGGAGACAAAGCCATCTTGCTCTAAAAATACTGATTCATAGTATTTTAAATAAATGGAACATCCTGCCATTTACATTTCTCTCTATAGGTAGATGGGGGAAAGCTGTAACAATTAAGAAACATTATGATCAACTTGGATTTTATCATTTTTGGAGTGTTTTATCCAATAGTCCATACCGCAATTATTAGTATCTTTTTAATAAATTGTCACCTCACTAATCTTCGATTCTTTATATAGATCGCATGGCATTTCCTACCTTCTCACATTTACAAGTGAATAAGCAGAGGAATTCATCAATTCTGGAAGGTTCAAGAGAAATGGTCATCTTGTATTTGGTGTGTGGCTTTTGTGTAATAGAGACAATGCTAGTTTTGGATTTGGAGACAAAGAATATTAATCAGAAAGTAGAAGAAAACCTTTAGAGACTGATGTTAGGGAATTAAGACTCAATCTCAGGGAGCACAGAGTAGTAGCAATATCAAAAGGCTGGTCTCTGGATCCTTCCTCTTGAATCCATTTTTCCACAGTCACCCTATCTCAGAAATTCTATGCTTTCGGTACTCAGGTTCACATTCTCTCAGTTATCTCTGAGTATTCTTCTTCTCTCACATCCCACCTCCAGTACCTCAGGAAATACTGTTGTTGGTCCCTTCAAGATTTATCTAGTGTCTGACTATGTCTTACCCCCTCCAATGCCACCCTCATCAACTCTCACCTAGGCTATTACAGTTGCCTGCTGATTGGTCTCTCCAGGTGGACACTCGACTCTACTGTCATTTCTCAACACAACTGCCAGAGTTATCTTTCCAAAACTTTCCTCTCCTTAAAGTATAAACTAGAACTCCATACTCTGACCCCCCTCCCCCGTGCATACCTAATCTACTCCCTTTGTCCTCTTGGATCTTATCCACTCCTCCCTTCCTTTCTTCCTTCCTTCTTTCCTTCTATCTATTCCTTCACTCTTGCTTATTCCTGTTCCTCCTTAAGCCTCATGGAAATGTCCCTTTCTATTTTGTTAAATTGCAATCCCTCCTTCATCATTCTGTATCTTCATTCTCTGCTTTATTTTTTCTTGAGAGCACTTACCTCCTAACACACAATACTTTTCTTATTTATTTGATTAATTCTGTCTCTCCTCACTAGAATAAAACTCCCATGCAAACAGGGACTGCTGTTTATCTTTTGTCTGCTGGATTCCAAGTGTTAGTACAGTGACTGACACTTTGTAGGAGCTCAATAAATACTGGTTTAATATATTCCATGAAATGCCAGAGACAAAATAAAATAGCTGCCCACTCACAGGACTGTCTGAGTTTCCAATTAAATTAGTTTTTACTTTGCAAATTATAAAGCACTAGTTACATATATTATTTTCAATGCTAATAATAAAGCCCAAAGTTATTGAGTTTACTTAAACCAGATGCTCTGCAAAGTGCTATGCATTTTCTAAATTAATTCCTACAATGGCTCAATGAGGTAATTGCTATTATTATTCTCCTGTTAGAAGTGGGAGAGTTGAAGTTTATCTAGGGTATATATGCCTGAAAACTTAAGTATATAATTTGTAGTGAAGCTGGTGCAGGATTAAAGTCAAAAGTCCCTTTTCTCACTTCTGTCTTTTTGCAGTCTGCTAAAAATTGTTGACATGTTCTGTGGTATATTCCCTTTCAAGATCAGTAAAATGGGTACATGTTACTATGTGGGAAATCTGTGTGAGATTTCTTGCTTGCCTAATAAAACTGGTTTGTGCTATAGTCAACAGCCAAAACTAGGGGAGAAAAAGAAAAGTTCACCCTATTTATTACTACAAGATAATTTGTGTAGAAATATAATCTTTTGGTATAAGCAAAGCTTTCTTAAACAGAATACAAAGTATAACCATAAGGAAAAGCATGATATATTGTATTATATTAAAATCAAGAGTGTCTATTAATTAAAGACCACCATTAAGTGAATAAAATGAACCCCAAATTGTGGAGGAATATATTTTCAATATACATATTTCACAAAAAACTCATATCCAGAATATATACAGAACTCCTACAAATAAATGAGAGACAATTCAATATGAAAGATTGATAAAGTAGTTGAATATATATTTAACAAAAGAGGATACCCAAATAGCTAGTAAACATTTCAAAAATTTACACAAATTTTTAGTCATCAGGGGAAATAGGAATTAATTCCACACAAGATACCCTACACACCAAGAATAAATAGCAAAAGTTACAAAGGCAGAAAATACTAAATATTGGTGATGATATGGAATAACCAAGGCTATCTACCAGATACTGCTGGTGAAAGTTAAACTGGTACAACGACTTTGGAAAACTGTTTAGCAGTAGCTATTAAAACTGTACATATGCCTACCTTGTGTGAAAGAGCAATTACCTGCTAAGAATATGCCCAATAAGAATGCTTATATAAGTGATATCATATGATATTTGTCTTTCTCTGACTTACTTCACTCAGTATGACAGTTTCTAGGT
The DNA here is from genome assembly GCF_003676395.1 of Aethalodelphis obliquidens. Lineage (NCBI taxonomy): Eukaryota > Metazoa > Chordata > Mammalia > Artiodactyla > Delphinidae > Aethalodelphis > Aethalodelphis obliquidens. Next base: position 9,072,503 of record NW_020837993.1, read on the forward strand.
TCATCCATGTTGCTGCAAATGGCATTATTTCATTCTTTTTTGTGGCTGAGTAATATTCCATTGTACATATGTATCACAAATTCTTTATCCATTCCTCTGTCAATGGACATTTAGGTTGCTTCCATGTTCTGGCTATATGTGGAATCTAAAAAAATGGTACAAGGGAACTTACTTACAAAAGATAATTTTAGTCACAGATGTAGAAAACAAGCTTATGGTTACAGGGGGAGTGGGGGGAGGGATAAATTGGGAGACTGACAAATATACACTACTATATATAAAATAGATAACTAATAAGGACCTGCCATATAGCACAGGGAACTCTTCTCAATATTCTGTAATGACCTATATGGGAAAAGAATCTAAAAAAAGAGTGGCTATATGTATATGTATAACTGATACAATTTGCTGTATAGCAGAAACTAATGCAACATTGTAAATCAACTATAATATTTTTTTTAAAAAAAATGAATGTTTATGTAAGTTTGTCCAAAGACAGCACTATTTACTGTAGCCAGACGTTGGACACTACCCAAATGCCCAAAACATTAGAATGGATAAATAACTTGTGACATATTTACATAATGGACACTGTAAGCAGTGGGATGAACAACCCACAATTATATGCAACAACATGTATGAATATTATAAACAAGTGTGTGCAGGAAGCCACACACAAAAAGAATGCATGTTGTATGATTCCATTCAAAAACAGACGAAACTAACCTGCGCTGTTTTGACGTTAAGACAGAGACTGACTGGTGGTGGAGGCAAGTAGTGGGAGGGTGGCTTCTGGAATGCTTGCCTACTTCTCTTTCTTGATCTGGGTATGGTTAGTTTATAAACATGTGAAATGTGGGCTCTTCTGTATGTATATCATACTTCAGAGTTAAACAAGAAAAAAAGCAAAAGTGAAAAAATTCTCTTTAACCACCTTATTCTATTACCCTTTGAAATAACATTTGCCATATCCCTTTTATAGAACTGCAGAAACATGGAAATCTAGTCTCAAATGCAGAATGCATCTTATGGCACATTTCTGATGACACATTCAGAAAGCAAGATTACAAGTGGGTACTTTTCAGGAGTGAAAATCAAGTCTAAGACAATATATTTGACCATGTTCAATATAAGATCATTGTGATGATGGTGATATATCATTGTAATGCAAGGGATAAATAGAGATAGGTATCATAATGCAAGGGATAAATCATACTGGGATATTTACTTACTGTTTGACAAATTCACTTTTCAGCTGGTCCAGCATTGTTCTTTCGTTCTATTAGGGATGACTGATCTGCTGCATAATATTTTTCTAACCCACAGTTGCTTCCTTCTGATGTTGGACACTTGGTTTTCGGACCACAGGGCGGGAGGGTTGATAGGCATCCCTGCAGATGCAGCCTGGATACCAAGCAGGAGTATTTGGGGATTTGTCACTCTCTTTGAGGAACAAACATAAAGCAGTACTTGTAATATAAGCCTAGATTTATTTGTGGCTTGTGTGACCATCAGAGGTGAGTTGCTTAAGGCTGGCACCTCCTGCCCTCCTGGGAAAAGAACTAGAGGCCACCAGGGCTGGGGTTCCTGCAGCCCCTGGGCCAATGGGCAGCATGGCCAGGGGAAAGCTGCAGAGGAAGGGGCAAAGGATTAGGAGGGCGTGTTCCATTAAGCTGAGTAGCCAAAGCGCTCATTGTCTTTTAACCAGCACCAACAAGGGAAATGACCCCAACCCTCTGCAAAACATCACACAGCTTGCGGTTGCCGCACTGGCCTGGGCTGCAGATTTCAATCTGTACTAAAGTTTTTATCTATCCCCCTCTCCCCTTGCCAGTTTTCCCAGTGTTTCTCGACATCATATTAACTCCCCTCCCAGTACAATAATCGACACCAATCTGCTATTATCACGGAAATAGAAGAGGTAAAGTGCCTGTAATAGGATCCAAATCAAATCACTTTCACTTCAGCCGGCTTTTGCTGTGAAGCCAAGGATTCCCCAAGGAGATTCAATACAGAGAAACACCTGCAGACACAGGCTGAGGCCCAGAGAGTAGATGGAACACGACAGGGCCCGCTTGCCTGTAGCATCTCCTTAGTTATAAGACACTTACCTCAGGAGTAACGACCTGAGGCGGGCTCTGATAAACTGGGGACTCCAAGGCAGAGCCAGGATCTGACTCTCACTCTATTCGACCTGTCATGAAGCAACATGTTGGTTTACAATCCACAGCACTGGGCCTCTGGTTACATGTCTTTTCCTGAAATGTTTGCTTTCATGGGGGTTGCTTTTGCATGAATGACTGCTTGTTCTTTGAGCAGTCTACCCTCAAGGAAAGAATTACATGTATGTATTACTTGCTCTTAAAAAATAAGAAAGGCCAGAGCAAATTGAATTGAACATAATGCAGACCTGGCAAGGGGTGAGGTAGGAAAAGCCCAGGGAATCTTTCCTTTTGGCATTTCTGCAGCAACATGGCACACTTTGACTCTCAGGCTGCATTCCCAGATGCTTGTAGGTTAAGTAAGTTTCCTTAGAGTGAAGTCTTTTCTGTATATGAGTTGATCAGTTCACATCTATTTTGTTAACTGCTCCCCAAGCATATCACTGGCTGCACAGTAATGTTACATACATTTGCGATCATACTCTAACTTCTCATTTGGGCTCGAACTCTGACACTGACACAGACTTGGCAGGAAGATATTATAGTCGATGTCTACTTATGTGCCAGAGTCTGAAGATTTCCACTGCCCAGACTAATAGATAGTTCTGGTAAGCGAGTTAACAGATAAGCAGAAAGAGCAATTATAATCTTCATTTCACTTCACAGGCCTATTAAAAAATGATGGCAGATATTTCCAAAGCAAATGATTCAGTGGAAACATCCTTCGACAGGAGTCTTCTCCAGTATTCATTTCCAGTTTTGCCCTTGAACTGCATCTGAAAAGTAGGAAAAAAAAAAAAAGTGTTCAGTAATAATAAAACCAGAATCAGAATCAAAGATGCTATGTTTGCATTAAAGTTTTACCCCTTTCCAGCCATGTGACTTTGACAAATACCTTAATCTTTCTGAACCTTGAATTCCTCATCAGTGGAATCCATCCTCATATATAGTCATGAGTGTTACATGAGGCCTGGATTTAGAAGTGCTTTGTTATTTCTAAATCAATATACTGATATAGGGAATTATGAATTTCCTGAAAGTTTTTATGATCAAAGTTTTAAAAAGTAAAACAGTGAACATTTCTTCTGAAAATAAATTTAAAAGGATCAATAGAGAGCCGTGATGATTTGAAATATGGGACCCTTCTTAGGAGTGGTTCTGCCCACAGACAGTTTGACCATGACTACCATGTGGTCTTATCAGACCAACCTTTTGTCTTCAGGGTGACTGAGGCTGTGGGAAATAGGGGAGACAACTTGCGGGACCCCCAGGTGAGCTTGAAAGTTATTGCTACAGAAAAGGGTTACTTCAGGGCTACTTGTGAGAAGAAAGGAGGAAGTATTCTCAGTGGACCACTGGAGGGATTCTCTAGGGATGAAGCCATTAGTAGGATTTATGTCTGGGCTTCTGCATGATCTCAGATGCCTTAAATTATAAGATGGATCTAAGGGAAATTGGTTCCGTAGGGAACGTGGATATGAGGGAATAGTCAATTGCTGTTAACACTGACAAGCCTGTTTCCTTTAAAGGCCTTGTTACACTCTGTTTTTATCTGTGGCAGAACCCCGTCTCAGGCTTTCAGACAATAGGAGGGTGTAGTGTGGGCACGGTAAGGTCGGAACTAAGTTGCATTACATATGACAGGGCAATGTTGCCACATGTTGTACAAATGGCCACCTGAAACCAACACAGGTCTGATTTTAGATAATACATTCTTTTCAATGAAGACTTTTATCAAATACGTAACTAGCTCTGGTTCAACATGCATAGCTTTGGGGAGTTTTTGTTTTTGTTTCTTAAATAGATACAAGGATATATCAGAAAAATCACACAATCCAGTTGGAGGTTTAAAAAGAAAAATCACTTTATTCTCTCTGCTCAACAGATGTCTGTTACGTGCACAGAGTACCCCAAGGACATGGAGCACAAGGCGTTCTTCATGTTTCCATGTTGTCTTGTGTGTGTCCAGCATTGGAGAGACAGGATGGAAATTAGGCTACAAGAAGACATGCTCAGGGAGGGCACCTGATGAAGAATAGAGTGGGAGAACCTGTGTCAGACCTTACCTGGACTTGCAATGCCTTGGAGAAGAGGTGATGCTTGAGTGAAGACATGGAGGCAGAGTAGGAAGGTGTCAGATGAAGAGGGCACATGGAGGAGGCAGTTCCAACAGCAGGTGGAAGGTTATGGAGGTATGGCAGTTCCAGGAAGACAAAACAGCAGGTGGAAGGTTTGAGCACATTAATATGTCTAAGGTATTGATATCTGCATTTTTTTTTGTTTGTTTTGGTACGCGGGCCTCTCACTGTTGTAGCCTCTCCCGTTGCGGAGTACAGGCTCTGGACGCATAGGCTCAGCGGCCATGGCTCACGGACCCAGCCGCTCCGCGGCATGTGGGATCTTCCCGGACCGAGGCATGAACCCGCGTCCCCTGCATCGGCAGGCGGGCTCTCAACTACTGTGCCACCAGGGAAGCCCCTGATATCTGCATTTTTAAAATAAGAAGTCAAGGCTCAGTTCCTTGCTCGATGACACAGAATTGAATGATTGCATAGAAAACATGATGCAGTCAGTCAAGGCCATGGCTGATTCCAAAGCCAGGTTCTCAACCCCTACCTTCAGTTCCCTCCCTGAATAATTGCTTGGAACATTATCCACATCCCTTTCATTGCCTTGGTCTCACTTCTTAGAGATGTTCCCAGATCAAGTCTTCATGATGGTGAAGGCAAGCATGGGAGAGAAAATAAAAGTGACTCTCTCCAAATCCACCAATTGCTGTTGCTTTCTCTCTCATTCTTTCCCACCTGCACACTAAAGGTATGCAAATATACTACAAGGAAAATCAGTCCTTAGTTTCCTTACACTCTGGGAAACTCTGTCCATGATATCCTCATCCTGGGGACACCAGTGCAAGTTAGCTTATTCAAAACTCTCGGAAATGACTATAGTAAAGAAATATGGCAAACTATGTGCAACTCACTGTTTGTCGAACTCCTTTGATGTCACGTTTCCTGTATCCTTGTTAACATCCTGGGAAAAGAGAGTCTGAGGAATGCAGTTTGGGAAACACGGCCTCTTCCTCGCATCACTGCTTCTTTCGAGCATCACCATCACCATTGCAGCTTCTTTCCTTTTATGCAAGAGGCCCTAGGTTAGTCTGATAGAGCTGCCATAACAAAATACCGTAGACTTGGCGACTTAAGCAACAGAAATTTATTTTCTCACATTTCTGGAGGTTGAGAGTCCAAAATTAAGGTGCCATAAGACATGGTTTATCCTGAGGCCTCACTCTTTGGCTTGCAGATGGTGCCCTTCTCCCTGTGTTCTCACATGTTCTTTCCTCTGTGTGTGGGGTCTCTGTTGTCTCTTCCTCTTTTAAGAACACCAGTCATGTTGGATTAGAGTCTCACCCTTATGGCCTCATTTAACCTTAATTATATCTTTAAAGGTCCTTTCTCCAAATGGAGTCATATTGGGCATTAGGGCATTAACATGAATTTTAGGAGACACAATTCAAGCCATACAGACCCCTTTTCCCACCCCATTTCTATGACAGAGGAGCCAGTGCAGTGAGACCAGTTTGTTTTTATGAAACATACATGATATTGACTTCATTTACAGTGGTCTTTTAACTCCTGGAAGACCCATCACTGGCATGATCTAAATTTAAAAAGGAGAGAAAGGAAGGATAGGCAAGAGAATGGAAACTTTCTTCCATTATATTTACTGTTATCATCAAAGGACTGAACACTTTGGAATTTGCCAAATGGTCAGCTGATTCTCTGGAGAAGGGAGAGAGGAGTCACCTGGGACACTCTACATTCTGGCAGCAGCAAAGGAGAGAAAATCTGATCAGAAGGTCTAGATGGCATTGGTTCCATGTTTGCTCTCAGCACTAGGAAGCTCCAAAGTGCATCTTCAACTTTTGTAGATTTCCTAAGTCAAGAGTTCTTGATAGAATTATTTTCACTCTCACTCTGTTATTTGATATTCCAGGTTATACATTTTTTTTTGCCTTGATATATATTTTTAAAAATTATTGTCTTTCTAAGCTGGCTTTAGGCATTGAGTGTGCAGGTAACAATTAATAGGGAAGCAGCGTGATTTCTTGTGCTGGTAGAAAGAAAGCAGGAGCCTAGGGAATCAAGGAGACAAGGGAACTTGTCTCAAGGTGATTAGAGGCAGAAGATCTAGAACCCCTTACTCAAGAGCAAATGTGAACAATGTTCACCATTATTGCAACAGGTGGTCAGATCCATTCTCAATTCCTGGGCTTCAAAAGCATCACAACAGGCTTTTGTAGGTTCATTGAGGCCCTCTGTTGAATTTGAACTTAGTCTTTGACATCACCTTAGCATCACCTCAACTGGAACTGATATAATAAAGTCAAGTAATTGACTAATTTTAAAACTTATCTCAGATGTAAACAGAACAGCATAGGCATTTACTTTCACCTGTAAAATGGAGGTAATAATGCTGTCTTCACAGATTTTAAGGACCCATCTAGATGGCATAATACACAAACACTCAGCATAAACACTTTCCTTCTTTCTTTCTCTCCTCCCTCCCTTTCGCCTTTCTTCCTCTTTCTTGAATTTCCTCTTTCTTTCTTTCCACCCACCTTCATCCTGCATTCACCTTCCCACTTCTTTCAATGGTTCTAGCTATTTTATACAGAATCTTTAAAACTATAGAATTTTTAAAAATATCTGCACAAAATTTTATAGACTTTTAAACACAAGACTCCTAGGGGAAATTCCATGAAATAAATAAAAGCTATATTGAGGGTAAGGGCCACATATGAGGTTTTATTTTATTCTCCCTTCCCTCTTGTGCCAAATACAGAGCTGGGCACAAACTAAGTACTAAATAAGCAATTTAAACTGAAAGAGGAAATAAAGCAAGATTTTTAAATGCCATAAAGTGATAGGTGATACACACAATTGCAGAATTTGACTCCAGAAAGAAGCCTTCTGACTTCTGTCATTTCTATCATGACACATATTCTGTAGGAGAGTCCGTTTACGTCTGTTATGTATTCAGATAGATACATGCAGAAGTGTTCCATTTGATATTCCTGAAGTAATCTGATATATTGATGAGTATAAAATAGCTACCATTTATTGAACACCTATAAATGTCAGGTATTCTAAGTGCTTGACATGAATCATTTCAATTAGTATTAGATATGTTAATGTGCTGCATGATATACCATATGTATCATACATTGCATACATCCCCCCTTTCTAATTTGACTTTCAAAGAAAAAAACATATCGTCATGTTTGAATGTAGAATTATTCTGACTGAGAATGCTTAATTCATTCTAGTACACATGTAAATAATATCCAGATACCTCTTTCTGTATTCATACTCTTTCCCACAGAAATGTTGTATTGCTTTCATGATTTTGTAGGTCTAGAGAATAAAGCTATTGGATTTAAACTTGATCTTGGGTATTTCTTTTGAGAAATGTAGGGACTCCTCCTTTCAGGCATGTCAGTTTAGCAATTCTCAGGGTCAGTTCATCAGTTTCATTGTTTAAGAGTTGAACATGAGGAGAGGAAAAAACATGTTCAAAGCACCATATAAAATTGTAATTGTTATTTTCTTAAATTTTTATAATTTTTTGGCAAAAAGCTTAATGTTAGGCTTAAATAGCTAAGAAAGAGATTTTGGATTTTGTCCAATAATAGCCGAGTAGATCACTTAAAATAAACTGTCATTATATTCTAAAAAAAATGAGTTATACCTGTGCTCTATGATATTTCTGGGGAAACGATTACATATTGTGGATCTTTTATGGATAAACAGAAACATTCCCCACATTGCAATACCCATGGTAGCATTTGTATCATTAGAAAATGATAGTGGTGACTGAGAATTTTTGACTAATTAGGTTTCTTGGATAATAAGAGCTTTTTAATAAGGTACATATCATTTACAATATTGCTAATGAAATGTGAAAGCGATTCAGTACCCGGTAAGATAATGGCTAACTCGTTTTAATTGTTAACATTTTTTCTTGCCTTCAATGACACAGTCATTATTTCCCAGTCACCACTTATCATGAAATCCAAGAGGATTAATGGTTTCACTTATACTGGTGAAAATGTTTAAGCTGTCCCGATTATCAGTGCAGTTGGAAAGAATAATGGTTATTTGTCATTGCGTTTAGCAGGAGAATGAATTGTCCCCTGTATAGTGGCACCATTAACCCTTTGAGGAAGTGGTAAGAGGGTTTTACTGCAGAGCTGGAGAATGCCAAGTTTTAGGATTGGCTGTTCCTTTGAATGTGGCTTATTTTCATCCACAACCCTCTAAAAGAATTGCATCCTCTCCTGGCAGAATTGGAAACAAACAGCTTAGCTTACTACACACTTTTGGATATCTGAAATTAAAACTAGATACCAACTTATCTATTCTTGTGATGAATGAGCAAACTGCTACATTAAAAAATGATCAAGGGAAATGTGAATTCTGGAAAAAGATAAAAAATTGTTTGTAAATTCCTTGCTCCTTACCTCTTCTGTTAAAGAAATAGAGATAAATGTATAAAACAGTCCCTTTGGGTTTCTCACCCCAACCCTGATTATGTTTTAACACAAATACTACATTTTATTAGATCCTTTGTCTACTTAAAAATTTATCAACCTACCTTGCTTAACCATAAAAAATAATAATTAAGGAGACTTCCTCAATTTTTAAGGACTAAAATGATGCTAGTTGAGGAGAAAGACTGATAAAAATCAAGTCTTTGATCAATTAAAAATTTAAGGGTACAAATATACATCTGCTGCACTGTATTTAATATTCTGACTGCAGTGAATGGTTTCAGTGAAGGCTCAAATGGTAAAAAAATAAAATTACTGTATCAAAAAATTGCAGGACTATGTTAAGAAAATAAAATATTTGCCTTCAGTAAAATTAACAGAATGTCTCCCTTTCTGGAAGATGGCATTGGTTGGAATGGAATGAAATGCCTCTCCCATCAGGTCACCTCACAGACTAAGCAGTGCAGGAAATGGCCTTGCTGTTTCTGTGGCCCCTCACTGGCTCTCCCGTGGCTGAGACATTAGGGAAGCTCTAATTCACAAAAAGGAGTGCAGTCACGAAGTGTGTGTGCTTCTCAGGAGGGCATCCAGGGCAGACCAGGGGGAGGCAACCAGAGGCGAGAGGGCAGCGGCAAAAAAAAAAATAAAGCGTGTTTTAAGAGATACAGCTTGGCTGCCTTATCTTGTTACAGTGAAAACAGTGTTCTGTCTCCTCTGGAGAAGTGGCCACAACTCAGCCTTGTCAGGCAGGGTGAGCATTGCTCTGTTCAGCACAAGATGGTGAGAAATCTGTTTCCTAAAAACACAGAGTTCTGGAGAACTCTGCTTGCTTTCGAAAGCCTCTCATTTTAACAGGAGACAGCAATAAGGAGACCATCATCCCTTTCAGCAAGACCCATAAATGCAAACTGTTCCCTTTACAAAAGCTAACTCCACCCCCAACACATGAATGAACCAAATTTCAAAATGGAGCAGGGTGCTTCTGGAAGTAAAGTGCAGATAGTTGAGATGTGAATAGAAATTATATTATTCAATATCATAGGGAAAAAAAAAATTGCCTCCTCAGGTGCCTTCCATCCTTGGAAGGAAGATGGTCAGTGTATGGAGGAAGCTTCTAGCATCATCACTGTCATTATGTGTGATCTATTGACAAATCAGTGTTTCTTTGAGATGGTAAACAAGACAATTTCTGCAGGAGCCCCATGAGGTAGGCTGAAACTACACAGCCCAGCCATTTTAGATGTAAGAAGTCAGGGGAAACAGCTGCCAGTAGAAGAAAAGACACAGGAAAGAAAAGAAAAAATAAAGAGAACAGGGAAAAAAGACAAGAAGGGAAAAAAGGAAGAAAGAAAAGAATAACAGGACACACAGTGTTTGTTTGAATGGTCAAAATACGGTGATACAGAGACAGAGCTGCAGATGTACAGCAGCATTCCCTCTGACAAAATTACAGAGGGAATTTAACAAGCAGATCCAATTCAGAGTTTCTGACACAATGAGATTACGGTCCACGCTGCAGATTGGAGTCTTTGTTTCTGTAACATTGGCTTTTTGAGTTCCCCTGACTTCATTTGGTGAAGAAGCAATTTTGGTGGAAAATGAAGCAGAGTGCTAGGGATGATGATTTCCCAGAAAGAGAGCACCAGCAAACTACCCCATGAGTATTTAATTCCTTCATAATGGAGTTCAGCACCTTCTAAGTTATAAAACAATATGGCACCATAGCCTTTTTCAGCCATCCAGATGCTTTATTTCAAAATAGCACCGGCTAAGATAAAATTTAACTTTTATTCTTGTCTCTAAAATAAATGTACATGCATTAAGCGAGTAAGCAGACAAATAAAGATCCCAAAGCGACTTCTCTTTAAAACCCTGATGACAGATAGTAAGGTTAAAGAAAGAAGCCCACAGAGGCCCTAGTCCTCCAGAGGCTGAATAGCAGTCCTTTTTTTTTTTTTTTAAAGATTTAATTACTTTATTTATTTTTGTCTGTGTCGCGTCATTTTGCGGCATGTGGGATCTTTCTTTGCGGCACACGGGCTTCTCTCTAGGTGTGGCATGGGGGTTTTCTTTCTCTAGCTGTGGCGCACGGGTTCCAGGGCACATGGGCTCTGTAATTTGCGGCATACAGGCTCTCCAATTGAGGTGCATGAGCCCAGTAGTTGTGGCACGCAGGCTTAGTTGCCCCGCGGCATGTGGGATCTTAGTTCCTGACCAGGGATCGAACCCACGTCCCCTGCATTGGAAGGTGGATTCTTTACCACTGGACCACCAGGAAATTCCCAGTGCAGTCTTAAAATCAGAATGATGTATGTGTTTGAGAGATTTTTTCTTTATGAATACCTACTTCAAATCCAGTTTCTTTTGTCAAATTGTTGTAGAATCTAGAGTATGCACATCTTAGTACTAAGCATGAAGCAATTGGATTGGTTTTTGCTTCTTAACTCTCACTTTGTCATCCTGATAGACTTTTAGTGAAGAGGCACATAAAATAATCTTCAAAAATCTGGATCAGAAAAAGAAAAAAACGTGATCTTTACTGAAGTGTAGAAAGGCAACTGACATTTATAAAGAAAACACAGAGATGGGAGGAGGGTTCTTTTATAGCAGTATAGGGACCACAGATGTAACAAACTGATGAAAGTTGAATCTTGAGGCACCCTGGTCTAGTGCTAGAACAGTAGCAACTTGACTACACTGAATGGCTGCCTAATCCCGGTTTTATTTTTCAGTTATAACCACTTCTGCTATGCAATCTGGAAGCCAATATCCTGCTTTTCCCCCAGTATGTATTATCCTGGAATCTGTACTCCTTCTCTCACCTCCAAAGGGCACATTTTTAATTGACATATTCCTGGAAATATATTAGGTCAATTTAGCTGAGAATGTGCCAGATGTATGTGAAATTCTAGTTCTTTCATAAAATAATTTCCTAAAATGATTGTGTGTTTGAATTTTTGTCATTGCTTATATTTAAATCACAAGTTACCTGAACAAAAAATTTGCCTGTTATTTGGTAGTTTAGCTTAACAAATTCTTATCGTGTTTTACTCCCATTAGCAACTAAACAGGACCATCGTACATAATTAGGCATCTTTAATGTGTCTGCATTTTGGAGCAGGGTCATCATTTCACTAAAAATAACACATGTTCTGGTTTGTGAAGCAGTGCTAATGGAAGATCAGGTGAGTGAATTTCCCTCAGATCCACGCATCAGGCTCACCTTATGATAAAAACAATTGTATTGGGGTGCTAGGGTGCCATCAAGTGCCCTGGTTAGAATGACAAGGCAGATAATACCTGGGTGTCTTTAAGGGCGATTGACACTCCCTGTCTCACACAGCTGACTGATGATAGTCAAAACTATTCCAAAATACTATTTCCACTGAGTTGAAAAAATCACCAGGATCATACATCAAGAAAGTAAAAACCTAAAAGATATGTATTTGTGGAAGAAAGCACGAATGCTTGGAAAGTAAAGAATAAGATAAAAACTTTGAGGTGGGAATCTTCTTTGCTAACATATGTCTCCCTATTTGTTCAGCTATTGATATCCATAATAATTTTATTGACATTTATTGAGTAGTTACTGTGTGTGTGTGTGTGTGTGTGTGTGTGTAAGTTCAACTCATCCAAACTGCATAATGATCCTATAGAGTAAGAATTATTATGACCCCCTTTTTACAGATATGGTAGTCCAAGCACAGAGAGGTTAAGTAAGTTGCTCAACATGACACAGCTAGTAAGTGGTAAAACCAACATTTGACTTCAGACAATCTGAACCCAGCACCTACTGGCTTGAACAGGAGTCAGTACTCCATCCTCAATATATTGGAAAGAGCAAAGATGCACCATGCTTTTACTCGCAGGAACCGAGAGACATCAGTAAGACTAACTAGAGGTGAAACCTGGATCATAAGTTTTATTTATATGCTTTTTCAAAGAAACAAAACTGATTAATTTTTAGATAGAGCATTTTTAGATAGCATTTTTTTGAGGATGGAATGAATGAACAGATAACATGGGCTTGGAATGAGTAAGAGAAATTCTTTCTCCTAAATTTACTAGTCAAATGACCTTGGAGAAGGTACTTTGCCTCTCTAAACCCAATCTCTTCATCTGTAAAATAATGAAATGCTCCCTTTTCAGAGTTGCCGTGACATGGTGCTTGGCTCCAAGCCAGTTCTCAATTTCTCTTGGTGGTTGTTTTGTCATCAATGTTATTGAATTCCATGGCTTCTATGAACTCAGGACAAGTTGCTCAGCTTTATTCAGATCTTATATTATTCTACATGTCTTTGTTTTGTGAACTCAAAAAATATTTAAAATTATTGATGTTCATAATTGTCATAATGCCTTTAAAAAAGCATTTTTTGGCTTCCCTGGTAGCACAGTGGTTGAGAGTCTGCCTACCGATTCAGGGGACACGGGTTCGTGCCCCGGTCCGGGAAAATCCCACATTCCGCGGAGCGCTGGGCCCGTGAGCCATGGCCGCTGAGCCTGCACGTCCGGAGCCTGTGCTCCGCAACGGGAGAGGCCACAGCGGTGAGAGGCCCGCGTACCACAAAAAAGAAAAAAAAAAAGCGTTTTGAATTTTTTCCCAGATTGTCTTAATATCTGAGACAATTATTAAGAAGCAACAGGTCTTGAGGATTAATGACAATGCATTTGAGACGTTGCTTTACTATTTAGAAATTTTACTAGACTTTTTACTGGAGGTTTTTTGTTTTATGTTTTTGTTTATGTTTCTAACCTATCTTGAAGCTTCCACAAACCGTGTTAAGTCTGGGAGACAGAAAAATGAAAGCAAAGAGATAAAGCCACAATCACAGATTTACTCAGCAGTTTACTGCAGAAGATTAAAATTCAGATATGCTTTATATATTTTGTCTATCACTCTCCAGTTGGAAACTGGAGAAAGTGGTTATTAAAATATACCGGGCTTCCCTGGTGGCACAGTGGTTGAGAGTCCGCCCGCCGATGCAGGGGACACGACTTCGTGCCCCCGTCCGGGAAGATCCCACATGCCGCGGAGCGGCTGGGCCCGTGAGCCATGGCCGCTAAGCCTGCGCATCCGGAGCCTGTGCTCCACAACGGGAGAGGCCAAAACAGTGAGAGGCCCGCGTACTGCAAAAAAAAAAATAATAATAAAATATACCAACCCACATCAAATCACATCTTTATATACCTTTGAAAATTTAATGGTGATAAATCTTGTGTTTATTTAAAACACACTTTTTCCACCATGCTATTAACTGGTGCAAAAACTGTAGCTCTTAACTCAACTTCCTCAGGAGTTGTATTAAAATGACTATTGACACATTATTCCTTGTAAGGGCCCAACACAGACCTACTGCTGCTGTCATGGCCGTCTAAAATTTTCCTCATGTAAAACTTTAACTGATAGGTCAACAAAGAGGAAAAAAGTTTAGTCTGAAGTGAGGTTCCCCAGGCTGAGCTTATTTTTAAGATGATGGGGGTGGGCACTGAAAGTGTCGCCCTACATGTGCTCATCCTGGGCCTGACAAGTCTGGTCCAAACTGCTTCCTCTTTTTGGCAGGTAATTTCCAGTATCATTGTCTCCTGGAAATACATGGAAGATGGTGAAATACACTGGAGAAAGAAAGTTGGCAAGGTCTCAAATAGATAGAAATGGGAAAGGAGCAAGGTCACACCACTTGTTTGCTTATGAAACAGAGTGAAAAAAATATCTTTGGTTTTCTTCTATTATTGTTAAAAATGATTGTGCTGTTCTTCCTTTAGTTCAAACTAATAGATAAATTATAACCCAAGATTGATGAACACACACAGAATTAGGATTTTGTCCATTTACCTTGATGACCTAGTTACATACATACTTAGGATTATAAAACGCTGAAAACTTAATAAATGACTTTTTTTTTTAAGTTTTTATTTTATATTGTAGTATAGTTGATTAACAATGTTGTGTTAGTTTCAGGTGTACAGCAGAGTGATTCAGTTATACTATACATGTATCTATTCTTTTTCAATACTTTTTTTAACATCTTTATTGGAGTATAATTGCTTTACAATGGTGTGTTAGTTTCTGCTTTACAACAAAGTGAATCAGCCATACCTATACATATATCCCCATATCCCCTCCCTCTTGCGTCTCCCTCCCACCTTCCCTATCCCACCCCTCTAGGTGGTCAAAAAGCACTGAGCTGATCTCCCTGTGCTATGCGGCTGCTTCCCATTGACTCTCTATTTTACATTTGGTAGTGTATATATGTCCATGCCCCTCTCTCACTTCGTCCCAGCTTACCCTTCCCCCTCCCTGTATCCTCAAATCCATTCTCTACGTCTGCATCTTTATTCCTGTCCTGCCCCTAGGTTCTTCATAACCATTTTTTTTTTAGATTCCATATATATGTGTTAGCATACGGTATTTGTTTTTCTCTTTCTGACTTACTTCACTCTGTATGACAGACTCTAGGTCCATCCACCTCACTACAAATAACTCAATTTCGTTTCTTTTTAGGGCTGAGTAATATTCCATTGTATATATGTGCCACATTTTCTTTATCTATTCATCTGTTGATGGACACTTAGGTTGCTTCCATGTCCTGGCTACTGTAAATAGTGCTGCAGTGAACATTTTGGTACATGACTCTTTTTGAATTATGGTGTTCTCAGGGTACATGCCCAGTAGTGGGATTGCTGGGTTGTATGGTAGTTCTATTAAAAAAAAAAAAAAAAAGAGTGACTTCTTCCAATTAGTAGTATTAATTCCAAATTGATCATTGAATTTCAGTTCCCAAATGAGATCTTTCCAATTGAGTCTAGATTATCTAATTATTTCCAAGATATAAGTTAGGATATATTTTACCATGGTTTAACGGGTTGTTCTTTGACTATACTTTAGGGCAGAGATGCTGTACTCTTTAAAGAATAAAATTATTATGGATGCTCACTAAACTTACTGTGGTAATTATTTCCTGATGTATGCAAGTCAAATCATGATGCTGTACTCCTAAAATTTACACAGTGCTGTATGTCAATTTTATCTCAACAAACTGGAAGAAAAAGAATTTAAAAATAAGATCTAATTTGCATTGATAAAATAAAATAATAAAATAACAAAGGTAATGAATATTTGTTTAAAAATGATGTTGTGAGTTTTATAAGCACTCTGGCCCTAAAAAACAACCATGTTCTGAGCAATGATACGCTTGTAGGAGAAGCTGAGTGACAAGAGTGGTAAAAGAATATGATTTGATTTAGACAGATCTGGGTTCAAATTCTAATGCCAGGTGCTCTACAGCAAGTAAATGAATATCTCTGAATCTCCAGTTCTTTATGTATTATGGTGAATGTTACTGCTTGCTTGAGGTTTCCTGTTGGGATTAAGGGAGATAATTTACATAGCGTTTCTGGTCCACATTTCAGACTTCAATAGCTGGTAGCAATATCATGGCACATTTTCTGAAGGCAATAAGTGAGCAAGCTACAGGCAGGTTCCTAAGGAACCCTCCCTGCACTGTGCATCTTCCCACAGTTTGGCATCAGTTGGGATCATCAAGATCTCTGCACATTGGGTGTCTCATTGCCAGAATTGCATGCTTAGATGTGGGTCAGCAGCAAAGTGCTTTGGCATTTAGGAGTACGTGGGGAGCTGGCTCAGCATCTGCCCAGACGTTACCAGAGTCCTGTTGTACTGTCACTAATATGAGCATTTGACATCACAAATCTCTCCTTTTTCTCTGTTCACTGACCCCACTTCCTCTCTACCCTATAAAAACAAGCAAAACAATAATAAACTAAAAATCAAAGGGCATGCGTGTGCGCATGTGCACACACAGACACACGCATTGATAAGGTTCCTCCCATGGAATATTGCTGTAGTTGAGGCATCTAATATAACAGACCGAGCTGTCGATTGACTATTACTCACTGTGTAGCTCTACCCACACGTGCT
The DNA here is from genome assembly GCF_003676395.1 of Aethalodelphis obliquidens. NCBI lineage: Eukaryota > Metazoa > Chordata > Mammalia > Artiodactyla > Delphinidae > Aethalodelphis > Aethalodelphis obliquidens. Next base: position 9,089,157 of record NW_020837993.1, read on the forward strand.
TGTGCACACTCACCACCCTGAATCTAGCATATTATCATTTATTTCATTGTTCTATAAAGTGCTCAGAGATGCAGAGAACGGAAAGCACCATGGTACTCTGGTGCAATTCAATTTAGTCAAATATCAGACATCCACATAGTGTAAATGGAACATGAGTTAAGAATCTGATCCAACTGCCTACTGGTGTAATTGACTTGACAGAGCCAGCCTGTGTCATTAGTCCTATAAACAGTTGCATTTACAACAATAAAACTGAAAAGCATGGAAATTAAAAGCTGTTAGGATTTTCTCTGGTGTGCATTTATCTTTGAAGAAGTGTGTACACTCTCTAAACAAATTTTCTGATCTCTTTGGTAAACTGGCATCATAGCAACCTGTGTCAGCAATGCCTTATATATCAAATGGTGATCAAATTTGAAATAAGTGAAATGAGAGAAGGATGCAGTGGGTTGATGTACTAACTTAATTGTCCAGTGCATGAATTTTCAGTGTTAATTTATTGGCATGGCATCCAGTTCCCTAACAGTAATCTAGGGTTATACCTGGCAGCTGGAAGTTATTCTGGGGTTTACTGTAAATAATATATTCATTGTAATAGAGAATTATGCAACTTAAATAACTGTTAACCTGAAAGTTCAATCTGTGGTTTCTTGATAGTATTTCTCCTTAGTGACCATATTATTTGATAGACAAGTGCCCCCCTATAATGTTCAGTTGATTAGTAGGACCCTGTCAAACAAGGAGAAAGCATTCCGTAGAAGTGACCTTTTTACTCACCACTCCCAACTCTATCCCCATTAAAATGAGGCTTTGAGCATGTCTTCTGTGCATTCTGTGTTCTGTCAACAGTAAAGAACTAGAGTGTCTATCTCTGGTGATATGCTACTGGACCGCTTAACCAAAAATTGAGAGAGTATATTACAAGGTTAAAGAGCAGAGTTCAGAGGTCATTATAATTCTCATTAAGGAATGTTTCTCTGTACTGACTATAGGTGAGTTAATCAATATTTCTGTCTGAAAATGAGCAGGCTTAGTAAAGATGGCTTTAATTGGAGAGATGTTATTCATAGAGAAGGAGCATTTATGGGCTTTCATGGCAGCAGTCCTCATAGGTTACATGGTCTGTAGCAAGATGTGCTACGACAGTTGAGATGACATACATTTTGACATTTCAGGTCTCCCTAGAGCAAGCAGCTTGGAAAATCTTTAGGGTTGGTTCTCAGCTCCTCAAATCCCAAACTGGGACTTGTGGTTTGATATACACATAGATAGAGAGAAGGAAGGATGGCTCATGCAAGATTTGTTTTTTTTGCTTTAATTCAACATTAGTCTCCTCAGTCTTGAAGGAGAGGGAACACTAAACTCATTGGTTTTTCGATATATCATAAAAACTTTCTACCTCTAACATGGGCAACCATTTTCCCAGACACCTTCAAATACTAAATTGCAAAACAGAAAGAAAAAGAAAAAAAGTAAATAATAACAAACTTCACCATTATCCAAAGAGGATCATGAAAGATTCTAACACAGTTTGCTTTTCCTGGAATTTTCACTACCAAACATTATCTTAAATTAAATTTCTTTGAAAAATGTGTCAATGTATTTGAAGGGTAAACATGCTATAGTCTCTCACTGGTAATTGCATAAATCTATATTGACTAATACAAAATATAATTATTCTTTATAATTTCCTCATGCACTTTGTAATTTCTGGTTTACAACACTCTCCACTACATCCCTCACCCTATGGTTTTGTCTAGAAGTATTGTTGTTTTAGGTTTTACATTTAGGTATATTATACATATTGTATTATTTATTGTTACACATAGATATCCAGTTGCTCCAGAATCATTTGTTGAAAAACCTATATTTTCTTCACTGAATTATTTTTGCATCTTTGTAAAAACCAGCTGTCCCTATATATGTGTGATATATTTCTGGATGATATTCTGTTCCATTGGTGTATCTGTTTATCTTTATACCTATACTACACTGTCTTAATTACCACTGCATTATAATAAGTCTTAAACCAGGTAGTGTTAATCTTCCAAATTCTTTTTTTTTCAAAGTTTTTCAGATGTTTTAGATCTTTTAAATTTCCCTATAAATTTGGAACCACTTTGCCAATTTCTACCAAAAAATAATCTGCTAGAATTTTGAATGAGATTGTGTTGAATTTAAAGATCAATTTGGGGAGAAGTAGCATCTTAATAATTTTGAGTCTTCAGACCCAATTTTATGTGTCCCCATCTATTTTTTCTTTTATTGTATATATTTAAGGTGTACAACTTGATTTTCCATTTGTTCTTTAATTTCTCTTAGCAGAGTTTTGTATTCTTTAGTATATAGATTTTGCACATCTTTGTCACATTTTATTCTTAAGGATTTTGCTTTGAGTTTTGCTATTGTAAATGGTGTTTTTTTTTTAAAATTTCAACTTTAAATAGAATAGCATATAGAAATAAAACTGATTTTTATATAACAATGTTGTATTTTGCAACTTTGCTAAACACAATTATTAGTTTTAGTACTTTATTTTATAGGTTCCATTGAATTTTCTACAGAGTTGTTCATCTAATTGCTTAGTAAAATGAATTTTATTTCTTCCTTTTCAATCTGGATGTTCATTATTTATTTATTTTTTTACATTACTACACTAGCAAGACCCTCTAGTCAAATGTTGAGTAGAAGTGGTAAGAATGAAAAACGTTTTGTTCCTGGTCTTAGTGAGAAGCATTTAGTATTTAATCATTCATAATTAATCATTAAACACTACATTAGGAATTTAGTGATACAAGTTTCCCCATAAGTACTGATTTAGCAACGTCTAAAAACAGTTGTGTTGTGTTTTTATTTTCATTTAATTAAAAATACTTTCTCATTTCCCCTTTGATTTCTTTTTAACCATGAGTAACTTAGAAGTGTGTTATTTGCTTTCCAAATATTTGGTAGATTTTCCAGAGATCTTTGTGTTATTTATTTCTGATTTAATCCAGCGATGGTCAAAGAGAATACTTTGTTAGCATTGAATTATTTTAAATTTATTTAGATCTTTAAGGCTCAAAATATAACCTACCTTGACAAATGTTCCATGTGTTTGAAAATAATGTGTATTTTACTGTTAAAGTACCAATTAGGATACATGGGTTGATAATTTGGTTCTATTTCTATCCTTACTGGTTTCTCTCTAGTTGTTCTTTTTTTGGGGGGGTGGGGTTGGAGCTTCACTTGGAGGTTTTTTTTTTTTTACATCTTTATTGGAGTATAATTGCTTTACAGTGGTGTGTTAGTTTCTGCTTTATAACAAAGTGAATCAGCTATACATACACATATATCTCCATATCCCCTCTCTTTTGCATTTCCCTCCCTCCCTCCCTATCCCACCCCTCTAGGTGGTCACAAAGCACCAAGCTGATCTCCCTGTGCTCTGCAGCTGCTTCCCACTAGCTATCTATTTTAGGCCACAGGGGTATAGCTCAGGGATAGAGCGTTTGACTGCAAATCTAGTTGTTCTATTAATAACTGAGAGAAGGCTATTGAGATCTCTAGCCATTATTTTGGATGTCTATTTCTCCTTGCAGTTTTATAAGTTTTTGCTTTGATTATTTAAAATGTCATTATTAGGTGCATAGATATTTATGATTGTAATGTTCTCCTGACAAATTAACCTCTTTATCATTATGGAATGGCTTTCTTTTTCCCTGGTAATACTCTTTGCTCTGAAGTCTACTTAATCTGATAGTAACATAATCACTGTAGATTTCTTTTTCTTAGTGTTAGAATAGTATGTCTTTTTTATTCTTTAAACTTTTAACTATTTGTGTCTTTATGTTTAAAGTATGTTTCTTACAGTCAGCATATACTTGTCTTACTTTTTGATCCATTCACACATTGTTCTTTTTAGTGGGATGGGTAAACCACTTACACTTATCTAATTATTGACATGTTTAGATTAAGTCTATTATCTCACTATATTTATATTGGTCTCTTCTAATTCTTTTTTTTTTTTCTTTCATTGCCTTCTTGTGTGTGAATTGTGTGTTTTTCAATTCAACTTTATTTTCTCTATTGGTTTATTGTGTATAACTCTGAAAGGGCCTGAATTGGTCTTTTTTCATTTGTTTTATCTTTCAGTACTTTGATTCTCCACTATCTACATGCTTGCATTTTGCCTGAGGAGAAATCTGGTGTAATTCTTATCTATATGCTTATGAAGTTAAAGTGACTTCTTCTCTAAATACTTTAATATTTTCTTTCTTTACTGATTTTCAGCAATTTGAATATGACGTGATTTGGTGTCGTTTTCTTCATGTTTCCTGTGCTTGGTAATTTTTGAGCTTCTTGCATTTATGGGTTTATAACTTTTATCATATTTAGAAAAAGTTCTGCCATTGTTTCTTTGGATATCTTTTTAGGTTCCCCTACTTCTCTTCTATAGAGGTTTCCAATTAGATGTGTGCTAGGCTGTTTGAAGTTGACCCACAGCTAGGGATGCTATTTTTAAATTTTTCATTGTATTTTTCTCTGAATTTCCTTTTGGATTGTTTCTATTGTTCTGCCTTCAAGTTCACTATTCTTTTTTTCTGCCGTGTCTAATCAGTTGTTAATACTATACAGCATACTTTTAATCTCACTTCCAGTTTTCACCACTAGATGTTTGATTTGGGTCTTTTATTTATATTTTAATGTTTCTACTTAACCTTCTGAGCATATGGAATACAGCTAAAATAGCTGTTTTGTGTTCTTGTACACTAATTCTAACATCTGCATCAGTTCTTGGTCAGTTTCAGCTGATTGGTTTTTCTCTTTATTAGGCCATAGTTTCCTATTTCTTTGTATGACTGGTAAACTTTGTTTGGATGCCAAGCATTATAAACTTTACCTTTATTGGTACTTTATATATATTTTTTCTTTTTATAAACTTCTTGAGCTTTACCGTGGGATGCAGTTAAGTTATTTGGAAATCATTTGATCCTTTTGGTCTTAATTTTAACATTTGTTAGGTGGGATCAGAGTTTTATCAGTCTGTGCTTAATTATTTCCCATTACTGAGTAAAGACCTTTTTGAATACTCTACCCAATGCCCTGTGTAGCTGATGGAAATAGGAACTACTCCCAGCCCTGTTTAGGCACCATGATCTATTTCTTATAATCTCTTTGGAGGGACCTTCTCCTGGTTTTATGGGCAGATCAGCACTTTGCTGAATATTCAAGGATACTCCGTTAAGTACTTGATTCTCAAAATTCTAACTATACTGTTTTCCCTGAATTCTAAGGTCCTTCTCCTTAACTTAGGGAATCTACCACCCTTTGCCACAGCCTAAACTCTCTCAAGTCAGTGATCTTGAGCAATCATAGGGCTCACCTCCTTTGCTTACCATTTCTCAGGGGTAAATGTCCTTTGTTGCCTGATGTCCAATGTCTTGAAAACCATTGCTAAGAGTAGTTTGCATTTATTTGTTTATTCAATTATTATTTTTGGTTTATGGGGAGAGAGGATCAGTCTGATCTGAGTTCCTCCCTCTTGACTGCAAACACAAATCCCAAAATCATTTTATCAAGTAAATAATTACTAAGGAAGAAAACATTCATAGAAAAGGGCTTTGTAATTGAGGAGAAATAAACAATAGCAATGATGATGGTTGTATTTGTGTATCTCTTCACATTTTGCTTTGATTCGTTTTTCATTTTTACAAAGTAGCCCCACTTCTAAGTTAAAATTCCAAGGACTTGGATTTGGATACTAGATTCTATAGAAAGAATGTAGAATGATTTGAACATACACCTTAATACTGGAGCCTCAATATGCATTAAGAATATTACTTTCAATACATACCTACTAGTAAATGAAGACCTTAAAGAGATCCCATCCCACCTCCACTTCTGTAGACTCTTAGCTAAGTCTCACTTACATTCAGTCACTGAATAACTTGGCATGTAAACCATATTTCTTTTTTCTTTTATTATTTATTTACTTATTTTTATTGGCGTATAGTTGCTTTACAATGTTGTGCTAGTTTATACTGTACAGCAAAGTGAATCAGCTATATATATACATATATCACCCTCTTTTTGTATTTCGTTCTCAGTCAGGTCACCACAGAGCACTGAGTAGAGTTCCCTGTGCTATGCAGTAGGTTCTCATCAGTTAAACCATTTTTTTTTTTTTTTTTTTTGTGGTACTTGGGCCTCTCACTGTCGTGGCCTCTCCTGTTGTGGAGCATAGGCTCCAGACGCGCAGGCTCAGTGACCATGGCTCATGGGCCCAGCTGCTCCACGGCATGTGGGATCCTCCAGTACTGGGGCACGAATCCGTGTCCCCTGCATCGGCAGACAGACTCTCAACCACTGCGCCACCAGGGAAGCCCCTCGCATATTTCTTTTTAATGCTTATTTTTTGTTAAGAAAAGAGGACTACCAAAAAAATTTTTGTTTTTCATAAGGTATGAATGTAGTCACAACGTAAAGACAAAAGGCAAACTGCAAAATATAAGAATGTTCTTTAGTAAATCTTTGTTTGCTTCTGAATTCAGAGTATTGCCTGCACCACAGTAATCTCTTAATAATCTTGACTCTTCATTGGTTCCTTCCTTTGTCTTATCTAGGTAAGTATGTCTCTATGTGGTCTGCCCACTATTTTACTTCCACTGATAACAGCACAGATATTCACATATAAAGCAAATCCCAGGGATTTCTCCTCTCCCCAAGTGTCATGCTTTGAGGAAAGAACTTTGCTCAGAGTGTGTGTGTCATGATGAACAGGTTTAATATTTCCATACTCAATATATTTATTACTATAAAGAAAGAAATAATACGTATCAAAAAAAAGAAGATTCCAGAGTATAGAGAAACACAAACATCTAACATTACTAGGAAATAGCCAAGAATCAGATGAAAAAAGCAGTGTGGGTACTAATCTGTACATGCATACAAAATGGATTTTTAAAGCTGTTTTCATGCCTTCCACAATGAGGAGCAAGAACATTTCTCCAATACAACTACATTCCTTTCTCAGACTGCTCTATGGAGTCACAGTTCTAATGTAAAATTGTTAGGTTTGAAAAAAACTTTCATTCCAGTCACATCCCAACTATAAGGAGGCTTTAGCCCTAACTCTTAAGAAGATAAAAGATACAATTTTGTTATGGAAATAAAAGTGAGAAATAAACCCTCAGTATAAAGTATAAACTATATGGGAAATAAAATGGTTTGCTTTAACCACCAAGTAATGACCTGCTTTGACTACATAAACAGAATGACTCCAAGACAGGCTTTCTGCTTTACCAGCCCCGGTTAACATGAAGACATGTTTTTAACACCTCCATAAAATGACTGGGTTAGAAGTAAGTACAGCGAAGATGCAACCTGGGGTGATCTTATGTTCAGTCAAACCTGCAGAAAAAGCATTTGGAGCTGACCTCCCCCTCCTACTGCCTGAGTCCTGATCACTCCCACACATCCTGTTGAAATACTGAGACACCAACAGATGCTAGACTTAATTCTCAGGAGAAATTCTATTTAGAAAAGAAAATGAATAAATACACATACACATACATACATAAATGAAAGAAGACAGGAAACCCAAACACAGGCCTCTGTTGCCTCTATCACGCACATTTACACATCGGGGCCATATTCACATTAGGCCCAAGCTTACTTCTCTTCAGAATCTGAAGATAGTTAATACAGGAGAATAGAGGATCACTCCATACACTTTGTGTTGCCAGCTGCAAAGTGTTTCTCAAACAGCAATTAAGCACATACTGTGGGACCATCACAGGAGCCAGAACCAGGGAACTGGTGCCACTGACATGGAGATTCTCAATCTCAGGGTCCTTGGGTTGCAACTTATCAGGGTGAGGGGTGTCACAGGGCTGAAACCCATTCCCAGGCACTGACCTCCCTTCTGTTGAAGTGGATTTGTTCTGTCACTTGCAGTGAGGACCTCTTCATGTGCCAGGAGCACCCCATAACCTTTGTGCTAATTCCCATGACATCCTCTGTGTCTCACTGTAGGATTCTGTGAACAGGTCTTTGGAGAAGCCGGGAGAACAAAAGATTCTTCGGCACATCTAAAGAGAGCTGCTTGTGTGTGCCTGAATGTGGGGTCATGGTTTGAAAAAGGCAGAGAACCCCCTACCTTGCACTAAAAGGTTTTCAATACACTGAGACATATTTTTTTAAATGCACTCCTATAGGCCATGTTAGGCCCAGTTCATTTGTGTATTCAGTTCAATTGCATCTGAATCAACTGGTTCCCAACTGAGTGAATGAAAAAAATTCTAAGATGTCATTTTCACTCTCTTGTTTTCTTCTCTTTTAAAAGCTATAAATTAGCCACCATGGATCAAAACATTTTATTGATCGGAGATTTCAGATGAGAAAAGAGTGCTATAATAAGTAAATTACAACCCCGGTATAATTCACATGTAAAACCTCCTGGGAGTTAAAAATAATTTCTTTAGCTATTTCTCAGGAACAAAAAATGCAGTAATACAGGAGTCATGTGAACATTGGTTGGAAGAGTAAGTATTCTCTTCAGCTCACTTCATGTATATTTTAAATCACTGTAAGAGCTGTTTAATTGGTATGTCAGTGAGGACGCCAAACAGAGGAAATGAAGTTGTGTGCGCGTGTGTGTGTGTGTGTGTGTGTGTGTATGTGTGTGTGAGAGAGAGAGTATTGTGCCAATATTGCATTGTAGAGATTAAGGGCTTATTTGAATTAATGATTGCCTGACAAGTTGAAGTTATATAACACATAACTGTATCTAAATATAAAAATAACATAAAGGATCCAGGGAAAATCTATGACTTCAATAGTAATATTTGAAAACATTATAAACTCACCTCCCTTTTTCATCTCCAGTAGTAAATACCTGATGTGGCATATTTACCCATTTTCATTGATGGGGCTGAAAAATAGAACCCTATTAAAATGACAATCTCAAAAACGTTATTAGATAATTATTGCAATAATTTTGTTATGCAATTTTAAATACTTAAAACAGTCTAAATGACTTTAATTTACACAGTATAATTACTACTATTTTGTTGATAATCTCTATTATATCCATATGTAATTGAGTACTGATAATTTAAATAATTTATCAAATTTAACCAATTTAAAATGAGTGTACTCATTTTTAACGCCTAGGAAGTTAACTCATCTAATGACATGAGCAGCCATTGACTCAGCAATCTCTCATGTTCCTTGGCACCCTGGTAGGCGCAGCTCAGATATCATTGCTAAACCTTGAAAAACTGTGTTCTACATGGATTATTAACCTTATTTGGTAGCAAATTAACTGAAACTCATAGAAGTTAAGTAACTTTCACAAGGATACACAGCTCAAAATCAGAAGATTTAGGTCTTAAATTTTTTCTGATATGAAAAACTTATCTGATTTTATGTACTTCATAATGACAATTAAAAGTTATAGATCAGTGTTTAAATAATACTTAATCTGATACAACATTAAATATAGTACTCCAAATAGAAGCACTTGTGTTCATCTTTCTGCTTGGTTACCCCATCAAGGAGTAGCCACTGCAGTTGTACACTGCTTCTGGCTCTTCTAACACCCTCAGTGTGAAGGCGAGGTCTTCCGATGAGAATCTGAAAGTCATTGCAACTGTTAGCTACCTCTGCCCATTGCAAATTACATTGATTATTGTGGCCCTACAGTCCTACTGGTGGTTCTTATTAGTGACAAGGAGATGTATCTATATAATGTCAGCAGTTGATTCTGATAAATATCATGATTAGAAATATATGTTGAACGGAATTTGCCTACCATTAATGTGGTAGTGTGTTTCATAATCAAAATGGGCTTTTCCATTGTTATCTAGTAATTAGTGTTGCTGAAAATATATCAGACTACTTTGCAAATGTTTTGTGTTTGGCAAAACCAGTCTTGGGTTTTGCTAGACACTAGCACTCTTGAGCCCGTGTGAGCTTTGAGGAATATTCAATCCATATGTTTCTGATGTGTTTGCATTTAACTCACCAGTTGCCTTAAAGAAATTATATTGATGTCCAAAGGCCTTTAAATATATTTTACAAGTGTTTTGCCTTTTAAGATGCTATCTTCCAAGAAAAGTTAATTAATCAGAAGAAAACACTATTATGTTGTAAGTGTATTTTGCACTATCAAAACTTTGTAATGTACCTCAGACTTGGCTAGGATCTCCCCCACTATCATACAGTGTTCTTACTATTGAAATTGGAATTGTTTTCATATATTGAAAATAAGGGAATGCCATTTAAAGCATACTAAGAAATCTGGTGTTTCACTGCTTAAATATAAAAGTGTTAGCAGAACAGAAAACACATTGTACCTTTATAGAATCAACAAAGTGACAGTCCTTCAAATCAACTCATTCTCAGCAAAACTAGATCCATCAGAAAAAAAAAAAAAGGAAAAGGTAGCCATATCCAATTCAGGAGCTTTGTCTACTCAAATGCCACTTCCAGACCTGTGCTGCCTCCTATCTGCACCAAAGTGATGCTTATTCATACACGGCGCATAGTTTAACTATTCAGTTTTCAGAAAATGCCTTTAATCTGGTGTAAATTTGTAAAAAAGCAACATGTTAAAATAACTAAAGCACGTTTCAAACCACCAAAAAACAATTAATCCCTGGCTTCATCAGTTCCAGGACAGCATTATGTCGTCCTTAGGGTTGGCGAGAATTTTAGAAAATATATGATATATTAGAGAGTGAATGATTATTCACAGCCATGAGGCCAACCCATGTTTCAATAAGACAAATTGCCCTGAAGTGTTCCGGTGGCAACCAGTGATAACTCATGATCCTGAGACAGAGTGGGTGAAAATTACAGAGAATTGATGAAAATCAGGAGCAAGAGGACAAATGGCTTTAAAGAGAAGAATCTATGATTATTATTTTCTCAGCCTTCAGTCTGATAGAGCTTGAATATATTTCCTTTGAAAAATCTATAGAGCTGTAGACACTATATGTCAGTGTGAAAATGGCTGCGTTTGTTTCTTGCCAATGGCAAATGATTAACTCCTAAGTATGTATGTAGGAATCAGCCCCCAAGGGAAGATGCATTTCCAAGGAGATGGCTCATATGGTTTACAGTCTTCCCCTTAGTCAAGCGCACATTCAGATCTGTAGGGGCTATGGTCACTTCAGTCCCTCCTACACTGTTGTTGAAATAACAATTGAGTTCCACATATTTTAAAGAAACACACACATTTGTTTCATAGCTAGGGATGATTTACTAAATAATAGAACACTAATTAATATTTTATATGTATTTTATATTAGTTATTTTAATGAATTTATTTGGAAATCAGAAAGGCCACTGAAACCCAGGCAGGAATCACAGTATACTGGTGAATACATTGTATATATGAGTGAGTCTTCAAAATCGATTGCAAATAGTGCTGAAGGCTTGGGAATCACAGACAGTGTAAGTTATTCCCTTGTGTAATATGGGTATGTTTTCTGGAATTGCCTAAAAACAATATTACACAGTAGGGTGTTTCCTGGGATATGTTATTAGGTCACTTCATTAATTTTCTCACCTCAAAATTAATCCTCAGTGTCACTGTCACATTATGTATTTTTCTATGCCTCCATTATTCTTCCTGAAAGAGTAGGAATGCCAAAAACCATTGCCTCCTTAACTCTAGAAAAATTAAAGGAAGTACTTAATCGAGCTCTAATTCACATTTGGATATTTACATATCATTAGACTCTGAATAACCCATGTTTCACCTGATGGTATATGACAGTCACATATTTTCATTCTGAAATTTATTGTACTATAAATCACATGGTAAAAAATGTTTTTTCCCTAAATGAACTTAACAGTTTAAAGCCACGTTCTTCATGATGTGTGTTCCTAATTTAGTCCTTCATCCAGGTGAATGTAAAATGATCTTACATAATTTATCATGGAGTTTCTCTTTAATTTAAGAATTTGAGTGCTCTGTTTGAAAATGTTAGCACTCCTTCAATGTCATTTGCCTAAACTTTTCAAAAAGTAACTAGTAAGCCATCCTGGAAAGGTTTTGAGGAAATGGTGAAAATTTTGGGAAAATCAGAAACAATCATAATGCTGAAGCAATGTCCACTGCTCTTCTCTCCATATGATGGGGAAGACTAGTTCCTAGTCCTGCTGAGAGGCAGCGGGACACCCTTGCAGGTCTGGTCAAGCCCCGTCAATGGAATCATCACCTAGAATATGCCTTGGAGTGGTTAGCTGGCCCTTTTCAGAAACCCCAAATAATCCACTGAGCAAATCTAATTTCAGGACAGATATATGCATGCCTGCAGAAGCGAGACTGCCATATAGTCATAACCCAGTCCTCCAGAGAAGCCTGATTCAGGGAGAAGAGAGGATTCCAAGAAAGGTTTGTTGCCCTTCAATTCCTCTGCATCACCAGAGAATAAGAGTCTAAACTCTTTAACACCTTGTCTGAACTCCACACATCTCTAACCAGACCTGGAATCTTATAACTGCAGTAACTTTCTCTTCTGTGCCAACACTGTGCAATGAACACACTTCTGTTTCTGCATTTATCACTTTATTATAGTTATTCTGTTGGAAGTCTATATTTCTATATTGTGAGCAATTTAAATTCTGATCTGTATTTTCTTTTATCTTCAAAATGTTATAAAAACTTTAAATACAGAAAAATTAAAATAATTTTACAGTGAATACCTATATACCTTAATGTGATTCTACATTTAACATGGTACTTGTTTTGCTACATATCTATACATCTATTCATTCCTCCTTCCATTCATTAACCCATCTGTCATTTTCATGCATTTTAAAGTAAGTTTTTGATCAATAAATTTCATCCTATACAATTCATCATGTGATAACTACAGTTCAATATTTCTTTAAGGTTCTTTGAGGTAAAAATTACATATATTAAAACCCACGAATCTTAAGCATACCATTTGATGAGTTCTGACTAGTACATTCACCTATGCAAACAAGACACCTATGATACAGGATATTATCACCAGAGAAATTTCATACGTACCACTCTATCTCCTTTAGAGGGAACTACTATTCTGCTTTTTTTCTACTCTTACAATATTTCTTTTTTCAGTCCCAGGATCTTTACCCAGTAGGAACTCTTCAGTGTCTCTCTGTTTTATTCTCTATTTTTCAGATATATGCATGTCATTGCATGTTGCAACATTTTTTTTTTCCTTTTTTGTTTATGCATTCCCCTTTTGATGGACATCTGAACTGGTTTTGTTATTGCCAATAAAGCTGATACGAACCTTCTTTTAAAAAGTTTTTTTTTTCCCATAGTTATATACTTTTTCCTTGGATGAATAATTAGAAATGGGATTCCTGGGAATAGGATAGATGAATGCTTAGCTTTAAAAGAAACTGACAAATTTTTCCAACGTGGGTCTATCCTTTTACTCCTAACTGTCATGTTCAAGATATTCTCCATAATTTGGCATTGTCAGTGATTTTTACATTTTGGCAATATGCTGGTTGTGTACTGAAATCTTTTTTTTTTTTTTTTTTTTTTTTGCGGAACGCAGGCCTCTCACTGCTGTGGCCTCTCCCGTTGCAGAGCACAGGCTCCGGACGCGCAGGCTCAGCGGCCACGACTCACGGACCCAGCCACTCCGCGGCATGTGGGATCCTCCCGGACCGGGGCACGAACCTGCGTCCCTTGCACTGGCAGGCGAACTCTCAACCACTGCGCCACCAGGGAAGCCCTGTACTGAAATCTTTTATAGTTTTAATTTGAAATTCTCTGATGACTAACGATGTTGAACTCATTTTCATTTTCTTGCAATCTAATTCATATATCTTCCTTTGTGTGGTATCTGCTAACGTATTTTACCTATTTTTATTTGGACGTTTGCTTTCTTATTAGTGACTTATAACAGTAACATATACACTCAAGACTTTTTCTGTCAAATATTTATTTTGCAAATATTTTCTTCAAATTTGTCTTTCTGCTTCATTCTCTTTGTGGTGTCTTTTGATGACCAGAATTTTTTAACTATGGTAAAGTCTAAATTGTTATTTTGTCCTAAGAAAACTTTGCCTTCCTCCAAGTCACAGAGATAGTCTACAGAAGGAGTCCCTAATTCCCAGGCCATGGACTGGTACCGGTCCGTGACCTGTTAGGAACCGGGCCACACAGCAAGAGGTGAGCTGTGGGCAAGTGAGCAAAGCTTCATTTGTATTTACAGCCGCTCCCTATCACTTGCATTACCACCTGAGCTCCATCTCCTGTCAGCATTATGCTGAGTTATATAATCATTTCATTATATATTACAATGTAATAATAATACAAATAAAGTGCACAACAGATGTAATGTGCTTGAATCATCCTGAAACCATCCCCCCACCCCACCCCACCCCAGTCTGTGGAAAAATTGTCTTCCATGAAACCGGTCCCTGGTGCCAAAAAAGTTGGGGACAGCTGGTCTATAGTATCTATACTAATTGACAAAGTAGACTTTAAGAGAAAAATTGTGAATAGAAAAAAAAAAAGGACATTTTATAATGATAAATGATCATTCCACTGGAAAGATATAACAATACGTAAAGAAAAAGAAACCCAAACTACATAAAGCAAAACTGATAGAATTTAAGGGATATATAGGCAATTCAACAATAATAGTTGGAGACTAAAATATCCCACTTTTAATGATGGACAGACAATTATGCAGCAAATGAAACAGAAGATAGAAGACTCGAGAAGTATTATAAATCAACCAGACCTAGCAGTCATCTATAGCACATTCCACACATCAAAAACACACTGTTCTCAGGTAGACATGAAACATTATCCAAAATAAATCGTATTTTAGGCCATAAAATATCTCAGTACATTTAAAAGATGAAATCATACAAAGCATTTTGTTCTCTGATTACAATGTAATAAAATTAGAAATCAATAACAAGGAAATTTGAAAATTTCTTAAGGGTGTGGAAATTAAACAACACTCTCCTGAATAACAAATGGGTCAAAGAAGAAATTAGAAGAGTAATTAGATAACATTTCGAGGTGAAAGAAAGCAAGACAACATACCAAAACTTATGGGATTCAGCTAAAGCAGGGTTTAGAAGTGAATTTGCACCTGTAAACACCAAATATAAAAAGAAGAAAGGCCTCAAGCCATTAACTTAAACTTTTACCTGCTGATATGAAAAAATAAAAGCAAACTAAATGCAAAGCAAGCAGAAGGAAGAGAATAATAAAGAGTAAAATGAAAATTAACAGACAAAATAGAAAACCAACAGAAAAATTCAACAAAATCAAGTTATTTTTTGAAAACATTTGCAGAATTGACAAAAGTTTAGCTAGATTTACTAAGAAAAAATAAAGTGATCTTAAATTACAAAATCAGGAATAAAAGTAGGAAGTCACTACCAACCTTATAGAAATAATAATAATTATAAAGGAATATGGTGAACTATTGTTTACAATAAATTAGATAGCCAGAAAAATTGGACTTCCTAGAAAGACACAACTACTAAAATTGCCTGATGAAGAAATAGAAGAACATAGAATTTACCTCTAAAATTATTTCTGAATTAGTAATAAAAGAAAAAATCTTCCCATGGAGAAAAGCACATGCACAAATGTCTTCACTGTTGAATTCTAACAAATGTTTAAAGAATAGTTAATTCAAATCCTTCAGAATCTCTTCCAAAAATTAGAAGATGATGAAGCAGTTTGAAACTCATTCTATGAGGCTACTCTTACCCCAGCTATGCTCTTTGTATAAACTGGCAAGTTGTTCCTAAAATTCATATGGAAATGAAAAGCACCAAGAATAGCCAAAATAATTTTTAAAAAATTCATGCTTCTTGTTTTCAAAACTTACTACAAAAACTGTGGCAGTTGATGCAGTATGATACTGGAATAAGGACACACACAGAGATAAATGGCATGAAAATAAACTCTTACATTTATTTTTCCATGGGTGCCTAGACAATTGAAGGCAAAGTAATAAGTCTTTTCAACAAATGGTGCTAGGAAAGTTGGATATCGATGTGACAAAGTTTGAAACCAAACACCTACCTCACATTATATTTTAAAAAATCAGCTCAAAATGGATCATAGACCTAAGTTTAAGGGCAAGATTTATGCAACTCATAGAAGAAAATAGAGCAGTAAGTCTTTGAGCCTTGGGGTAAACACTGGTTTCCTAGATCAGAAACATAAATGACAAAAGAAAAAACAGACAAATTGGACTTCAAAACTAAAAGCTTTTCTACTTTAAAGGACATGATAAGAAAGTGAAAAGACAACGCATAGAATGGGAGAAAATATTTGGAGATCAT
Organism: Aethalodelphis obliquidens; assembly: GCF_003676395.1. Lineage (NCBI taxonomy): Eukaryota > Metazoa > Chordata > Mammalia > Artiodactyla > Delphinidae > Aethalodelphis > Aethalodelphis obliquidens. Next base: position 9,105,474 of record NW_020837993.1, read on the forward strand.
ATATCTCATAAAGGACTTGCATCCAGACTACTGGAAGTCTTACAACTCCAAAATAACCAGACAACCTAACTTAAAAATGAGCTAAATATTTAAACAGACATTTCTTTGGAGAAGATAAATAAATGACTAATAATTCATGAAAATATGTGTAGCATCATTAGTCATTAGGGAAGTGCAGATCAAGACCACAGTGAGACACCACTTCACACATGCCCAATAGGATGACTGTAATTAAAAAGACAAACAATAACAAGTATTGGTAACGATGTGGAGTAATTAAAATCCTCATGTATTGCTGGTGAGAATGTAAATGGTGTAATTGCTTTAGAATACAGTTTGGCAATTCCTCAAAATATTAAACATAAGACCAAGGAATTAACATATAAAGAGAATAAAAAATGTATGTCCACAATCATGACTATTCAGAAGACCATTATTCTTAATAACCAAAAGATAGAAGCAATTCAAATATTTATCAACTGATGAATGGATAAATAAATTGTAGTATATCCATTCAATGGGTTGTTAAGCCCTAAAAAAGGAATAAAATACTGATATGTGTTACTACAGGGATAAACCCTGAAAACACGGTGCTAAGTGAAGAAAGCCACACACAAAAGACTACACATTCCATGATTCCATTTATATGAAATGCCTAGATTTGACAAATCTATAGAGTCAAAATATAAATTTGTGGATTCCAGGGACTGAAGGAAAACCAGAATCAAGAAAGATACTAATTAGTTATGAAGATTTGTTATGGGCTGAATTCTGTCCCTCTCAAAATTCATAATGTTGATATCCTAACCCCCAGGACCTAAGAATGTGACCGTATTTGGAAATATAGTCTTTAAAAGGTGACTAAGTTAAAATGAGGCTGTTAGGGTGGCCCTAATTCTGTCTGACTGGTGTCATACTTATAAGAGGAGGAAATTTGTACATACTGAGAGACATTAGGGATGCTTGTACACAGAGGAAAAGACCATGTGAAGACACAGTGAGAAAGTAACACCTGCAAGCCAAGGAGAGACACATCAGAGGACACCAAACGTGCTGACACCTTTATCTTGCATTTCTAGTTTCCAGACTATGAGAAAATAACTTTTTGTTGCTTAAGCCGCCCAATATGGTATTTTGTTATGGAAAACTTAGTAAACTAACACAAAGTTTCTTTCTGAAATGATGAGAATGTTCTAAAATTAGGTAGAGGTGATGGTTGCACACTTCTGTGAATGTACAAAATCCTATGAATTTTATAGTCTTTATGGTGTAACTCTGAATGTTATACCAGACACACAATATGTATGATCATGATGCATTATCTTTATATACTCTTTTAAGAGTGAATTTTATGACATATAAATTATCTCAATAAACTTGTTATAAGAAAAGGATTAGGTAGAAATGTAAATGAATGTTCTTGCCTTTTTCCAGAAGTTAGGGGGAAAGCATTTAATATTACACTATTATATATAATGTTACCTGTAGGGTATTTTGTTGGTTGAGTCTTTTGTAATGCCAAGAACATTTTTATTCCTAATTTGAAGAGAATTTTTATCTTGAATTGGCATTAAATGTTGTTAAGTGTGTTCATCTGACTATTTAAAATTTTATTTTGTTAATGTTTATATGTTAAGTTATGTTTATTGATTGCTGAACGTTACACCTGGCTTGCACAACTTGTATATTCAGTGGTCATGATGCATTATCTTTATATACTCCTTAATTGATTTTCTAATATTGTTAATTTTTAGACAATATAATATATGAGGTTTAATGAGTGTATTTTTTTGTAATATCTTTGTATAGTTTTGGGATTAGGGTTATATAGGCATCATAAAACAACAAATGAAATATTCTTTCCTCATCTACTTTCTGTAAGAGTTTGCATAAGATTGGTGTTTTTACTTCCTTAAATATATCATAGACTTCACTAATGAAACCACCTGGGCCTGAGTATTTCTTCATGTTGCAGTTATTGGAAAAGATTTTGATAACAAACTAATTTTAAATAGATTTAGAAATATTCACTTTTTATATTTTATCATTTGTCACTATGATAATTTGCCCTGTTAATTTGTACATTTGTTGAATTTTATGGTATAAAGTTTTTAACATGTTTCCAATGTGTTCTATTGTTTTCATTGTTTATTTTCTATTCTGTAAAATCTATTTTCTCTCTCACTGATTTCTGTTCTATTCTTCATCATTTCCTTTTTTTACTTACTTTAGTTTTAATTTACTTTTTCTATTCTTTTAAGATGGAACATGAGATTGTTGACTTTAAAACTGTGTTCTTTCCTAACATAACCATTTATATGTAAATTTTTCTTGAGGTGCTGTTTTTGTCACATCCCATAAATTTTGACTTGTGTATTTTTATAAATTTAGTTCAAGATTTTTTATAACTTCTTTTGCAATTTTTTGTTAACTTATGGGTTTATTTTGATATTTTATTTTGGTTATTTACTTATTTTAGTTTTCAATACTAAGCATTTTCCTAGATTGTGGTTGTAGAGCATATTTTGTATGATTTCAATTTGTTTAGAGCTATTTTGTGGCCCAGTATATAGAATGTAGTCTATCTTGGGAATAGTCCTTGTGAGTTTTAAATATGTATGTGTGTTTGTGTACATGTGTAGTAGTCTTGATATATAGTATTCTTAAATTTTAAATATGTTAAGATAGTTGATATTATTATTCACATCTTTTATTTACTGTATTGTAGTCCATTTGTTCTACTGAAAAGAAATTGTTAAATATAACGAGTATGGAATTTTCTGTTTCTCCCATTAATTCTGTTAATTTTTATTTCAGTATTTTGAAGTCTTGCGGCTATGTGCATATACATTTGTGAAAATTGACCCTTTTCTCAATATGAACTGTACCACTCTATCTCTGATAACCCACTTATGTCTTGAAATCTAGCTTATTTGATATTTTACATAGCCACTTCAACCTCCTAATGTTTATTGTTTAGATTGTGTATTTTCCCATCTGTTTACTTTCAATCTATCTCTGTGTTTATGTTTATAATACATTTGTTGTAAAAAACCTCTAGTTAGGTCTTCATTTTCTGTCCATTTTAATTAGATTGTTTAGTCTGTTATTTTTAATGAATATTTAATTTTATTTTACCATTTGTTTTCATTGTTTCCTGTTTTTTAAAAAAAGTTTCATTCTTTTTTTCCTCCTTTCCTGCTTTATTTTGGATTAACTGCATATTTAAAAAAAATTCATTTTAATATGTGTATTGGATACATCCTTAGGTATACATCTTGGCACTAATTTTTAGTAAATTTTCTATGGATTACATGCTACATCTTTAAGATTTGATATTATGCCACATCATAGAAAATGTGGAATCCTTGCAATGACATAGCTTCATTGACCACCGCTTTCTGTCCTTTATGCTATAGTTTTCATTTACATGCATTGTAAGTTCCAGGATACTGTATAAGAATATTTGTTTTAAACAGCCCTATGTATTTTAAAGAAATTCAGAGGAAAGAAAGTTTTTTTTTTTTTAATTTTTACCCAATTTTTTACCTTTTCAAAAATTTCATCATTTTATAGAAGATCTGAGTTTTCATCTGGTCCTGTTTTCCTTCAACTTTAACACACTTCCTTTGTCATTTTTAGTAGTGCAGGTTTCTTGGCAATAATTTCTCTTAGTTTTTACTTTACTAAAAAAGTCAATTTTGACTTTATTCTTGGCAGATATTTTTGCTGGATAGGGAATTCTGGATTGTTAGTTGTTGTTTTCAATGTTCTACTTTAACCCTCTATCCATTGTTTCTGATGAGAAGGCAGTGGTAAATAGAATCACTGTTCTACATGCATTGTGCTGTTTCTCTGGCTGCTTTTCAGATTTTTTTTTAAAAAACAGTTTGACTATATTGTGCTTAGTATGTTTTTCTTTGTATTTGACATGGTTGGGTTTCACTGAGTTTCTTGTATCTGTAATTTTGTCTAATCAAAATTTGGAAATTTTTGGTCAACAGTTCTTTGATTTGGGGGAGGCTTCATTTTTTTTTTCTGCTCTGGTACTTCAATATGATTGACCTTTCAATATGGTCAATCATAGGTCACTATGATTTCATAGGTCACTATCAATTTAGTAAATGTTTTTTCTATCTTTTTCTTCTCTATCTTCTTTCATTTGAGTAATTTCTATTGACCTAATGGCAAGTTCAGTGATTTTTTGTTTGTTTGTTTGTTTTGTCATCTCCATTCTGCTGTTAAGACCATCTGGTGTATAGGTAGATAGATAAATAAACAAATATATATAGCTATATAAACATAAAGATATTTTAATATATAGTTCTAGAATTCCCATTTGGTTCTCTTTCATACACTGTATGTTCTGTTGAAATATCAAGTCTTTTTCTTTACTGTGAGCATATTTGATTTTACCTCATTGAATATCATCATAAAAGCTGCTTTAAAATCCTTTCTGATATTCAAATGTCTGGTCCATTGCAGGGTTTTTCTCTATTCACTTAACAATAGGCTTCTTTTTCTTTCTTTCTTTTCTTTCTTTCTTTCTTTCTGTATATCTTGTATTTTTTATTTTATATTGTATACTAGACATTATGAAGACTATTTTGTAGAAGTTCCAAATTCTCTTATATTATTTTGAAGGGGACAACTTTTTAAAATGTAAGCAACCCATTAATTTGGCTGAACTCAAACTATAATTTCTGTTTTCCCTGAGAAGAATGGAAATGAAATCTCAGTTTAGTTCTTTACGATTTAACTGGAGTGCTTGCATTCTACCCTATGCATGTATCATTCAAGGGTCAGCCAAAGATTTAAACAAAGTTTCTAAAGAGAATTTGGTGCTTATCCAAGATTCTCCAACACTCCTCATTGCCATTCATTCCTAGTGTTTACTATTGCTCCAATCTCTGTCCTCTTGTTTGTCAAGCCAGTAGGACTATAAGTTTCCCATTAGAGTTTTAGTTTCATCATGTAGTTTAGACAGCACTGTTCTCTTTGGTGAAAAGTCATAATAATAAGAAAATCATCCTGTTTTGAACCTTTCTCCAAGTATCAACTCTTTTCACATTTCTGCTCTCTTTTTTTCCACTCATTAGTATCTACATGTAATTGTTTTGTTTTGTTTTTTATATATATTTTCTCCAGAGTTTATTGTTATCGGTTGGAGCTACTCAACAATATTGGCCAAAAAAATATCTGTATCTTCTTAAAGTTTGTATTTTTATTTATAAACACAGTACATATACAGAGAAAAGATATTTGGTGAATTGATGAATAAATGAAACAATGGATACATAAACAAATTATTAAAGAAATTAATGAACTGGAGAGTTTTATTTGTGCCCATTTGCACTGGAAATCATCCTTCATAGCATGTATCATGACATTTTATCCTTTTTAAATGTCTTGTTTTTCTCAACTCTAGGTGCATATCTCTGTTCATCTAATCTACAGAGAAGGGAAAATTATCCATATGATATGAGAACTGAAGGGAAAAAAAGAGGTAACAAATTGGGAATAGGGTAAGTCTTCCCACATCCATGACAGTCTTCAGTTTACAAAGCCTTCCTCATATCATAGACTGCGTAATTTCCACAAGTTATGGAAGAGCTTGTATTCTGTTACACAAAATAGTAGAGCTAGTCAGATAGACTTTTGAAAACTAATAAAAATCGTGCAAGTTATCCCAGAGTAAAACAAATCCTGAAATGTATTTTTTGAAACTTTTGGAGCTGCTTTGCAGTTGATTATTCCTGCATAGAGTTGGGTGGGGTGACATTGATCCAGGATGATCATTTGACTTTTTAGAATATATTCTTCACTCCTTGTCCCACTTCAGTCTTCTTCATTGTCACTGAACTAATTGTTTTAAAACACAAACCATATAATATCTTGCCCCTTAGTAAGTACTTGTAATGGTTCTCTGCTACGTAAAAAATACAATCTTAATGAATTAAGTTGATATGTACTATTATTCATAGTGTTATCCCAATTTACTTCTCCAGATGATCCTATCATATACATTATCTCAAATATCTCTGTTTTATATTTGCACATGCTTTTGATATTAAAACCCTCATGATATTTCAGTGAGAACTCTTTTGCATGATTTCCTGCCCCTCAGTGGAGTGAGAGTTTTGTTGTTGCCATGTGTCTGTATGTCTGTTTGTTTTTTAATCCTCCTGACCTAACAATTGTTTAAAATACGCATTTTAGGATTTTTAAACTAGTGTTGAGATTTTTAAAATAGATATTTATATAATTATTAAATTTCCCTTAAGCAATACTGAGTAAATATAGCACAATTATCAAAACTTAATTTCTTCTTTTCAGAAGTATATATTATTTAAAACATGTCAATGTATTTTTTTAGTCTTGCTATCTGTGATCTTGGATGGGAGTTGAGCCACAACAAAGAAATCTGACCAAGAAAAGACTTTAGAGTTATCTGGGGACCAGTAGGATTTGTGCAGTGTTGTTTATTAGAGACCCTGGTCATAGAATTTGCATCATAAAAGAATGAATCTTTTAAGAGCACATGCCTTCCAGAAGTGGTAAGTTTCTTTGTGAGTGTCTCAGTGATACAGAACTGAGAATGATATAATTCTTCCTTCCAGGGATTTATCCAGGTTTTATGGAGTTTTCAACTTATACAACTTGGAAAACTCTCTTTAAAAATAGAATCTAAAATTATGAATGCAAAAATAGGTGTGAAAGTGAATATTTGTTTCACGTGAAAAAAGAAACTATAACAAATTATAAATTTTAGAAATCTGAGAATTACCACAAACATTACAAAATCAAGCCAACAGCAGAACATTTTTATTAGCTTATCTTCTGACACATCTATAATATGCTTTTTCTTCATTTTGGGCTGAATATTTTTTAATGGTTTCTTTATATGCAAAAAAATTTTTAATATTATTTTTTGAAGTGAAAATAGAGAGATAATCCACACTTTCCTTTAGTACGTTTGATCAACAATTCTTTTATTTCATGGGTTAGAAAATTCCTCTCAGATTTACATATTATTTTTGGTTGTGTCATTTAATTGTAAGCCTGTGGTCAAAATGGGAAAAAAACTCTACCAAGTTCATCTCATGCATTGTTGTTACAGATTTCCCCATAATGGTACTGTTACAGGTGTATGTCCTACAAACACAGGGATTCTGATACATTTCATTTTGTGATGATCTCATTCAAAATAAAAAGAAAAAATCTTTACTCCATTTATAATTATATACACTGTATTCTCAATTACATAACTGACAGAGTAGAAATTTTGTTCTGAGTATGCATTCATAAGAAAAAGTCTTTTGCTTACACTTTTAAATGTTTCCTGATTGGAAGAAGTTATCATAGACTAATCTCTAACTTTGTATTCTTCAAACCTTGTGCTCTTGCTCTAGCTAAATATTTTAGGCGTTATATGACATATTCATACAAAGATAGATCCTCTGGACTGAACTTTGTGTTACAAAACAGGATGAGTTGACAAAATGAGATAGAAATATTCTTGGAAGCCATTCCTAGACAGGACACTGAGGCCTAGACAAGAAGAATATATATCCCATTAAATTCAATCTGAATGAATTCATGATTAAACTTTCCTTTAGTCGGATCTGCAAAATGCCCAAGTTTACCTCGGTGTTTCAATAGCTATGGGGAAACAACAGTGGGAGGATGTACTGAAGAATGATAACTGATTGCAATTTAAATTTCTTTCTCAATATTTACAAGCAGAAATGATCACACAGTTTGGTCTGAGACCTAAGTTTCTTTAGCTCCATGGTAAATCCACCTCTGCTTGTTTTACCTCTTTGTGCCAGTAAGTTTTCAATCTGATTAGGGAAACCAAAATAGCACTTAGTATATGCTCATTGAAGTCTGTTTAAAAAATAATGAAATTAATCAGTAATGTGTATGTTTTATAGTTTTCATGCAATCAGATTCTATTGATTGTGGTTTTACATTCAGCATGTTTTTTTTTCTCTACATGCTCTTAATATAGGTTAAGAAAAATCTTTTTCTCATTTACTCTCCAAAATAATATTTAAGAAGTTATTAGAATCACAAACAAAAATGTGAATATCCCATCATGAGGCTCTGAATGTCAACATGTTTCTACTTTTTGACTAAGAACAATGAGAAAAGGCAGGAAAGAGAGCTTAGTTTTCTCTGTCTTTGTTTATCTTTTGTCTCACTCATCATTCTGTACTCATGTCTGTTTATAAGCTTTAGCTCAAATAGGGAAACAGCAAAGAGAAGGAATACTGATGGCAGCAGCAGACGTGATTTAATCTAAACCCTCACCACAGTTCAACATTTCAATGTATACCCACATCACATCTTGTGTAGAGTGTTGCCTGTTAGGTTGGGATAAGCTCTGTGTGTTTTACCAATTTCTTCAACTTAACTCCATGTTGAGCACATAAGCCTCCCTACTTAGATGTTTGATCAAAGCTCTTACTTACTAGAGAAAGGAATGACCCCCACTGGGGTACAGTAGCCACAAAGATTGCTGCTAAATTGCAACCATTTTCACCAAATCACCTTCCAGATACCATCTCTCCAGTCTGCCACCTAGAGAAGATATTAAGCAAGGAAGCAAAATGAGTCAATGTATCTCATTGGGGGCCAGGTCACCAGACCTGATGCAGTGAACGGAATTCATTTTCTGTCAAGTCTGGAGACCTTTGGAAGGCATTGCTTTAAAGGGAGCTGATATCATAAATCCAGGTTTGTTGAATATAAAAATGCTTTCCCCTGTAGTGAATGATTCTGTCAGATGTGACCACTTCTATGAAATGACTCAAATTACATTTTTTCTTTTTTCTGTACTTTTTAAAAGTGTAATTAATTGCAATTCAAAAAGTCTTAAAATACATATATTTGAGGGTGAAAGCTTAACTGTAATCAGCCAGCATGACTCTGAGGTCAATCTGTAAATGTAAAAGTTTAAGAAAATTGTTAATAAAGTTTGGATTTTATACATCCATATTATAAAATATTGGATATATAAGTAAAAATTATACCATTCCAAAAATTATTTAAAATGATATCAGTTTTTGGAGACCAATATTATAGCTCACCCATGAAAATTTGGTTTTAGTAATCATCTGTGTTCAAATATTAAGAGATTACATGTCTTTTTCTGCCTTAGCAGATTAGTGACTATTCTCTCTGAATGAAAAGATGCTGTATTTTAAATGTATACTCACTTAGATGTGTTATTCAGTACATAAATATGTTGTATTTAGTATAAAGGCAATCAAACACAGGAATATGACCTTCTGATTGTGAACATTCTAATATTAAAATTACTTTGACACTATAAGATTCTTAAAAGAGAAAGTGAAAAAAGACAGATTTTGGCATTAGATAAGATCAGATTTTCAATAAGGGCATGTTACTTACTCAGTATCTTATTTGCATCTTTCTGAGTCTCAGATCTCTCATCTTGAAATTGTCATAATACTTCCTTCACTGTGTTGGTAGGAAAATTAGATGAGAATGCAAGAAAATGCTTTGCACAGTATTTGGCAATAAGAAACACTCAATAATTTTGACTTCTTTCTACATAGCTTTGAAAAATTATTTTATTAAGAATGGCTGCTTCAATTTATTTTACTCAATAATTATAAAAGTTGTGTGTACATTTGTTACTTTCAAGACATAACGGAATAATCTCCATTTTTCTCCCAAGGTGTGCATACACACATACACAAATATTGAAACATTTAAAACTCTTCCCCACTTTTGCTGATACACTTTCTTGGGGTTATCATTGCCTTAATTCATTCTTACTTCCATATTTGCTTCAGTCATTTAAAACGCATTTGCTTTGGTCTTCTCATTTTATTTGAAATGAAAGAAAAACATGACCGTGATGAGCTAGTAGTGAAAAACATAAACAGAACTGAAGAATCCTATGTGGTTCAATAAGTGGGAAATCCCCTTCTCACATGTCAATTAAAAACATTTGTTATATAACAGGAAATACAGTAATAGCATTTCAATAGGAAAATATTGCATGGAGGTGATAACTTATCTAGTTACATTTGTATCTATCAGGTTTTAAGCTCCTATAAGTTGAAACTGAGCACAGGGAATACCATGGGAAAAGAATAGTGATTAAGAGTGTAAGCTTCACAGTCCAGATGTTTGTTTCCCACTCACTACCTGTTTGACTTTGGGATAATTTAATTAACTTCTCCTTGCTTTCATTTCCTCTTCCCTTAAAGGGTTATTTGAAGATTAAATGAGATGGGGGAGTAAAGACCTTAGAATAGCACTTGGACCTGGCTAACTTAAATTTAGCTGTTTTTCTTCCAGTTATGACTATACGATGTCATATAAAAGAGTATTAATCTTCTCTCTTTGATATATCAGTACTCAAACAACAAACCAACAAACAAAATAGATGCAATAATTTGAAATTTAAAATTTGATTCTCCATGATTTTGTTTTATTAGAATAAATAGGTTGTTTTACTCTAAATTCAAGACAAAGAAGCAGAAAGTAGAAAAAGAGAGAGTTTAAAACTTAACCTTTTAGGTAGGTAAATGCAACTCTAATTTACTGAGAGATAGTAAAGGGCAAAACTAACTTAGATTATTAAATAAGTGTTTAACTATGATTTAGATTTAATAATACAATTATGTACATTAACTTATAATTGATCATTATTAAATGTATAATTAGTGAGATTGAATAACCAAGGAAAAGATAAAAGTCTATAATCTATTGTTCATTCTCAATGTGTATGATTCTAATAATCATTGGCATATAATATAATTATGAAGTTATAAATATAAATGAGATTACTTGAAAGATGGATTTAAAATCCTTATGCACTTTACCTAATTATTATAAATTTGATTATGGATAAATAGCTAAACTATAATATGGCATTTGAGTAAAGCTTTTCTGAATAAAACCTTGAATGTTAATCTCAAGCTGTTCAGCTTTACAATGCTTGAGCAGCTGATGGCAAAAATTAGAGAATAAGACAAAATTTTAAATAATAGATTATGACTAAATTTGAATTTAGATGCACAAAGATAGAAACTTTGGAAAGATAAGATTTGTTGTAAGACTGAAATAGTCTTATGAAGTCAAATTATCTTTCGTTTTTATAAAAGGTCCTGATGAAGTACTCCTTTTATTATGAGCAACCTCTTCATTATAATTAAACTGATGATATTTCCTGTCATGATTATACCTACAAGTAAGGCAACATGACCCATGATGCAACCCACACCATAGCAAATGTAGAGACAATTTCAATATCTCCTGATCATCAAAGCACTTTCCCCTTTGGTACTGAAACCCTCACTTCTTAGTATCCAAAGAGAACTTTTAAGAAACTATAATTAAAGAGAAAAACTTCACATTAATTTGAGTTATTTGTATTTCAAATATTGGGTCTTTTTTTCCATGCATAAGAAGAAATTTTTAAATTGTTTTAGGTGGGTAATCTAATTCATAGTGAAAACCCGTAATAAGATTAGGGATAATACATTGAGAAAGTTCCCACTCCTGACATAGTAAATCTGTCAGTTACTCAAAGGAAAGTACATAGATCAGTTTCAGCCTGGTTGAGGAGCTCATTCAATGACACCAATCAATGCAATGACCTTCACTGGGAGAAGTGGGAGAAACTTTGGAATGCTACTTTCCCTGTCATGTTCCCTCAACTGGGGATATAATAGTAGCTATCACATTTGTTGTCAGTAGCAAATCAATCATGTGTCTAAAGATCCTAGCACAGTTATTGGCACATACTGTTATGCATTTAAAAGTAGGGAAACTACTACTGTGTTTATCCCTTCCTCTATCCTTCACATCTTGAGAAGATATTTATTAAGAAGGATAATGTGGAAGGAAAAGAGACATCTGTTTTTCCTACTCCTAATCTATCAGTTTTAATATATTCTGTTTCCACTCTTATCTCTGCATGAGGCAGCCTTTACAGAACTGTTTGAGGCACTTGCCACCCTTATATACATAACATGTGAGTTACAGAGTTTATATTGTAGCCTTAAGACTATTTTTGGCAGGAAGGGATGATCATTCTGCATATTACTAAAATAGCCAACATTCAGGAAACATGGAAAACTAGTCAATGTCTCCTAACCTTAATAAGAGATTTTTAGTAGAAAGTGTTTTTTCTGTATATACCAACTATAGTTTTGCCTAATTTCTGAAATTTGTATAAATGAAATCATATAGTAAGTATTATTTTCTGTTCAATTTATTTTACTCAATATTTATTTATTTCCAATACTGTACTATCTTAATTACTGCAATTTTATAATGTCTTGCTTTGTGGTAGAACACTTTATTATTGTTCTTCATTATTATCTTGTCTAATTTTGGTCTTCATTATATATATTTTAATCCATTTACAAGTTCTAACCCTGACGCAACACACACACCTTCTTGGATTTAGAAAGTCTAAGTCAGACATAGAACGTCCCCAAATTGCATATAATTTTTATAATGAATGGATCCTAACTTTTATCAAATATTTTATTGCATTTTTCAGGGTGACCATATGATAAGATTTATTTCTTTATTTCTTTTAACTTCATGTTTAGCTCAATTGCAATGACTAGTTTTAAACTGTTAAACCAATCTTGCATTCCAAGTATAAACTCAGCTTGGTCTTATATGTTTATCTCCTATGTATTGCTGGGTTTATTTTACTAATATTTTGTTTTCCTTTAGTGAATCCATTTTTATGATGATTCATTAGAAGTTTTTCCATTTTGAAATGTCCTTGTCAGGTTTGGAATCAAGGTTATGATAGTCTCATTACTTAAGTTAAAGAAGGTTTCCTCATTTTTACACTCTGAAAAAATTTTTGAAAGACTGGTGCTCTTTCTTAGAATGGATTTACATAGGTGTAATTACTGCATCAAAATAGTGCATACTTTCAGCTGTGATACATATTGTAAAATGGATCTCCATACACCTGGTAGCAATTTACCTTCTTAAAGTGGTCATTAGAATGCACATATTCAACTGGATGATAATAGTCTTCCTAGCCTTTAACTGAAGCATAAGATTTCAGCATCTTAATTTGCATTTAAAAATTACCAGTAACATTAAAATTCTATTTTAAATCAATTAACCATTTCTGTATTTTATTTCTTATGTTGCGTCTATGTTCTTTGCCCATTTTCTGCCGTGTAGGAGAGTTTATTATTTATTGACTGGTTAATAAGTAAAATTTATATTTTATATAAATATATATAATATATATTTATATTTATAAATAAATTTATTTTCCAATATTTTAAAAACTTAATACCAATTACTAGACTACATAAAAATGCAAATAAAATTACTTGAAAGGAAAATAATATTATTGATTAATCTAAATTTTTTTAGGTATTTTTTATGTCCTTTTTATTATGCATTAGTTTCCCATATTTGACTGATTTACTTCAGGGCTGCCTCTTTTCACTGAGCAAAATGTCTACTCCTGAATATTACCAAAGGGTGATGATTTGATGACATTTTAGTATGCTATAAGATATGATAGTGCTAGTTTATCATTCTTACTATTCTTTTTCAGTACACTGCTGTATATTTTCAATTATATATTCATCTGAAAGAACTTTAGATTTATTTTGTCGAGGTAGCCAAAGTTTTCAGTTAGGATTTTAATTGTAATTGTATTGAAATGATAGGTTTGTAGAGGTTTGTACTTTTTATGAACAAGTTCTCTTTTATGCGGAAATCTAAAGTTATTAAATTTTCATTTATTCTCTTAATTAAAATATTCCTTTATCCTTATGTTTCTCTTGCAAATACTTTCTAAGTTCTTTAGTTAAATATTTCATTCATCTAAAATATTTCTTAATTATTAATATATTCAATATTATTAATTTATATTCTGTGTATAGTTTTGGTTCAATATACTTTTTGATCATTTTAACCCTGCTTTTACTTATTTTAAATCTACAGATGTAGGTTTAATATCCTATTGAGTTGTTAGATATTTAGGAAATTTTCTTTAAATGGTTAAAAGTTTGTAATTTTGGGTTTTAGATAAAAGTTATCAGTGTTTAGTTTTCTTTTATTTCTAATGTGTTCATCTAAATTTTCCTGTATAGACAGATCCAAGTTTGAAGATCACTATTGAATTTATTAGTTACATGACCCAGGGAAAAATAACTGATCTCCAGCCTCAGTTTGTTTTTTTTTAGGTTTTTGTTTTGTATTTTTATCTGTCAAACAAATATAATAGAAGTAATACTCTCAAGAGGTTATGAGCACTAGCTTGGATAATCCATGTAAACACTCATTGAATAGGCCTTCAGGCAAATTTAGCCATTATTTTGATAGGGTAGTAAGAAAAATAAATATATATTAAATCAACCTTATGTTTCTTATATTTTCTATATATCTATGTCTTTATTTTTGGTATATTTTTGAAATACCTAAAAAAGTGTTTCCACCTCTCCCACAATAAGTTTGTTTCAGATAATTTTCCTCATATTTCTTTTTTTTAATTAATTTATTTTATTTGTTTATTTTTGGTTGCATTGAGTCTTCATTGCAATGCACAGGCTTTCTCTAGTTGTGGAGAGCAGGGGCTACTCTTCATCGCAGTTCCTGGGCTTCTCATTGTAGTGGCTTCTCTTGTTGCAGAGCATGGGCTCTAGGCGTGTGAGCTTCAGTAGGTGTGGCATGTGGGCTCAGTAGTTGTGGCTACAGGCTCTAGAGCATGGGCTCAGTTGCTCTGTGGCATGTGGGATCTTCCCAGACCAGGGCTTGAACCTGTGTCCCCTGCACTGGCAGGTGGATTCTTAACTACTGTGCCACCAGGGAAGCCCTTTCTTGTATTTCTCATAGTAGACTTGTCATAGTATCATGATACTAACAACTGTATTTTTAATCTATTTTAGTATTCCTGATGTCCCATTTCCTTTCATATACAGTAATATTTGATAGAAGTTTGAATGCCTATATGATAAAAACAAGTCAATTACTCAGAAGAGGGGTGAAAATATCTGCTATTTAAAACAAAACAAAACAAAAAAATCCTTCAAATCCTCAATTTCCAAAATGGCCTCCAATGAACTTCATATTATCCTCCAAATAAATACTTAAAAGAAAATTTGTAGAAATGTTTATTATAATAATGTTTAGGCTTGCTACTCACTATCAGAATATAACCTCACCTGCTCTCCTATTCCCACTAAACCTGAAGGCATACTTTAGATTACACAAAGCAGTCAATAGACAAAGTACCAATACCATGGTATTATTCTCTAGGCGTGGAAAATATATTTTCATGTAATTTAGTCTTATATCTTTTATTTTTTCATATATTAATTTCTATGATCTTACATTTATGACAAGTTTTTATAAACTTTTTATATCTTTTCTCATTTTTTAAATTTTAAACAACATTTATATTTAAGCTGAATTTTTTAAAGTCAACATTTAGATGAGTCTTATTTATAAACTGACATTCTCTTCATTTTAACTGGAGTGTTTAGACAATTTACATTTAATGTAATTTTTAATTTACATGGGTTTAAGCCTCTGTTCTTGCTATTTGTTTGTCCCATTTATTCTGGGTTACTCTTTCCTTCTTTTCTTCCCTTCTTTTGGGTAAAGTATATATTTGCTATCCCATTTAATATTCTCTATGGGCTTATTAGCTATACATCTTTTATTAGTAGTAGTATTTTTTAGTCATTGCTCAATGGCAATCACTCTGATTTTAAGATTGATTTATTTCTATCAATTTTCAAATCTTTTTACTCTCTATCATTTCTATTTCATTATTAAGCACATTCTGGGATATTTTTGCTTTAGTTACTGTACATTTTAGTTCTGTAATTTCCATTTTTATAGTTCCTATTTCTCTCCTGATATTCCATATTTTTAAATTCATTCATGCATATTTTTATGACCGCTAAAGTATAGTTATAATATTTCCTGTAAATTCTTATTTAGTGGAAAGACTTCTGGCTATGGTCACATAGTTAGGTCATTCAATCCTCTACCAAAACATCAAATATAATGATGGACAATGTTGACTCCCCCTCTCCCCCAATACCACCATTTTCAGCACTCCAAAATCAGCTGATAGCATGAAACAATATAAGAAGCATTTATGCTTGCAAAACGGCTGAACTTCAGATAAGAACAGTGTGAGTTTGGAGCTTGGGCATTTTTACCTGGAGCAACTCCCATCCCAGGTTCATTTATCTGGTGCAAAATCTTGGCCATAGTGGGACAGACAGATCTTCTGCCATAGCTGAAACAGGCTCATTCCATTTCAAGCACCTGAAGCACACACTCAGCAGCATTGCCAGTGGCAACAACAATCTCTGGTGGGTGAGCAGAAGGAGATCAATGGTTCTACAAGTTTGGGGCTGCAGCTGTAGTAAGTGAATCCTCGGCTGACACTACATGGAGGTGGGAGAGTGCCCAAACTATGCACACACTTTCAACCAATTCTGAGATTGTGCATATGCACAGAGAAGAAGTGAAAGGGCTGTGTAGAAAATATAAGGTAAGCCAGACATGAAAATGGCTTAAACTTTGAAAATGCTCCCCTAGTCACATGAAAACTCACTGGCAATGGCTGACCACTAAGCTATGCCAACACAGGGGAAACCCCTAAGTAGAAAAAAAATAAAAATGAGCAGAGATATAAGAAACTGCATATAACAGAGGACAGAGATTTCATGGATTTAGCCAAGGAAAGTTACTAAACAAACAAGTAAATGAAGAAAAGTAACAATCTTTAGTAAATATGAGTGTTGGAATGACCATTGTAGTATAAAAAAAAGAAAAAAGCATTGAGATAGGAAGTATTGCTAGCGACAAAAGAGGACATTTTATTTTGGTAAAACTTTGGTTCATCAGGAAAACATACCAGTTAAAATACATGAAACAAATCTGACAAAACTGAAAAAAAATTAATAGTTGGAGGTTTGAATATCTCACTCAAAACAATTGATAGAATATAGAGAGATAATATATATATATATATATATATATATATATATATATATATATATATATAAGACTTGACCACAAGTTTCAGACAATCTGACTTAACAAATACATAGAAATCTCAAAAATAGGACTATGAAACATATAAATTTTTTCATGTACAAGTGGGACATTTTCTAGGATATACCATATGCTATACCACAATACAAGTCTTAATAAATTTTAGAAGATTAAACTCACACAAAATCTGTTTTCTGATCACAATGGAATTGAATTAGAAATAAGAAAAAGAAATCTGTAACATCTCCAAACATTTGGAAATTAAACAACACCCTTCTAAATAACCCAATGGGTCAAAGAAGAAAGCACAAAGAAGATTAGAAAACATTTTTAACTGAGTGAAGATGAAAATACAACATATGAGAAATTTGGGATGCAGCTAAAGCACCACTTAGATGGAAATTTTTAGTTTTAGGTTCTATATTAGACAAGTAAAAAACCCAAGGCAAGCAAAATAAAAAGAAAAATTAAGACTAGAGTAGAAGTCAGTGAAATAGAAAAGGGAAAAATAAATAAAATCAATGAACTGAGAATTTGATTTTTTAAAGAGGTCAACAAAATTTATAATGCTTTAGCTAAACCTACACAAAAAAAGAGTAAATATAAATTATCAAAATCAGGAATGAAAAATAGGCATTAACATTAAAGCAACAAAATTAATAAAATTATAAAGAAATATAATGAACAATTACATGTCAAAAAATAGACAACTAAGATGAAATAGACATATTCTTAAAATGTCCAAATTACTAAAACTAAATTTTGAAGAAACAAAACATTTGAATAAATTGACCATAAGTAAAAAAAAAAATGAGTATGTAATTTAAAACATTTTCAAATAGAAAATTCCAGGCTCAGAGGATTTCTTGGTTGTATACTATAAAATATTTAAAGAACACTGATCTTTCAACAGCTCTTTCAGAAAATAGAGAAACATATCATAACTCCTTCTATTGTACCAGGTCATTATTACTCTGAAACTGAGGCCTGACAAAGACACCAAAAGAAAAGAAAATTTCAGACCAGTGTACCTCATAAAAGGTAACGTGGATGGGGGCTCCCCTGGTGGCGCAGTGGTTGAGAGTCCACCTGCCGATGCAGGGGACACAGGTTCGTGCCCCAGTCCAGGAAGATCCCACATGCCGTGGAGTGGCTAGGCCCATGAGCCATGGCTGCTGAGCCTGCGCGTCCGGAGCCTGTGCTCTGCAACGGGAGAGGCCACAACAGTGAGAGGTCCGTGTACAGAAAAAAAAAAAAAAAGTAACATGGATGTCTTTAACTAAATATTATTAGTAGACCTAATCCAGCAACATATAAAAAGCATTAAACATCATGAGTAGTGAGGTTTACTCCAGGATTGAAAGCTTAGATTAGCATCTCCCCAAAAACCAGTTAACGCAATGTTCCATATTCCTAAAATATATAACTAAAATCACAGCATCACCTCAAAAGATGCAGGAAAAGCACTTTACAAAATTCAACGTATATTTGTGGTTAAATCTTTCAGCAAACTAAGAATACATTTATTTTATAATTCCAATTTTGTGAAAAACACCTATAAAAAACACACAGCTAACATCAAGCTTAAGGTTTAGAGATTGAATTCTTCATCCCTAAAATCGAAAACATTAGAAGGGTGTTAACTCTAACCACTTCTATTCAACATAAACTTAGTGGCAGGGCAGCAATAAAGACATAGACACAGAGAATGGACCTGAGGACACAGGGTGGGAGGGGGAAGCTTGGGCGAAGTGAGAGTAGCATCAACATATATACACTAACAAATGTAAAATATATAGCTAGTGAGAAGCAGCAGCAAGGAGCAGTGATATCAGCTCAGTGCTTTGCGTTGACCTAGAGGGGTGGGATGGAGGGGAGAGGGGTGGGAGGGAGGCTCAAGAGGGAGGGGATAGGGGGTTATATGTATGCATATGCCTGATTCACTTTGTTGTACAACAGAAACTAACAAAACATTGTGAAGCAATTATACTTTAATAAAGATGTATTTAAAAAAAGTTTCATGAAGACTCAAGCAAGTGCAATAAGGAAAAAAAAAAATACCAAAAGGAAAGGGATATAGAATTTGGAAAAGATAAGTAAAACTGTCATTATTTGCACATGGCTTTGTCCTGTACATAGAATATCATAAGGAATTTACCCCAAAAGCTACTAGAACTAATAAGCATATTGAATAAGGGCAGAGGATACAAGTTTCCTCTCCAGAAATCAATGGCATTTCTGTATACAAGCAAGGAACAACTCAAAACTAATCAGGAAAGGATAATCTTTTTTTTTTTAAGTTGTATCTCATTTATTTTATTTTATTTTTTTAACATCTTCATTGGCGTATAATTACTTTACAAAGTTGCATTAGTTTTTGCCGTATAACAAAGTGAATCAGCTATATGTATACATATATTCCCATATCCCCTCCCTCTTGCATCTCCCTCCCACCCTCCCTCTCCCCATCTAGGTGGTCACAATGCACCAAGCTGATCTCCCTGTGCCATGCAGCTGCTTCCACTAGCTACCTATTTTACATTTGGTAGTGTATGTATGTCAATGATAGTCACTCACTTCATCCCAGCTTACACTTCCCCCTCCCCATGTCCTCAAGTCCATTCTCTACATTTGCATCTTTATTCCTGTCCTGCCCCTAGGTTCTTCGGAACCATTTTTTTTTTTAAGATTCCCTATATATGTGTTAGCATATGGTATTTGTTTTTCTCTTCGTGACTTACTTCACTCTGTATGACAGATTCTAAGTCCATCCTCCTCACTACAAATAACTCAAATTCACTTCCTTTTTATGGCTGAGTAATGTTCCATTGTATATATGTGCCACATCTTCTTTATCCATTCATCTGTTGATGGACACTTAGGTTGCTTCCATGTCCTGGCTATTGTAAATAGTGCTGCAATGAACATTGGAGTACATGTGTCTTTTGAATTATGGTTTTCTCAGGGTATATACCAAGTAGTGGGATTGCTGGGTCATATGGTAGTTCTATTTTTAAGTTTTTAAGGAACATCCATACTGTTCTCCATAGTGGCTATATCAATTTACATTCTAACAACAGAGCAAGAGGGTTCCCTTTTCTCCACAACTACTCCAGCATTTATTGTTTGTAGATTTTTTGATGATGGCCATTCTGACTGGTGTGAGCTGATACCTCATTGTGGGTTTGATTAGAATTTCTCTACTGATTTGTGATGTTGAGAATCCTTTCATTGTTTGTTGGCAATATGTATATCTTCTTTGCAGAAATGTCTATTTAGGTCTTCTGACCATTTTTGGATTGGGTTGTTTGTTTGTTTTTATATTGAGCTGCATGAGTTGCTTGTATATTTTGGAGATTAATCCTTTGTCCATTGATTCATTTACAAAATTTTCTCCCATTCTGAGGGCTGTCATTTCATCTTGTTTGTAGTTTCCTTTGCTTTGCAAAAGCTTTTAAGTTTCATTAGGTCCCATTGGTTTATTGTTTATTTCCATTACTCTAGGAGGTGGATGAAAGAAGATCTTGCTGTGATTTATATAAAAAAGTGTTCTTCCTATGTTTTCCTCTAAGAGTTTTATAGTGTCTGGTCTTACATTTAGGTCTCTAATCCATTTTGAGTTTATTTTTATGTATGGTGTTAGGAAGTGTTCTAATTTCATTCTTTTACATGCAGCTGTCCAGTTTTCCCAGCACCACTTATTGAAGAGGCTGTCTTTTCTATATTGTGTATTCTTGCCTCCTTTATCAAAGATAAGGTCACCATATGGGCATGGGTTTATCTCTGGGTTTTATATCCTGTTCTATTTTTCTATATTTCTGTTTTTATGCCAGTACCATACTGTCTTGATTACTGTAGCTTTGTAGTATACTCTGAAGTCAGGGAGCCTGATTCCTCCAGCTGCATTTTTCTTTCTCAAGATTGCTTTGACTATTCAGGGTCTTTTGTGTTTCCATACAAATTGTGAAATTTTTCATTCTAGTTCTGTGAAAAATGTCATTGATAGTTTGATGAGGATTGCATTGAATCTGTAGATTGCTTTGGGTAGTATAGTCATTTTCACAATGTTGGTTCTTCCATTACAAGAACATGTTATTTCTCTCCATCTGTTGTATCATTTTAGTTTCTTTCATCAGTGTCTTATAGTTTTCTGCATACAGGTCTTTTTCTCCTTAGGTAGGGTTTTTTCCTAGGTATTTATTTGTTTTGTTGCAATGGTAAATGGGAGTGTTTCCCTAATTTCTATTTCAGATATTTCATCTTTAGTGTATAGGAATGCAAGACATTTATGTGCATTAATTTTGTATCCTGCTATATTAGCAAATTTATTGATTAGCTCTAGTAGCTTTTTGGTAGCATCTTGAGGATTCTGTATGTATGGTATCATGTCTTCTGCAAGAAGTGACAGTTTTACTTCTTCTTTTCTGACTTGGATTCCTTTTATTTCTTTTTGTTCTCTGTCTGCTGTGGCTACAACTTCCAAAACTATGTTGAATAATAGTGGTGAGAGTGGGAAACCTTGTTTTGTTCCTGATTTTAGAGGAAATAGTTTCAGTTTTTCACCATTGAGAATGATATTGGCTGTGGGTTTGTCATATATGGCCCTTATTATGTTGAGGTAGGTTCCCTCTATGCCTGCTTTCTGGAGAGTTTTCATCACAAATGGGTGTTGAATTTTGTCAAAAGCTTTACTGGCATCTAGTGAGATGACCGTGTGGATTTTATCCTTCAAGTTGTTAATGTGGTGTATCACATTGATTGATTTGCGTATATTGAAAAATCTTTGCATTCCTGGGATAAACCACTCCTGATCATGGTGTATGATCCTTTTAATGTTCTGTTGGATTCTGTTTACTAGTGTTTCATTGAGGATTTTTGCCCCTATATTCATTAGTGATATTGGCCTGTAGTTTTCTTTTTTTGTGATCTTTTTCTGGTTTTGATATCAGGGTGATGGTGGCCTCATAGACTGAGTTTGGGAGTGTTCCTCCCTCTGCTATATTTTGGAAGAGTTTGAGAAAGATAAGTGTTAGCTTTTCTCTTAATGTTTGATAGAATTTGCTTGTGAAGCCATCTGGTCCTGGGCTTTTGTTTGTTGGAAGACTTTTAATCACAGTTTAAGTTTCAGTGCCTGTGATTGTTCTGTTTATATTTTCTATTTATTCCTGGTTCAGTCTCAGAAGGTTGTGCTTTTCTAAGAATTCGTCCATTTTTTCCAGGTTGTCCATTTTATTGGCATATGATTGCTTGTATTAATCTCTCATGATCCTTTGTATTTCTGCAGTGTCAGTTGTTACTTCTCCTTTTTCATTTCTAATTCTGTTGATTTGAGTCTTCTCCCTTTTTTCTTGATGAGTCTGGCTAAAGCTTTATCAATTTTATCTTCTCAAAGAACAAGCTTTTAGTTTTACTGATCTTTGCTATTGTTTCTTTCATTTATTTTTCATTTATTTCTGATCTGATCTTTATGATTTCTTTCCTTCTGCTAACTTTGGGGTTTTTGTTGTTGTTCTTCTTCTTTCTGTAAAGGCTTTAGTTGTAAGGTTAGCTTGTTTATTTGAGATGTTTCTTGTTTCTTACAGTAGGATTGTATTGTTATAAACTTCCTTCTTAGCACTGTTTTTGCTGTGTATCATAAGTTTGGGGTCATTTTGTTTTCACTGTCATTTGTTTCTAGGTATTTTTTGATTTCCTCTTTGATTTCTTCAGTGATCTCTTGGTTATTTAGTAGTGTATTGTTTAGCCTCCATTTGTTTGTATTTTTTATAGATTTTTTTCCTTTAATTGATATCTAGTCTCATAGCATTGTGGTCAGAAAAGTTACTTGATATGATTTCAATTTTCTTAAATTTACTGAGGCTTCATTTGTGACCCAGCATATGATCTGTCTTGGAGTATGTTCCATTAGCACTTGAGAAGAAAGTGTATTCTGTTGTTTTTGGATGGAATGTTCTATAAATATCAATTAAGTCCATCTTGCTTTATGTATCATTTAAAGCTTGTGTTTCCTTATTTATTTTCATTTTGGATGATCTGTCCATTGGTGAAAGTGGGGTGTTGAAGCCCCCTACTATGATTGTGTTACTGTCAATTTCCCCTTTTATGGCTGTTAGCATTTGCCTTATGTATTGAGGTGCTCCTATGTTGGGTGCATAAATATTTACAACTGTTCTACTTTCTTCTTGGATTGATCCCTTGATCATTATGTAGTGTCTTTCTTTGCCTCTTGTAATAGTCTTTATTTTAAAGTCTATTTTGTCTGATATGAGAATTGCTACTCCAGCTTTCTTTTGATTTCCATTTGTATGGAATATTTTTTTCATGCCCTCACTTTCAGTCTGTATGTGTCCCTAGGTCTGAAGTGGGTCTCTTGTAGACAGCATATATACAGGTTTTGTTTCTGTATCTATTCGGCCAGTGTATGTCTTTTGACCGGAGCATTGAATCCATTTACATTTAAGGTAATTATCGATATGTATGTCCCTATTACCATTTTCTTAATTGTTTTGGGTTTGTTATTGTAGGTCTTTTTCTTCTCTTGTGTTCTGCCTAGAGAAGTTCCTTTAGCACTTGCTGTAAAGCTGGTTTTGTGGTGCTGAATTCTCTTAGCTTTTGCTTGTCTAGAAAGGTTTTGATTTCTCTGTCAAGTCTGAATGAGATCCTCCCTGGGTAGAGTAATCTTGGTTGTAGGTTTTTCCCTTTAATCACTTTAAATATGTCCTGACACTCCCTTCTGACTTGCAGAGTTTCTGCTGAAAGATCAACTATTAACCTTATGGGGATTCCCTTGTATGTTATTTGTTGTTTTTCCCTTGCTGCGTTCAATAATTTTTCTTTGCCTTTAATTTGTGCCAATTTGATTACTATGTGTCTTGGCATGTTTCTCCTTGTGTTTGTCCTCTATGGGACTCTCTGCCCTTCCTGGACTTGATTGACTATTTCCTTTCCCATGTTAGGGATGTTTTCAACTATAAACTCTTCAAATGTTTTCTCAGACCCTTTCTTTTTCTCTTCTTCTGGGACCCTTATAATTCGAATGTTGTTGCATTTAATATTGTCCCAGAAGTCTCAGAGACTGTCCTCAATTCTTTTCATTCTTCATTCTTTATTCTGCTCTGTGGTAGTTATTTCCACTATTTTATCTTCCAAGTCACTTATCTGCTCTTCTGCCTCTGTTATTCTGCTATTGATTCCTTCTAGAGAATTTTTAATTTCATTTATTGTGTTGTTCGTCATTGTTTGTATGCTCTTTAGTTCTTCTAGGTCCTTGTTAAACATTTCTTGTATTTCCTCCATTCTATTTCCAAGATTTTGGATCATCTTTACTATCATTACTCTGAAATCTTTTTCAGGTAGACTGCTTATTTCCTCTTCATTTGTTTGGTCTGGTGGGTTTTTACATTGCTCCTTCATCTGCTGCATATTTCTCTATCTTCTCATTTTGTTTAACTTACTGTATTTGGGTTGTTCTTTTCTCAGACTGAAGTTTTGTAGTTCCCATTGCTTTTGGGGTCTGCCCCCCCAGTGGGTGAGGTTGGTTCAGTGGTTTGTGTAGGCTTCTTGGTGGAAGGGACTTGTTCCTGTGTTCTGGTGGGTGGGGCTGGATCTTGTCCTTCTGGTGGGCAGGGTCACATCCGATGGTGTGTTTGGGGGTGTCTATGATCTTATTATGACTTTAGGCAGCCTCTCTGCTAATGGGTGTGGTTGTGTTCCTGTGTTGTTAGTTGTTTGGCATGGGGAATCCAGCACTGGAGCTTGCTGGCAATTGAGTGGAGCTGGGTCTTGGCATTGAGATGGTGATCTCTGGGAGAGCTATTGCTGATTGATATTACATGGGGCTGGGAGGTCTCTTGTGGTCCCATGTCCTGAATTCTGCTTTCCCACCTCAGAGGCTCAGCTCTGACACCAGACCAGAACACCAAGAATCTGTCAGCAACATGGCTCAAAAAACAAGGGAGAAAAAAAAAAAAAGAAAAGAAAGAAAAAAAAAAAGTAAAATTTAAAAAAAATTTAAAAAAAAAAAAGTAAAAAAATATAATAAAAAATAAATTATTAAAATAAAAAATTATGAAACAATAAAAAAGAAGAGAGCAAGGAAACCAATAAACAAATCCAATGATAATAAGAGCTAAAAACTAAGATAAACATAAAAATCAGAAACAAATCAGTTTCAGACAGTAAACCCCAAGTCTACAGGTGCTACTAAAATCCACCCCCTCAATTTTGGGATGATTCTTTGTCTATTCAGGTATTCCACAGATGCAGGTTACCTCAAATTGATTGTGGGGATTTAATCCACTGCTCCTGAGGCTGCTCAGAGAAATTTCCCTTTCTCTTCTTTGTTTGCACATTTCCTAGGTTTCAGCTTTGATTTTGACCCCACCTCTGTGTGTAGGTGGCCCTCAGGCATCTTTTCCCTACCCAGACAGGAGGGACTTAAAGCAGTGGCTGATTAGGGGGCTCTTGCTCACTCATGCTTGGGGGAGGGAGGGGCACGGTAGTTATTATTGGAATGCGTGGCGAGCCTGCAGTGGCAGAGGCCAGCATGATGTTTCAACATCCTGAGGTGTGTCGTGTGTTCTCCTGGGGAAGTTGTCCCTGGATCACAGGACCATGGCAGTGGTGGGCTGCACAGGATCCCGAGGTGGGGGGATGTGGATAGTGACCTGGGCTTGCACACAGAATTCTTGGTGGCAGCAGCAGCAGCATTAGCATTTCATGCCTGTCTCTGGGGTCTGAGCTGACAGCCGTGGCTCACGCCTGTCTCTGGAGCTCATTTAGGCAGTGCTCTGAATCCCCTCTCCTCCTGCACACTGAGAATGGTTTTTGCCTCTTAGGCAGGTCTAGACTTTTTCCTGGACTCCTTCCTGGCTAGCTGTGGCACACTAGCCCCCTTCAGGCTGTGTTCACACAGCCAATCCCAGTCATCTCCCTGGGATCTGACCTCCGAAGCCCAAGCCTCAGCTCCTAGCCCCCACCTGCCCCAGCAGGTGACAGACAAGACTCTCAGTCTGGTGAGTGCTGGTCAGCACAGATCCTTTGTTTGGGAATCTCTCCGCTTTGCCCTCTGCACCACTGTTGCTGTGCTCGCCTCTGTGGCTCTGAAGCTTCCCCCCCACCCATCCCCCATCTCTACCAGTGAAGGGGCTTCCTAGTGCATGGAAACGTTTCCTCCTTCACAGCTCCCTCCCACTGGTGCAGGTCCCGTCCCTATTCTTTTGTCTCTGTGTTTTCTTTTTACTTTTGCCCTACCCAGGTATGAAGGGATTTTCTTGCCTTTTGGGAAGTCTGAGGTCTTCTGTCTGCACTCAGTAGGTCTTCTGTAGGAGTTGTTCCACATGTAGATGTATTTTTGATGTATTTGTGGGGAGGAAGGTGATCTCCACATCTTACTCCTCTGCTATCTTTCCCATCTCTCCCAGATAATCTTTTTAAAAAATGGTTCTAGAGCAAATAGATACTGCACGTAAAGAATATACTTAACTTTTACCTCACACCATACACAGAAATTAACTCAAAATGTATCATAGGCTTACATGGAAGAGTAAACAAACTTCTAAACATAAGACATTTGAAAATATACTCTTGACAATCAATTACACAAAAAATTCTTAGATATAACCTCAAAATCTTTATACATAGAAGAATAATCAAATCAATTGAACTTAATCAAAATTCAAAAGTTCTGCTTCAAAAGACACTATTATGAGAATGAAGAAGAGAAACCATAGCCTGGAAGAAAATATTTTTGAATCATATATCTGATTAAAAAAATCGGATCCAAAATATATAAAGAACTCTTACAACTCTATAGTGAGATAAACTATAATTTTAAAAATGAGCTAAGATTTTTAATAAAAGTTTCACCAAAGGCCTAATGAACTCATGAAAAGATACTCAACATCATTAGTCATTAGGGAAATACAAGTTTAAACCACAATGAGATACTGCTACATACCCACTAAAATCGTTATAATTAAAAAGTCACACAATAACAAGTGATGGTGAGAATGTGGAGAAACTGGAACCACTATACAATGCTGATGGAAATGTAAAATGGTACAGCTACCTCTGAAAACTGTTTGGCAGTTTCTTATAAAGGTAAACATAAGCTAACCATATTATCCAGAAATGAAGCTTCTAGATATCTACCCAAAACAAATGAAAGAATATATCCACATGATGACATGCATGCAAATACTTACAGCAGCATAATCATAACAGCTGACAAACTGAGAAGACATTCTATAAGAATTTTTTAAATATATAGTGAGTTGAGAGGAAAAGTCATGTTTGGGGAATGCATATGGATTGCAATCCTTAGACTGGATAGTAAGGTTAACATTTTATAACAGGATCAAGAAAAAATATGTAATGAATTCAAAATCATTTGTTGAACACTTGGCAGATGCCAAGCTCAGTACTTGTTACTTAAGGCTGGTTTAATGAACTCATAAATAACCTGGTCTACAAAATCTGCATACCCTTAGCAGTTGAAAAGCTGAATCTGTTTATGCATGATAATAAAAATTAGCTAAATTTTACTATTAACCATTTGCCATGTGTCTGGAGTTCAGTACTTTATATACATTCATTCACTTAGTTTTTGCAAGCCTAGATAAGCAAGGTGTTATCATTATTGGCATATTGCAAAGGAGAAAAAAAAGAGACCTAAAGAAGTAAGTTACTTGACCAAGGTCACCCTAGAGTAAATGATGGAAGAAGAGATCATTTACTGGCAGTATATTGCCAGGACCCAACTCTTAGCCATTAAATATACCTCTACCTGGACACCAATTAGTCAGTGTCTGCATTTACTTTACTACCTTACATGCTAGACCTGTGCATGTCCAATCTAGCAGCTCGCAGAGAAATGTGACTACCGAGCACTTGAAGTATAGTTAGTCCAAACTGAGATGTGCTAAAAATGTAAAATACACAAGATTTTGAAAACTTAGAATAAAAAATGGAATTAAAAATAGCTCAATAATCACATTTTGAGCTACAGCTTCAAATTATAATATGAAGTATATGGGATGTCCCTGGTGGTGCAGTGGTTAAGAATCTACCTGCCAATGCAAGGGACACAGGTTCGAGCCCTGGTCTGGGAAGATCCCACAAACCACGGAGCAACTAAGCTCGTGAGCCACAACTACTGAGCCCATAACTACTGAAGTCTAGAGCCTGTGCTCTGTAACAAGAGAAGCCACTGCAATGAGAAGCCTACGCACTGCAAGGAAGAGTAGCCCCCGATCGCCGCAACTAGAGAAAGCCCGCATGCAGCAATGAAGAACCAATACAGCCAAAAATAAATACATAAATTAATTTAAAAAATTATACTATGAAGTATATATCTGATTAAGTAAATATATTGTTAAAATTGACTTTACCTGTTTCTACTTTTTTCTACTAGAAAATTAAAAATTACATTCACAGCTTACATTCATGGGCTTATCTCATATTTCTATTGCACAGCACTACAAGAACATTTTTTAGTCACTACTATATTTTCAGTATCAAATGGTAAATACTCAACAAAAGTAGCATAATGTATTCAGTGACTGTATTAGTTTGAATGTATTTTCAGAGCTAAAACAATACCATGAGCAGTATTGCTCTTTGAAAGCAAACTAATAATAATAACAGCAATAACAATAGTTAAGTAGCAATTCAAACTAGAGGAATGACTGCACATTGCACATTAAACTATACTCAGGTATTTACGAATAGGTTTAAAATTGTGTTGAAGAAAAGGATTATCCAAATTTAAGTGTTTTGGATAATTATTTTCTCTAATTCAGCAATTAAATATATAACCCAGTTATTTGCAATATCTTTAAACTTGAAGAAAGATGACACTTAGAAGAATAAAAGTAGCCAGATCTATGGACATTTGAGGAGAAAATCCTTTTCTTATCTTTTTTCCCCTTCTTTTCTTTTCTCCTTCTTTCTTTCCATCTCCCCTCCTTTCCTTCTTCTCTTTCTCACTTTTTCTGTCTTTCCTTTCTTTTTGCTTTAAAACTATACACAGCTATGGGCAATATATTTGGATATTTTAAAGGTTTTAACTTTCAAATTAATTCTTTAAAGCCAAGACACTTTGTAATTTGCTACCATATCCCTAAAATATCTCATTAATTCAAAGATATCTACCTTTTAATTATCAAAGCATGGATAATACATAAGAACTTTGTAAAGTAACAGTGAAGATATATATTCTTTTTTACCAAGCTCTATAGATGTTTAGTAGTAAATTGCTCATTAGAACCACATGGTATTGTTACGATTTTGCTGATATGAAAATGGAGGCATCCCGAAAAGAAATATTTTTCTGTGTTTACCCGTATCATTGGACTCATCTCTGTGCATGCCGTTACGGTGCAAGGCGAAATCACAGAAGTACAAAGGGCAGAGTGTTGAAGCTTCTGGTATGACCATGCCACACATTAGCTGTTTGCCTACAAGCCCATCACACCCCCATTCTGGCCTAAGTCCTGAGCAAGACAGTATAGCTGCTAAATGACCTGTAAAATCCTCTTCAGGGTATGCTTCATGAGAGACGTCTGATGCCTTAGGCACAGGTAACAATATGTCACAATTTGGATGTGTGTGACTTTACATGTCTTACCACATAATTTATTGTTCAAACTGAGATCCTTTTGAGAGTGAAAGTAATGTTGTTATAATTATGCTGAAAAAAGCATTTGCACAAGACAGTCTCATACTAACTGGAATATATAGTCACCCTGCCCATCCATGATCACGTACTTCACACGTGCAGTATGACTTCTAGGCTTACTATTAAACTAGTAGAATGGTAAAATAGCATCAGCAGCAAAAGCATTAATAATAGTAATAATAAGAGCTAGTTAATAGAAAATTGCCAAGATTTTCTGTTTTGGTGGATGGGTTAATTTCAAAACTATGTAATTGCTTACAAAGCCTTTTTTCCCCCTCATCTAGACACAGACACTTGTATGAAGTGTGTGTGTATGTATATATGCATATATCTCAATGGGTGTAGCCATATATTTTTCATGGGTTCCATGGGGAATCAATTTTCTGGATATGTGCTGCATCCCAAGCCCAGCCCTGCCTGCTTTCCTGTGGGTGGCCCACAAAATCTTTTTTTAGGGAGTTTTTGTCCAGCTGATCTTTTAAGGCTTTGTCTTCCTGGAGATTAGTGCAGGAGTACACTTCATTTCCTTAAATGGGATGTGTTGCTTGCCTCTTCATTCCACACACAACTCTGTGGGAGGCGTGGGGTTCATGGATCAGCTTGTCAGGTGCAACATTATCTCTACACCAGAAATCCAAATGTGTGACTTCGCCTAAGTACTTCACTTTCCTCGTCTGAGAAACAGTAATCTCCTGTTTCATGTAGCTGTCATGAGCTTCAGCTCATGCAAGCAATTATTTTTTAAGAAAGTGAATGTAAACTTGGTGAGACTGTTCCACACAGAGTGCTAATCTTGAATCTCAGCTCCAGCGTCATTCACAGTGATACTGGGACATTTTCTGAATACTTTCCTGACTTTGGAATTATTACACCTAAATTTGGTGAAGATATTTTCTTTATGTGTGCCTTTAAGAATGAAAAACAAACCTAAGTATCCCTCCATGACAAACTTTGACTTTTATAATCTCATGCAATATAAAATCTGGCCTCTCAATTATTTTAGAGATGATTCTCTTAAAATGAATATAAATAGTAAGAAACAAATAACTAAATAAGACCTAAATATATTTTATAAGCCTATTCTCTTAAGAAGGGAGAAAAGAAGAAATGATGAAAGAAAAGAAGGAAGGCATGGAGCGCACATTTGATAATCATATGATAATGATAAAAATAAAATCATCACTGCTAAAAAGTGAAAATGAAAGAATCAGATTAAACTTTTCTCTGTCTTTACATAGTTCCCTGTCAGACTGACAGACTTAAGCAATTGCCACAGAGGCTATCTGTAGGGGATTCAACAGAGAGATCCTTTGGTCCAACAGAATTTCATCTGCTGCTTAAGTTCGATTCAGAAGCCTTAGTTTGGCGGATGATAACCCACAGATGTTTCACTTTAAATGATATGAGATGGTCTCCTACAAACTGTTTCTCCTCCAGGAATCTCCTCTCGGATGCACATTTAAAAAGATGATACCTAAGCAGCATTATTCCCCAATTTTATCTGCTTAAAATGAAATGCTGTGCACCTGCATACTGACAAAAAGTTCTTCCCTGACTGCCTGGAATGATAAATAATTCATGTGGTGTGCTCCAGAGAGGACCAGGAATGAGTTTCCTATCTTACTGCAGTAAAGATATTTTTCTAATCTGGAATCATCTAAAAAGGTTCTTGAAATATGGGTTTATGTATCATTTGGAGACAAAATGAGTATCTGTGTGAGCACATGTCTTGTATTATAAACATTTGGAGGATAGGAACCAAGTCTGTTTATTTTGCTTTTTAGGTTACATTACACATTTTGGATAGCTTTGAGTGAAAAATCATAATTTTCTAAAGCTTATTGTAGCACAGTAAACTTGCAAAGCTGTATTTTTCTTTCATCTCAATAAAAGGCATATGTAACATAAAATATAGGCTACTTCTGCCATAAGTCATCATATGATTGCCCTTTTATTAATTTGGGAGTTTCCTGCTCCTGGATACCTTGAAATCTTCCCTAAAGTCTGAATGCTGTTACTATTATCTTTTTGAAAATAGCGTCCCATCGATCAAGTCAAGGAAAAAACTGAATGTTTCATATGTGAGTCATTTTCACCAACACAAATTTCCCTGCATTGAAAACAGTACTAATATAGCAATCGGAAAGCCCATGTGATGAAAGCATGTGTCACCATGTGCAAACCGTGAAATGTAATTGAAAGTAAAATGTTTAATTAAAATGGACATTTCTGAGCCTGCTTCTGGCAGCAGCCATCTTGCTGAAAAATTATATTTGTTACACCGGCAACCTGGGATAACAGTTCAAGAGCCTGTGAGTGCCAGGTTCCATCCAAAAGTAAATGGGGTGAAAATCAGAAAGAGAGCTTGAATGCTGCTCCTTCAGTGGCTGTGCATGTCCCCAACACATGTGCCCTCGTACAGACCAGTCAGAACAAGACGACCTGACATATATAGCTGTTCCTAAGTCAGTATTAATTAAAACAAAGAGTCCCCCTCCCTCCGAATAATTGTCCCTTTCACTCATGTCAGCAAGTTTCCTTAGCAATTGTGCTTTCAGATGCTATGCTCTTTTTGTACAGCCTGAAATGCAAGGGTACTCATCGTCTCTTAAGTTATTTCTCCTTTGAGACCACGGGGATCTTTTTTCTCCCCTCATAAAAGCCACTGATCCCAGATAATCCTCAGACTTGAGTGGGGATGAGCTTCACTGACTTTTTCAGTTCAAATGTGAGAACAGAATTTGAAAACGAGGTTCTGTCCTGCATCCAAAGGACAGTTTTCTTCCCTGAAATCTGGGTATATTCAATGGCCCATCTGGTTGTGGAGCACCCAGTCTGAACTGGGCAGGTTTGGCCATTCGATGAGTCACAGTCTCAGAAAATGTCCTTCTTGGAGAATTTCTTTGGCATTTTATAATGGGCAGGTGAAATAAAGTCCCTTTCTGTTGCATCTCTCACACTACCCTCTAAAAATCTTAATGGCCAATAGTGGAGCCAAAGCTACAACAGAATTTGTGTATTCCTTCATAAAAGCAAAAACTCCAACATTTTTTTTTTCTCCAGTGTTATTAGGTTTACTTGCACTTTTTGTGTGTCTAAATGCTCTGGAATCCAGTTACCATCCCTAACAGTGGAGGCACAAACCAACAAATAAATGCATAAGTAAGAAATCTGCAAATATAAAACTCTTTAAAAATGTCAATAGCAAAGCACTGTGGAAAAAACTCAGAAGATCTGATCATTATTCTGTAATCTATGATTTGGGTATAAAAAAACAACCTCCATTGTCTAGATCCAGCAACCATGACATCTGATCATTTTTTCCTACCTGACCTTGTTTAGTGAGCTCTTTCTCTATAATATGTTCTTTATTGCCCAAGGAATGCTCTTTGAATTTACTTTCTTTACAGTGTGATTATAAATCTTCATGACATCCCTAATGATTCATCTCTTTTGGCACAGGACCGAAGGATAACCATTTATATAAGGCACACATTTCATTTAAGGTGAAACCAGAAGGAGATTTATCAATCAGCACAGGGGTTTTAGGCATAAGCTGAACTCTGCCACTGTAACCATTTTTCCCTCTCCATAAACACTTTTAATTTTGGTACACTTTCTGCCTTTAATGACCCATAATCCTTTCAATCAGAAGTTGTTCCTAATTTATACATGATTAAGTCCATGTATTAAGTCTATTCTTCTACTGAGGAACAGATGTAAATTGTATTTTTAGTCATAATATGGAAATATTTAGTTAATGTTAAAATATCCATCAGATCATTTCACATACCTTAAACAGAATAGACCACTTAATTTGAATGCTGATTAGTATCTATTTTCTGGGTTTTGCACTTATCATTAAAAATAAAAAAGCTAAACGATTTTAGGACTACTAAAATGAGAGTGATCCTCTTCTTCATTTAGGGGTTCACTGTAGTGAGACAAGTGCCTCATACTATAGGAGTTATTGGCCATGCCTTATACCCCTCAATCCGAGATTTCGATTGTTCTAGCAAGGTGTTCTTTATGCATGGATAATCCCCGAATCCCGTGAGTAAATACCTCTCCTAAGATATTTGTGGGATTGAAATCTTTCCCCCATGGTATATGATTTTTGTAAATCAATGGTGTTTGTTGCAATCAAATGTTCCACCTCTCCTGGAAACAGAAAACTACATGAACAAATTACAAACCCATACAAGAGAAGCCAACAACAGGGGGGGAAAGCCTTCTGCAAAAATACTTTTGAACTTCAGAAGATGAGACACATGCTTGGTCCTCTAAGCTGGAAGACAGGGAAGATTTTTCTTTCTTTTTTTTATAGACATATGTAGAACATTTGTTTCCGTTTTATTTCTGCTGTCATAGTATGATGGTTTTATTCAGTTTTTAAACATGCTTCAGCTGGAAACACTACATCTTTAAATCAGGCAACCCTGGCGTCTGTGTGAATTCCCTTGCTGCGCTCCCTCACCTTACCCAGGTGCATGTTAAATCAGTATTAATGACAATATCATTCTTGTGCAGTCATCTCCTGCCTGCAATTTGGTTTTAATTACCCGCCACGTTGTCTTTCTCCCTCACTGACAGCCATTAAATAGGGAATGACACCAGAGCCATAGCTGTGTGGAATATTCACTTCGTCAGATTTCGTCCCCCTCATAAAGCAGCCTGCAGTGCCTCCTAGTGGCGGAGATCAGAAAGGGCAGTAATTGAAATTGCAGACTTTCCATGTACTTTTCAGGTTAATTTGGGGATCTGGGGAGATCTGGAGCTGCATTGACTATTTTTAAAGGAAAAAAAAAAAAAGAAAGAAAAAAGAAAATTAAAACATTACTTATCAATTAAGGAAAAATTGTGATTTGATAAAGTGCTTTTTCTTTGAAATATAACAGTAAATTGACACGCTATTGAAGCCTTGTCTGACCATCTAAAATGGAGGCTCAGAAACAACGAACTTGTCACATGAAATGCAACTGACCAAAGCTCTTGAAGCAAATTGTTCAGCCATGGTGAGTGGCAAGTCTTCCAGGAATTAGACCTTCACCTCTTCCTCCTGCCTTGTGCAATTTTCTCTTATGTCACAGAAAGGGTTTCACTTTCTTTTCTTTCCCCCTTTCCCCCTCTTTCTGGTTTTGTCTTTTTCCTTTGTTTCTTTCCCCCATTTTACAAATGACATTTATTTTTATGGGTTTAAAACATTCTTCTAAACTATGCGTGCATAAATGCATATAAACAGTATCTTTCTGTACAATTATGCAGTTCCTAAGTGTTTTTTAAACAAAGTTCTCCCTTACACAGGAGTTTAAAATTGAAGTTGTTTGTCCAAATGTTCAAGTTAGACACTGTACAGATGCTTTGGATTGAAGATGTTCATATAATGGCTATCACATTTTGCATTAAAAAAATTGGTTAAAATACATCTGCAGGCATGTGTATTTCACAGGAAGGACATCGGACCTCTGGCACTATAAATTAAAAACATCGCTTAAAAACAATACATCACAGTGCACTTGGAGAGGGAGCTTCGGTAAGAAACCAGATTCAATTTTTACTTTCTGCTTTTTCTCCCCACCAGCTTCTCCTTGGTTGGAAGATTGAGGATCCATTGGTTGGTTGCTCTTTCACAGTTGTTCGCTAGCTTCTTTTAACAAGCGTAATTACTCATTTTACATGCTGCTAAATGAGAGTCATAGCTAACTGCTTTAATTAGAATGTTAAGCATACATAGTATATGCAATAACTTGTACATACGTTTACTGTGTGCTTTTGTGTTTGTATGCCTGTGTTTCTAAAAACCCAAAAACCTAAGCATAAAATAGAGATACCGATAATTACAGTGCATCTCATGCATTCTCTGTTCTCCTAACCGGCACAGTCACGTTAAAAGTACATTCATTTGTGATTATTGCTGCTTCTTTAAAGAAAAACACTTTATTTACATTTTTAAAATTAATATAAAACTCTGAGCGTTTTGTTGAAAATTGTTAAAATTTTATTGGTTAGAACTTGATCTCAAATTTTAAAAAAGGCATTGCAATAAGCTACTTTTTGTTACATGAGAAACTTTAAATTGCCTCATAAACTGGTTTGTAGTAAGTCTGATAGCATCACCCAGAGAATAAAAAATATTGTCATCAAAACTTAGGAAATTAACATATATTTTTAAAGGGAAAATGTACTCATTTGATTCATGCTTTTCTCTCAGAACATTTGATCTTTTTAATGTTGCCTGAATGGATTTATTATTTTAAGGACTATTTTGCATTATTAAATAATAGCTAGGAAAATGTTATTCCTTCTAGGCTGAAACGGGAAGCTTATAAATGCAATGATGAAGGCTTAATCTCTGATATGGCTTACATATATTGGTTTACAGCTATATTGAGTGCAGTTAGACTGATTTTTTCGTTACTAATATAAAACTTGATGCTGGGAAATCTGATAAGTGAGTTTCATTTCCCTGGAAATTTATTGCTTCTATATCCAAGTGCAAAGAAATAGCACAAGTAAAAACAATGAGGAGTCTGTATGCAAGGCATTAATGAGGGTCACTATTTTCTCACGAAGATTCTGCATTGGGAAAAAGAGGTATCTGAGCTATTAAAATGATGAGGCATGCTATTCCTTTTAGGATCGACCATCATTCCCTTTGCCTGATGGGAGTAAGAGCAAATTGGCATGGTCTTCAGGCATTTTAGATTAAGAAGAAGAAACAGTGTGGAAGACAAGAGGGTGTTTGTATGTTATTTTCAAGACCCTTGGGCAGAGAAGCAGCCAAGTGCACCGCAGAGTGGGGCAGGCGCTCAGCTCTCAAAGTCCTGGGCAGGCCCAGACCCACCTCCTCTGGGCCCTCTTCCCACACAGCTCCTGTCTTGTCCCTGCAACCTGTTTTGCAAATTCTGGTCTCCACGGTGCCTATGCCTATTGCTTAATACATTACATACGGGATGACAGGAGCTGAAGAACTTTTCAGAGAGCAAACAGTATCATTACATTAATTAAACCAACGACTAAAACTACTCTGTGACTATAAAGGCCCAACACTGGACATCATGGGAGGGAGACAATCCTAATATTGATGATATTTGCTGTGTCCTCGGGATTCCGGATACTACACACAAAGTCTTACTTTGTACTGGTATTGAAGCCACAGGCACAATTCCAAGGATGACACTGGAACTCTGAGAGGAAAGGCTTGTCTGAAGCTCTACCACCAAGAACAGAATTGGGCTGTGAGGCTGCATCCATCTGCCTGACTATAAAGTTGATACTTCTTTTAAATTATTTTTTTAAATAAGCAGTAACTGCTGATTTTAAGAAACTTACACTCCCAACTTGGATTTATAAAAAATGACAAACAATGTGATATCAGATGTAAATGGCAGGTAACATATATAAGCACGGGCCGAAGACATCTTCACCAGTGAGAGAGTCATTGTCAGCTTAGACATAACAGGGGTCTCCATGAGGAGATGGTAAAGCACAATTTTGTTGTTTTAAGATGTTGGAGATGAGCATTCCTGGGGTGGGGGAGGTGGTCAACTTGAGAAAACACACACACACAAGCATACACATGCACACACACAAGCATACACATGCATACACATGCACACACACAAACATACACACACAAGCATGCACACACACATGCACACACAAACACACATGCACACACACAAACATACACATGCACACGTAAACACACACATGCACACACACAAACATACACATGCACACACACAGATAGAAAAAGGGGGGTAAGTATGTGTCATTTGACAGAATATAAATCAGTCTCATGAAGGAAATTTTTCTTTGAAGACAGTGTCTGTCCAATTGGTTGTGATTCAAAAGGTTTGGAAAGTTTGAGTTAAATAAAATCAAGCCAGTTTCTTTAATGCAGGACTTTTCAGAGCCTTCAACATGTTAAAAGCACTATATGGATAACAGAAACTTAGAATATGTGTTTCCTAAACTAATTTGTCAAATGTTTTTTTTTTACAGTCCCTTTGTCAGGAAAAGATTATAGACATTGTAGAAAATGTTGCTGAAGTGAGAAGGGGAAATTGAGCTAATAGAAAGGAATTCTTAAGTACTTGATTAAGACAGACATTATCCTCTAGGCAATGAAAAGCTACCAAGGGTCTTTGTACGGGGAGCTGATTTCTACTATTACGTTAATGATAGTTCCAGTCTCCAGGGTTGAGACAGCAAGAGTAGCATATTCTCAAACACCCTGAGGCCAAGCTTGTCAAAACAAATACTATATGCTTTCTTCTTGGTTTACGTCGTAAGCAAGCATGTATTTTGCGGTGCTGATTTACTGGAATTACTCCAAACACTGTGGTTGGAAATAACCCACACTTTACAGGTTTTATGGAGTACTGGGTTGATATTTTAATCTTGCTGAGTGTTAAGGATAGCAAAGAAAAGAAGCTGGTGTAGATCACTAAGCAAACCCTCTCAAAGGTTTTTGAGTACATGTGGCATCTCATAAGAAGAAGAAAGCAGCAATTGTAAACCCACATGAAAACTCAGGCAGCCTTGGGGGGCACTCAGACATTTATTGTTCTTATTTACTACTTATAGTTCTGAATTCTGAAGGTTCCAGACCTCTCCCCAGAAGATAATTTTTTAAACATAGACCATTTTCATGTCAATTTCTAAAATTATCCATGAGTATAGAAGTACAGCACAGGTATTTATTCTAATGAGGTTATCAGATATTGAAACATAGTAAAGCATGTTGATGTTCAGTGAATAACAAAAGCTAATGTTTCATGTGCTGGATACTGTCGTAAGCATGATAAACATATTTACATATTTAATTCTTATAACCTCAAGACAAATACTATCATTGTCCTAGTTTTACTAGTTTTACTAATTAGAAAACTACATCAGAGAGGGGTTAGGTAGTTTGCCAAGATCATGCAACCAGATTAGAGTTAGCTGGAGTTAGGCTGAGTTGGGTTTGGATTGAGTTAGTGAGTGTTAAACTCAGACAGTCTGATTAGATCCCTTGCTCTTAACTACTCTTCTGTTATGCCACATTCTGGTTAAGAGTGTGGTTTATAAAGACCTCCCTGTCCTTTCTGATTCCATAATATAACAGTAATAATAGATAACAAATTTAACTATGCACCAGGCACTATATTAAACCAATGACATTATCTCATTTAATTCTTGCAAATATTCTATCAGACAGGCAGACCTCTGAACCCCATTAGATATGTGAGAAAACTGAGGCACAGAGGGAGGAGTCCTATGTTCAAGGTCACACAGCTTGTAAGAGTCTGCAGTATGAGACCAGGTCCGACTGTTTTCGTAAATATTTTTTATTTAACTATATCCTTTGGAAGTTTTCTGTGTTAGGTAAATTACAGGTGAAATATCACAGATCAGATTTTGTGTTTGGTGCTTTTTACTTTTTCTCCCAATTAACAAAAGATGTGAAAAATATTTATGACTCCCAGATTCCAGTGTTTTTGTGAACTGTATTTATCTGACATAGTCTGGTGTATCTATTATGCATCCACAAAGAACATTATGACCTTTTAAAATTATTCTTTTTCTTTCTCTTCTTTCAAAAATGTTCTAAATGATCAAAAATCATACATGAGTATGAAAGTCAAACACTAATGAAGCTCAGCTGACCTACTTATAGCATTTTTTCCTGTGTCGATCAAGGCAATTGGAAGAAAATGGTTGTACAAGAATGGCAGGTTATATATAATAATATACTAGTTTACTACTTTAAAAACTGAGAGTTGGAAACACCACAATCAAAATGAAAGATTCGCACACGCAAAAGATTTCTTATCTTGCCATCTTTCTTTAAAGAAGTCAATTGATTATTTATGAACTCTTTCCTATAAAAATGAATTGCATATAAGTAATTACTCTGTGTAATTTCTCTTTTGAATTAAAAATTTAAACAATTTATAATGAGTTCTCTGATGTTCTTTTGGTCCTGGAAAACATTTTCTCCAAATCACTGGACACACTGATACGTTGTTCTCAGATTCGTACTCTCCTGCCTATGATAAAGGATACAGCTATAAGTCATTATTTCCCAATAAAACACTATCTTAAGTGAAATATTAATAGAGTTTTCCCTCCACAAACTTTTTACTTTTAAGTATGTCTAGAAAGTGGTTGAATATTAATAAAGACCTTTCTCTATGGCAGACTTCTCAGTCTTTTTTTAGTGATCCTTGTGGTTCTATAAAAGGGGGCTATAATGATCTGCACTTTGAAACTTGTTGCTGAAACATTTTTAATACAAAATATCTGTTAACATTCCTGTGTAAAACAGGTATGAAATACCTATGCTTTAGAACAACATCTGGAAACATCTATTCACTTATTAGCTGATGACTATATGTAATTAGTTATGGATTTTTGAGGGTAATGGAGGTAAATACAATGTGTGTTCAGGTTTGACTCGTACTCTAAAATGTCATTTCAGAAAAGAAAATTCTATTCAACATATACAATTAACAACAGTTGTAATCTGTTATCTACACAAAGGTATATACCTACTCAATGGAAATAAGCACTGTCCAAACTTTCAAATCATAGTGTCCATTTGGTCTTAAGAGTTTCAAGGTATGAAATTTCCATGCATAAAATAAAACTCTAAGTATTTTAACAAGAAAGGGATTTAAGAGAGAGGATTAGGTACTTTTAAAACCAGAGGAACAAGCTTTCAGCTGTGCCTTCAGGAATGATTCTAAGCAAGCTTGATATGCCAGGGAAGCTACAGCTCTCTGAGGAATCAGGAAGGTGGGAGTTCTGGATATTGCCATTGGAACGTTGGATGTGGCAAGGAACACACAGTGAGTTCTATGACCTAAGAGTCACAAAGAGGCCTTATTGGTATTGTAACCACCACTGCTGCACCTACCACTGGACAAAGTGGAAGCTGAACATGGAAGCTACACTGTGGTGGTAGGAGAAGCAACAACAACAAACAGTTCCCATTTTCCCGTAAACTTCTGTTGGCAGAAAGAGCCAAAAAATCAAGGAATTGGCCTTCACCTGATAAGCTTCTTCAGAATTTTTTAAAAAGTGAATTTTTTTGGTGGACCTAATTCATATTTGGGAAGATAAGAAACACAGTTTTTAGCTTTGCAGCCTCTTTAGGAAGACACACTGGAGAGAGTTGGTAATGAATACTGAGTGCTGATCAGAATGCTGATCTACCACATTTAACACATTTTGAAAGATAGAAGGTTAGATTCAGAAGACTGGATGGTTCTTATCCAAGCTAGAACTGAGTAGGCCACAGGTACTCT
The DNA here is from genome assembly GCF_003676395.1 of Aethalodelphis obliquidens. NCBI lineage: Eukaryota > Metazoa > Chordata > Mammalia > Artiodactyla > Delphinidae > Aethalodelphis > Aethalodelphis obliquidens. The sequence goes on from NW_020837993.1 coordinate 9,146,505, forward strand.
ATAATGGTATGCTTCTAAGTTTAAAAGTAACACTGAAAATGAGACGTGGGAAGGGGAAGGTTAAAGGGAATAATAAGTGTTGGATCAAGTTGATATCCTGCATGGCTGAAATGAATGCTAAAGAGAGCACAAGGGTGAAGAATACATGCCAGGTTGAAATATATGCCCGGTTAGGTCATGACATACAGGTCAGAGACAGCCTGGATTGGGCATTCAGAGAGAGAGAGAGATGAAACTAAGTGATCCTGGGCTCGAATAAAATTTTGCTTTATTTGGTGGAGCCTTGATTACATCAAATTTCTGGATTCTGGTGTACATCTTGAGAAGATAATTTTAGAGATATAGATTGTTACAAAATGTATGCTGCTGTTTATCCTGTAGAAAAAGGGGAATCGTCAGTGATTTGGGGGTAGAAGTTTACATGATCATACTGTTGTTTTATAAAAACTATTCTGCAATATAAAGCGGGATAAATTTCATTGGGACAAAACTGGTTATTTAAGAAGGCCAATAATGAGATGTTCAGCATTTTAAAATGGTTTGTGAAAAGAAAAAGAACTGAATCAAAGACACTGAAATGAAAATCAATAGGACTTGATGACTTTGAAGTTCTTAAAGGCATTCAAATTTGGATGATTAGGAAAATGATAATGCTATCCATAGAAATGGAATCATGGTCTGTGGGGTTGAACATAGTAAAATAATTGCTTTAGAATTGAGATTGCATATTGTAAATATATCTTTGTCATAAATTTTCACTTTTCTAGTGTCTATAACTTACAAAGTTATATTCAAGATCATCATGAGCAAATTATGCAGTGTTTGTATTTGCTATCTACTGTTGTCATATCCATGTTAGGTAACAAATTACCCCAAAACTTAGTGGCCTAAAATAATAACCATTTATTACTTCTCATGAATTTGCTGGTTAGCTGCGTAGTTAGTCTCATTTTGACTTTGGCTTATTCATGAGTGCAAGGTCAGCTGGTCTGCTGGGGCTGGCTAGTCTACACTGACCTCAACAGCAATGACTCTGAACTTTTCCACTTGTCTTTTACATCATTTCACTAGGGTAGTGAGCATGTTCTCATGACCGTTGTGGGAGACCAAAAGAAAGAGTGGAGATGCAGAGTTTTCTGAAGCTTCTGTTTACATGAAGTTTGCTATTGTCCCATTAGCACAAGACAAATAGCCAAGCTCAGAGTCAGTGTGGGAAGACACTACAAGAGAATGTAACACAGGGAGATAGTGTTGAGGAGAATGCACTTAATATAAAGGCTTTCAGAATCTCCTCCCTGGTGTCACTAAAGAAGATGGGGCATCAGATGATCGTCATTATTTTAACATAGCAAGGGCCCTGGAGTAGGCTTGATGATTTTTTAGTCTGTGGCCACAACCTTATCCTTGAAATTTGTCTTAATCCTCCTGAGTTTCTTTCACTGATACCAAATCAACACCTGAGACAAATTGAAACAGAATGAAAATATTGTTAGAGGTTTCCTTTGTTCATCTTCACTTCTTCAAGTCATTTAGATGGTCTTCTGACTCTAAGAGAGTTTATATTCCCATTAAAGATTATCTGTATGAGGGTTGATGTATGTAGTTAAGATTTATTTTACTTATTTCAAATGGTCAGACTATTTTTTTTCCTCTGAAGATCTTTCTTCTTCTAATGTTAAGTAACTAATGTTTAGAAAATGTATTATTTTAAAAATGATGGCATTATCTTCATTTTTATTTTAATCTCAGATTTTTTTAGAGCCCAATTTCATTTTTAATACTGACCATTGCTTTGCAAAACACTTTCCACAGCTACATTCGGTTGTGGGATACCATGTGGACAAAGTACAAAATTTTATTCTGTATGTTTTGGTTTTCACTCAAATATTAATCTCAAATAAGCAAACCTTCCATCAGGCCTTCCTCCTCCACAAATTGCAGGTCCACCAAGGTGTGAGAGTCAGGCTGATATTCTAGGGTTAGAAGAGCCTTCCAGAAGATGGGTAATATTAACTCATTTCCTACTCCTTCTCTTTTAGGTGTTGACAGCTTGAATTCCTTCAAAATTTATATTTAAAATACTTAGTTAAATGATTTTTCTTTCTGAATGTCATTTTTAAAAAATGCTTACTTAATTAGACAGAATCATTTTTATTTTCCCTTTATGTTCTATAAGGAAAAAAAAAAAAAACTGCTACCCAGTCATGTTTCCTTACTTTTATTGGCTTGTCTCACCAATGTATATGTACCAGTGTTGAAGACAAAATGAGTGAAATTAAATAATAATGGTAATAACAAAAGGACACTTAGGAAAATCCTAACAAAGGGATATCTGTGAACTACTGGGGTAAAAAGTGCCATCAGCATCCCAACACCTGATTTTATTATTCTTTCTCTTCCCATGTGGTTTCCATCTGTTGCTTGTGAAAAATTTCACGGAGGTCCAGTTCACAGTAGGGCTAACTGAGCTTTTTAGAAAAGCCTGACCCTCAACGGAGCATTTGGGTCTAAGGTGTAAGTCTTGGATCTGATTACTTCTCCAATCCTGACCCAGTTCAGGAAATTAGAACCTGACCAGCTGTGTTTCCTGATTTGTAGGTTGGAGGCTGTTACCTGTCTCTTTCTCACCCAGCTTGCTGTCCTTTCCTTGGGAGTAGACACAGATGTATCCACTAAACAATTTTTCCCCAATGTTAAAACATGATTTTTCCATGTCAAGTACCACCTACATTCTTATTAAAAATGTGTGTGTGTGATATTTGGTCACTTTAAAAAAAATATTTAAGTATATTTTAAATAAAATTTTGCGTGACTAATAAAATGAAAAATAACTACTATCATCTTAACTAAAAGGTAGGTAGCCATAAAAAATACAGTGAAATCAAAGTTTCTAAATTTGAACTATAACTTATGGCAGGCCATAGCTCTGAGCCTGAGGTCTCCATTTAGTAAAGAGAAAAATGATCAAATGTTCAAAAGACAAGCATCAAACAGAGCCTTCCTCTTTGAGATAGCCAGAAAGATACAAACATCTTTAAAAGGAGAATAGCTTTTTACCTAGTGATTTACCATTTATTTAAGGTCTTACTAAAGTACCATTTCTAATCACTTTATATAGGGGATTCCAACACTTTCGGAAGCACTATGTTAAACCAATTTCAGCCCAAGAAGGCAACACAGGCTTCAGCTGGTGATGCCTGAGGTCCTGTAGGGAAGGGAGACACTGTGAAATGAAGCTTCTGCACCTCCATGACCTCGTTCCCCACCCTAGACTTCCAGTCATAGATTCCAATGTCTTCTTTTCTTTCACTCTTTTTATTTAGAGCCCTCTCTATGACCTTGTTCCAAGCCAAATGATATTCCTTTCTTTATGAACTAGTTCAGGATGCTGGCTCCTCATATGTTCTTTACGGTGATGCTATAGCCAAGTATTTTCAATTCCTTGGTGACTAATTTGGCTCTGAGAGGTTAGGAACTGGTGAGGCTGAAACAACTGTACACCGTATCTGGTGAGGAGTAAAGTGCAGATTAATTTGTGAGATAGAGAACTTCTACCCTTTTCCCTTTGGCTCTAAGGTTTATTTAGAATTCATGAAGTTGTGTCTGTACTAAAAAGCTTTGAACCATTAAAGAGAATTATTTAACAAAATTTCTAAAAATGCCAGTGCAAATTGGTTTGTCTTGAAATTCTGGTGCTTTGTTATTTTGCCACCAAGAAAAGAGCTTAATAAAAAGCTTGAGGGAGAATATGAATGTAATAAATATTTCATTTTTGTAGCACATCGTGCATTGTTCTTTAGTTTCAGACCTTGCCAGCAGTCAACACAGTAGTAAATTTCAGCACCTGTGGACCTGTTTCGGTAATTTATGATTTCCATTAGAGATGAGCTGAAACAGTTCAGGCAAGTTCATGCACTCCAGCCATGAGCATGGTTGGCCTGAGGGATTGTTTGCACGTGGGTATTTGGCAGCTTGTGTATTCTTTGTTGCCTTTCTGATATCATTGTTATCATTTGGGGGCTGCTCAGAACACAGAAAGAAACTACAGACACCTACTACTTAGGATTCCTCTTCTGCCACAATCTGTACTTGTTGTATTCATTCATTTAGCAAATATTTAGTGAGCACTTGTTCACTGCAGGGTCCTGTGTCTCTGGGGATACATGGATGAATAGGATATGCCCCGTCATATCAAGGAGTTCCTACGGGAAGAAAAATTAATTCATCAAAAAATGCAATTAAGTATTATGTCATAGTACTAAATACAGCTAAACAATAGAATAAATGGCTAGTACCACTAGAGACTCTTGAAAGGAAAGAAGAGGCAGTGCTGAAGACAGGAGGAGGGCAGGGTATTCTTGGCAGGAGAACTGGTGTAAGTGAATACTCAGAGTCAGGAAGCATCGTTGATGGGCACAAAAGTCATGGACCTTCTGGAACATAGATTGGCAAGATAAGCCAGGAGCTTAGAGAGCCATGGGCTTTCTTACAGAGCACTTGAGGGGTTGTCTATAATGGTGGTAACAGTTTAAAATATTGTAATGGGATTCTTCTCTCATGCAGTTTCGTGTATTTTTACCTTTTTTCTAATTGTTTCAAGCTGTCAGTCTGATAGTAAAGAGAATTAGAATTGTTAGAGCATCAATGAGAAGAGAAAGAGTTTATGTTCATTCTTTGACATCCAATAGGGGATTTTTATCACCCTAACAAGACAATGTGCTTGAAATCCTGACTTTGTCAAAGGGGGAAAAATGATGTTTCATTTCCTCCACCCTGAGCAATGTGACTCTTGATCTTAGAGTTTTACTGGGTGCTCAAAGTAGAAGAATTAAAGGACATGGCAGAGGAAATGAAAGTCCTTAACCCATCATTTCTGAGCCAGAGGAATATGGACAAAAGCAGAGAAACAATAGAAAGTGAGGACATGGAAAAACTGGTTCTTAATTCCCTCTTAAACCTCATTGTGTGGAGGGAAGAAGGATGGTACTTTGACTTTAACACACTGGTAGTTTTTATAGGAACACTAGAGAGAAGGCCGCACATTTTCTTTTGGAGACTCTCCACATGCGGCCACTTCCTACCTGATATAGAAGTGGTGGCAAGAGATGATGAGAGAAAGCAGGTAGCGAGCAGAGCAGAGGCCTGGGATTCAAGGAAAGAGGCCATAGGATGTGGTACTTAGCCACAAAAGACAGATGACTGAGGCTGTAGACATCGTGGCTGAGAAAAGCTAAGCAGAATGAATGTCCTGGGGGTGCCGAGGTCAAGCAGGGGCCAGCCCCACCGTATGGGGGAGCCCAGCCAGAATCCACAGGGTTTAGCCTGACCCTCACTTTCCCCAACTCTGGCCATCTGGTTGTCACATAAGCCTGATTCCCCTAAACACACTTTGTAGAGAGCAGGGGTAAAGAGAGAAAACTCAAGAAATGGAAAGTTTTACTTAAATAAATGAGCATGTGCCTAAAGGAATATTTAAGTATTTACATTGGTCTCCCTTTGCCAGCTTGAACTAAGATTTGCTATTTTTTGACTCTTCTCATTGGATCTATGTTTATTAGAAAAGACAGTTCAATTATTTAAAAAATACTACATCTTATGTGCATATCAACTTTGACGTGTAACTTTTAATGAGTATATGTGCTACAATTCACTAAAATGCTTAATATCGTTCGATCTTGTCTCTTTTTTATCCATAGTCTGACAAAGTCTAGGAGCCTGGCCAAAAAAAAAAAAAAAAAAAAGGTGAACAATTAAAAAACCTAAAATGAAAAAACAACTCTTTCTGGAATAAAGATATTCATTAAAGCATTATTTATAATGGCAAAAAAACACAACAACTATATCTCTAACTTTAGCAAGTGAATTATATACCATAGACAAACTGTAAAAGTGATTATGTAGTTGTTAAAAGGTTTGTGAAGAATTGCTAATAGCATTAGAAAATCTGTAGTTTGTATTTACATCATTAATTTAAATATGTAAGATAAAGTGCACCTGGAAATAAGTTGGGTTTTTTTCTATCAATTTGTGTCTTTCGGTTAGTTATTATTTACTTAAAGAAAATTGCAGCAGATTGATAGGAAATACACCAAAATATCAAAAATATTATTGCTTAGTATAAGTTTATGATTGGTTGTTTTACTTCTTCAATTTAAAAAATTTCTCTGTACTATATACTGCACACGTACTATTTTTATAACTGGAAAATCTAAAGCAAGTTTACTTATATAAAAACAAGTGAAGAAGGAGGAGACATGGTATAAGAGAGATCAGAGGAGTAGAGCTTTTATTCCCATCCTTTGATAAATGTTGATAAATGGAGATTTAAGGGATAGAAATATTTATCCCTGATATATCTAAGGTAGTTCAGTTAACTGGGACCTCCCACACAACATATGAATTGGGCAGTTTAATTGATACCATTGAACTATCATTTTTGCTGTCTTTCAGATGTCCTCTGTCTATTCTAAAATTTTAATTTAGCTTAAATCGAAATCATTTATTTATATTTTCAAATGTAGCTTTCCCACTAGTCCCAGAAAAAAGATAAAATTTCATCAATTCCTCTCAATTAACAACTATCAACCCTCCAGGAGTCAATGCTGTTGTTTTCAGTAAGTTCATGGTCCCAGCAGCTTGGACATTAGACATCGCTGTCCAGCATTTCTAAGGTGTGTCCTTGGCCAGAGATTAATATGCGTTCCTTGCACAAAATGCTTCATGGTCAAATGACTTTGGAAATTTTTTTTTTTTTTTTTTTTTTTTTTTGCGGTACGCGGGCCTCTCACTGTCGTGGCCTCTCCCGTTGCGGAGCACAGGCTCCGGACGTGCAGGCTCAGCGACTATGGCTCACGGCCCAGCCGCTCTGCGGCATGTGGAATCTTCCCGGACGGGGGCACGAACCCTTGTCACCTGCATCGGCAGGCGGACTCTCAACCACTGCGCCACCAGGGAATCCCCAACTTTGGAAAATTTTAAACAAAATTTAACAGGTCTATTTATGGGACGATTTCTCAGTTTACTTCTTACTCCTGCATAAATCTTTGAGGGGGAATTAAGCAAAGAGCATCTCCCAACTTTATTTGACCCAAAGCTCTTCCTATTCTTCAAAAACAGGAATTAAAATTTACCAACTTTTTCTAGTACTTCCACACATTGACAAAACTGCTTCTTCCATTAGAACGTTGTGAAAGACCTAGCTCAGGTCAAACTCCAGCAGGTAGGGAAGAAGACTGAAGATTCAAATCAGAGAAGAGACGCCTAAGAGACCGAGTAGGAACATCTCAGAAGCCAGGTTGAGAGATGGGGGTTAACCAAGAGGCTGGAGGTGTGTGGGCTCCATGGCTCACAGAGGAATAGTAAGAGCAGGTGTGGTTACTTAATCTACTTCTGCAATCCATAGAGTTTCCAAGAATCACTAGGTTTCCTTACAGTTGTCTAGACACTGGTATAAGAAAGAGAAACAAGGTCTCGGAACCAAGGTTTGGTAAGGTCTAGAAATCTCCCAGGATGCATCTCCTGCCTCAGAGCTTTGGTGTTGCTGAGTGTGGGGGACCAGGACTCCAGATCACAGCAGCTTCACATGTTTTCAAAGCTAACAGGAAACATGTATTACACTCTTTTCTGGTCAAGTAAGCTGAATCCAAGGCAGATTCTTCTCTGACATGAATTCTGTGACAACATCAGTTCTAGCATCGACCGCTTCTTAGAAAAAGTTCATTATCTCCTTTAAATATCAATTTTCTCATTCCTAAAATAAAGAATAAATATATTCACATATATGCCACAGGGTTATTGTGAAGATTAAATGACATATTTATAAAGTGCTCAGAGTAGGGTCTGTGACTTTTCAAGGACTTAATAAACAGTAGTTATTATTATTGTTATAGTTAATATATAGTAGTTATTTGTATTGGTGTTGCTATTCATTTTATATATCTATAGCACATTAAACCTGAGAAGAGCATTAGAAATTATTATAATATTGAATTGACCAAGAACAGATAGAATCATTTAAATAACAGAGCTTTTGGCATGAGTACTCATTTTCATCTTATTTTATTTTGGCTTCTTTATTCCTTAAACATAGAATAAAATCATGTACAGTTGAAAGCAGTGGGAATAAGGCATATGTGAGTAATTAAATTCCTTTTGGCTACAGAATACATGGATTATTTTAGTAACTCCTCATGGGTCATTGTTTTGACATGGTTGAGAACCACTTATTGATTTTGGGTTCCAAGTATTAAAGTTGCAGGTTGGCAATCCCATGTCAGGCAGAAGAAATATTGAATCTACAGTTCACTCAGTGCTATTCACCAGGCTGGAAACACAGAGTTGAGCAAAATTAACCAAACACTTCACTCAGAAAGCTCTTACTTAATTGCCATGTAATTTAAGCCTATGGTTATGAAAGTCAAGTGAGCAGTCAAAATATCTGCCATTAAGAATTGATCAGCCTACATGAGTTTTGGAGTGATCAAGTTCCCAGAATTTGTAGCTGTCTTAGTTAAATGCTGCTCTAAACTTCCCAGACATGGATTATGGAGGGTGAGGAACTCCTTCACGTTGCCCCTCTTAGATTCAAAATCTCCTTACCGTTGTTCACTATGACCGCTGTAATAACATTCTCACAGTTTGTCCGGGCTCTTTGCTCTCTTGATTCCCTCTGATATATTAGCAGAGTCATTGTCCTAGGAAAATGCTCTGACCAGCCCATTCTGTGGCTTCTGAAATTTCCAAACCTTTTTGGTATTGAATATAGTAATCATGACTTGAGTTTGCAGTCCCAGACCCTGCCCCTTCCATGCCCTCTGCTCCAGCCAAATTGAATTCCTTCTGTTTCCTATAAAGACCCCTGGTCTCCCCCTTACTCTCATGCCCGATGTGCCCTTTCCTTCATCTCCACGTGAGCAAATCCCACCTGCCTTTCAAGGCTCAGGTCAAATGTCTTCCCTGACTCCTTCCCTGTCAACAATAATTTATACTTCCTCGACTTCACATGGCTAAGAATCCCTTATGGCATCTCCCCAAAGTGGTAAGTATATATATATATATATATATATATATATATATTTTATATTTATGCAAGAAGATAAGGTGAAAACAATGCAGAAGAGAAACTCAAAGATGTGTATGCATATGTGCGTACACACACACACACACACACACACACACACCCCATGTTTCAGTCTTTATGGTACTAATGAATAGAGCTATATATTCCCTATCATCAGTGCAAGAAGGTGATTGAAACAAACACCCACATGAGATGGACTCATAGCGTCTCTAACTTATGATTCAGTTGATCCTTCTTTTTCTATTTGGGGTCAGTTGTGGCCCTTTATTTATAATGAGGTTTATAATGTTTCTGCCCCTCCCCCAAGCCCTCAGTAATTCTATTTCATGAAGTCATACTTTTGTACATAGGGTTTGCTTAGAGAAAAAATATACTCCTGTTTCACTGCATCTTAGGTGTTCAGCAATAATGTAGTGCTTCCTTTGCTTTGTTTTTTTTTATTTTTTTAACCTTTCTACCACTTTCATGCATACAAATGTAAGAGTACTTAGGAATTTAATAATCCAGTCAGTATCCTATTATAGTCGTGAGAATAAAAACTCCCAATATCATAGCAAGCTGTGAGTCACTGTATCTAAGTGCAAACATTCTGCTCCTCACACACTCCACTTGGGATGCTTCCTGGAATCTATCATTTAGGCTGTGGGTCACTCCAGGGCATGTGTCTTGCTGTCACAATGTCTTACTACAAGTGCATTTTACAGTGATTTTCAACAGCCTGAAAAGTGACATTATCACAGTGGGATTTCCGATAGTCACCTTCCAGAGGGGAACCTCGTCCAGAAGGTCAGTACACATGGAGTTTAAAGCAGTGATTAGCTACTGAGGCTGCAAATTCATGGAGGCACAGAGTGAGAGCTACAATTCTCCGAAGGTATTATTCACTTCAGATAAAAAGTTAGGTTCAGTGTGTGCTTGTGTGTGTTTCTTCCTCTGTGTTTTAAAAAATATGTCCAGGTTTCTTTGCATTAATTCCTGTCACAAGATTGGAAAATAAAACAACAAATTGATATTTCATATATATCTTCAAATAAATTAAAGAACAAGAAGTAAAAAATAGGTTAGATAGATAAATTTAAAGCATATTATTTTTGTGATTATTGCAAATATACATAATTTACTTTGAAGATTTTGCTGTTGACACTATCAATACAACCATAATACATGTATATGCGTTCGTGCATTCTTAAACTGGGAAAATATTAATTAATTTCACACACATTTACGTGTTGTCATTTATGTGTAAAGCACTCCCAGTACTGCGTGTTTTGTAGGTAAAATGATTAATTAGACAGTTTTCTATTAATTTGTATCTGAACGTTGGTATGAATGTTCCCAACTTCGCTTGGTCCACCTTAGACAGGGTTTTGAGTCAGCACTGTCCTGGTTTATAAATTCTGAGACTGTCCATTTTGACTCCATGCCTTTCTGGGCTGCTCTGCCCCACCCCACCCACCACCTCTTTGTTGATTCTCTTGTATGATTTAAATATCTATTTAACCCTCCTCCCTTCCTCAAGCTGAAACTCCTTTGAAGGCTGGAAAACATACTCAAAGAGACTCTTATCTTGTGGTAAGCCCTCCTCTTCCCTCCATCCAATAGCAACTACTACAGTTTTATTCTTACTTATTTAATCAAATACCAGATATGTCTACATCATTCTTTCAGATTTACTTATCATTATATCAAGTAAATAATTTGAGGATACTTAAAGAAGTTTGAAATTTTTATTCCTTCAAGGAATTTAAATGCAGAATAAAAGAGAAGATTTGCACAAGTGAAACATTTAAAGGACAAGACAGTTATTGTGACTCATGTTTTAATTATATGAATATAACATAGGAACTATTAAAAATTCCAGTCAGTACTAAATGAGGCTCAAAGGAAACTTAAAATTAATATGTTCAAAAAAATTTCTGATCTTCTTTCCCTTTCTGAGACTGTTTTTCTCCTGTGTTCCCCATCTGCTTGCCCAAACCATACAATGAGGACTCATAATCGATACTACTGCTTCCCCAACTTCTCACTTCTGATTTATTGTGGAGACCTCTCTGGGAATCCATTCTCTTTTTTTTTTTTCCCATCTTCACTACAGAGACTCAAGCCCATCCATCCATACTTGTCTAGTCCACGCAAACACTTCCTCCTTTGTCTATCTGCACTAACATTTTGCCCCTGCCAATCCCTTTTCCACAATACAAACAAATTATTTTTAAAACTGAAATCTGATCATTGAAAACCCTTCGAGAATCTCTATTGGATAAAGATAAAATTCCTTAACCTGATTTCTAAGACCCTGCATGATTTTCCCCTCTCCACTTTTTTTCTTCTCCAATATCGATTAGTGCCTCCATTTACACTGGTTTTCTTTCTGTCCTTACTAAGCCTTTGTCCCTTGCCCCAGAACCTCTGTACATGCTATATTGCCTGGAGAGCTCCCCATTCCTCCTTCTGACTGGGAAGTTCCTGCTCATTCCTTAAATATCAGACTAACCATCGCTTTCTCAATGCAACATTCCTTAACCATCAAGACATGACGCTTTGTACCATGTTCATAATTTTACAGCTCTTACTAAAGTGGCAATTTTACTATATTTTTATTTTATTTCACTCTGTATTACTGAAATCTAAATTCTGTTAATACATATATGTTGAATGAGTAAGCAAAGAGAATTCAATAAAAATGGAATATGTACTAATTGTGATACAGGTGAGCTATCATATGAAGAGATCCAAATATAGACTGGCTTAAAAGAACTAGTTTATTTTTTCTCACCAGATAGTCTCTATGTCAGCAATGCATGGGTAGAAGGGTAACTGCTCTGCTCCAGAAGGCCCATCTTATTTCTCTGATGTCTCCCCTACCAGGTTGTTCTGGCGGTTACGATTGAAGCCTGGGTGCCTGCCACATCCACTCTCCAGCCTCTGGGAGGTGGAGAAGTCCTGGGAAATAGTTCATCTTCAAAGAGATGATACAGAGCCTCATACAACACTTCCACTCACCTCTCATTGCTCCAAACTTGTCACACTACCATTGCTAGCTTCAAAGGATGCTTTAGATGAGTGACTACGGGCCAAATAAAACTAGGGTTCTCTAAGTAAAAGGAAAGAGTGAAAATGGATACCATGTCCTAAGTAACAATGTCTGCTCTAAGTCTTTCCCTACACATGCTCTGTTTTATTTCTCAGAAATTCCCATTTTAACTAGTGTCAACAATTTCTTGTATACAAAACAGTTTCATGTGCAAGCATGCCATGTGTTTGCACACACACACACACACACACACACAATTCATTCATTCATATATATGGACGCTTTTTGCTGTTTCTCTTTTTTTTCTTTTCTCCCACACAAATCACTACATATTATAAAGATTATTGTGTTTTATTTCACTTGTTTTATCTCATTTCCTAACTTGCCTTGGAATACCATCCATATCTTATCACCTTCTTTATTTTTTTAACCAGGTAGTATTGTTTCATTAGTTTGGTAATTCATATGTCTCTGATTGATTGAGGTACAGATTGCTTCCAGTTGCTACTGTTTTTTGTGTGCATTTTTTTGTTTCTATTTTTTTTTTTTCTCTTACAGACATGGCCACAATGATATCCTAGCATGAGGGGCATTACAGAGTGGTGGTTATGAGGACTGGCTTTGAAGTGGACTCCTTGAATTTCAGACCTGCTTCTACCTTGTAACTATGGGAAACTTACTTAACCTCTCTGTGCTTCAATTTCCTCAAAATGGACAAGATGATAATTCTTATATCTTTAGGTTATAAAGATTAAGTGAGCTAATAAACTTAGGGTAATACCTACATATAGAAAATCCTCATATATATGAACTATAATTGTTGGTTTTTAACTTTTTATTTTGAAATAGTTTTAGACTCACATTAAAGAAGCAAAAACAGTAGAGGATTCCCATGTGCCCATCACCCATCTCCCTTCAGAGATAACATATTACTCAATAGTACAATTATAAGAAGCAGAAATTAACTAAATGAGTTATTTGGATTTCATTAGTTATTTTTTTGTATTAAGACTTTTTTAGAGAGGTTTAAGGTTCATAGTATATTTGAGGGGAAGGTACAGAGGTTTTCCATATATCCTCTGTCCCCCATGCATGCATAGCCTTCTCAATTATCAACATTCCCAACCACAGTGGTACATTTGTTACAACTGATGAATCTATACTGGCACATCATAATCACCCCAAGTCCATAGGTTACGTTAGGGTTCACTGTTGGTGTTGTATATTCTATGGCTTTGGACAAATATATAATGACATGTATCCACCATGAGAGCATCATATGGAACATCTACACTGCCCTAAAAACCCTGTGCTCCTCTTATTTATCCTTTTCCATCCAACCCTGGCAACCTGATCTTTTTACTGTCTCCTTAGTTTTGCCTTTTATAGACTGTCATACAGTTGAAATCACACAGCACGTAACATTTTCAGATTGGCTCCTTTCACTTAGAAATATCCATTTAAGTTTCCTCCATGTCTTTTCATGGCTTGATGTCTCATTTCTTTTCAGTGCTGCATAATATTCTCTTTTCTAGAGGTGCCACAGTTTATTTATCCACTTACCTACTGAAGAGCATCTTGGCCGTTTCCAAGTTTTGGCAATTATGAATAAAGCTGCTATAAATATCTCTGTGCAGGTTTTTGAATGGACATATTTTGTACAGTGGCTCTACCATTTTAGCTTCTCGCAAGCAACAGATATGAGATCTATTTGTTCTGCATCCTTGTCTGCACATAGTATTGTTGGTTAATGTTGATATTTTTCTATGTGCTTATTTGCCATCTTTATATTCTGTTTTTTGAAGTATCTAAGTATTTTACCAATTTTCTAATTGAATCAATTTCTTACTACTAAATTCAGAAAGTTGTTTACTCTAGAAACAAGCCATTTGTCAGATATTGTAAATATTGTTTCCAAGTATGTGGCTTATCCTTTCATTCTCTTAGAATGTCTTTTTACAACAAAAGTGTTTAACTTCAATGCAGTCCCATTTAACTATATTATACTTTTAAGGATTCTGTTTTTGATGTCATACCTAAGAATCTGTCACCTGTCCCTAAGTCACAAAGATTTCCTCTTAAGTTTTCTTCTAAAAATTTTATAGTTTTATGTTTTAAATTTACATTTTGGTACAATCTGAATAAATTGTTGTATATGCTGTTAGGTTAAATCTTTTTGCCAATGGATGTCCATTTTTTCCAAGACTATATGTTGAAAAGACTATCCCTTCTACACTGAATTGTTTTTGCCACTTTGAGAAAAATGAGAAGTTTGTCATTATGTGGTTCTAGTTCTACCTCTCTGTTCTTTTCCATTCATTGATCCATGTGTCTCTCCTTCCACTAATATCACACTTTCTTGAGAAATATAGGTACTTTTTTGAAAACTTTATCTCTTTTAATTCTTTTATCTCTCATATATATGTTTTAGAGTCAGCTTCACAATATCTACAAAAAATCATGCTGTGTTTTAGATAGGAATTGCATTAAACTGATTTAGGAAGAATTGACATTTTACTATATTGAATCTTCAAAACCATGAATACAACATGTCTCTCAATTTATTTAGATTTCCTTTTATTTCTTTCATCATCATTTGTAGTTTTCAGCTTACAGACACTGTTTATGTTTAGTTAGAGTTATATCAAAGGATTTAATCATTTTTTGGAGTTATTGTAAAAGATATACTGTTTTTCTATTTTTATTTCTACATGTTCATTGTTAGTATACAGAAATAAAATTGATTTTTTTGTGTGTGTTGACCTCATATCCTATGAACTTCCTGAACTTAGTTCTAGGAGTATTTTTTGATATATTCCTTGTTATTTTCTGCTTAGAAAACATGTCATCTGCAAGAAGAGACAAATTTTATTTCTTCCATTCTAATCTGTACTTCTCTGATTCCCTTGCTTGCCTTATTGCACTTGCTAGGATTCCCAGGAGTAGTGAGAGTGGACATCTTTGCTTTGTTCTTGATCTTTGGGGGAAAGCAGTTGATTTTTCACCATCAAGTACAATATCAGCTGTAGAGTTTTTAGATCTTTGTGAAGTTGAGGAATTTCTCCCTCTATTCATTTATTTCTGCTCTGATCTTTATGATTTCTTTCCCTCTATTCATAATGCATGAATCTTTTTATCATGTACGGTGGTTGAATTTTATCCAATGCTCTCTGTGTATCAGTTATGATGATCACATGATTTTTCTTCTTTAAACTGTTAATATGTTAATATTTTTTTTGATTTTCAAATACTGAACAACTCTTGAATTTCTGCAACAAACACCTCTTGGTTGACATACGTTATTCTTTTTATATATTGTGTATTTAATTTGTTCAGATTTTGTTTTGGATTTATATTTACATGGTATACTGGTTGATGTTTTATTTTTTTTTCTCTCTTCTCTTTTTTTTTTTTTTGTACTGTCTTTGTTTGGTTTGCATATCAAGGAAATGCTGACCCCATTACATGAGTTATATCTTCTAATTTTCTGAAAGACATTGTATAGAATTTGTGCTTTTTATCATTTAAATATTTGCTTGTATTTACAAATGAAATAATCTAGACCAGAAGGTTTCTTATTTGGAAGATTTCTAATAAGAAATTCAATTTCTTTATTAATCAAGGAAGTATTCAGCTTATTTATTTCATCTTGAATGAGTTATGATAACTTATAGTTTTCCAGGAATCTGTCCATTTCATATAGGTTATTGTATTTAAGTGCATAGAAGAGTTTGCTATGTTCTCTTATTATCCTGCTAATGTCTAGGTTCTGTAATGATAAGCCATCATTCATTCCTGATATTACTGATTTGTGTATTCTCTTTCTTGTTGGTCATTCTTGATATGATAATATGAATATATTATTGGCATTTAAAAGGTACCAGATTTCAGTTTGATTCATTTTATTGTTTTTCTGTTTTAAATTCCATTAATTTCTACTATAATCTTATTTCTCTTCTTGCTTGGGATTTACTTCACTTAGCATAATACCCTCTAGTTCCATCCATGTTGTTGCAAATGGCAAGATCATTCTTTTTTTATGGCTGATTTATAAATATTATATATAATTAATATATGTATAGTCTTTATTCATTCCTCTTTTGATGGACACTTAGGTTGCTTCCATATCTTGGCTACTGTTCTTTGCATTCTTGGCTGCAAGGAATATAGGGGTGCATATATCTTTTTAAATTAGTACTTTCATTTTCTTCAGATAAATATGTGAATAATATTTCTCTCTCAGTGTGTTTTTAAGTATATTTTTATATATTTTAAGTACCTTCTTTCAAGTATATATAGTTATTTTTAGGTTTCAGAAATTTGATTATATTTTGCACAGGCATATATTCAGATTTATTCTGTTTGGAGCTCACTTGGCTTCTTGAATCTGCTAATGTTTGTCTTTCATCAAATTTTAGAAGCTGATATTCTCTCTAATATTTTTCAGCTCTGTACTTTCTCCCTTCTCCTTCTGCGATTGTTTTGACACTGATGTCAGATCATTGTTCTTGCCTCATTGGTCCTGGGACTCTGTTCTTTTTCTTTTTTTTGGTCCTTTTAAATCAAGTTTCTTTTTTTTACAGCAGTTTTAGGTTTACAAAATAATTGAGCAGAAAGTACAAAGAGTTCTCATACACTTCTTATTCCCTACCCCCACCCCCGGGCAACCCTTCTTCATTATTGACATCCCCAACCAAGCAGAGTGGTGTGTTTTTTACAGTCAATGAACCTATATGGACATGTCATTACTCAAAGTCCATAATTTACATTAGAGTTCACTCTTGGTGTTATACATTCTATAGTTTTTGACAAATGCATAATTACTTGTATCCACCAGTATAGTATCAGACAAAATAGTTTCAATGCCCTAAAAATCCTCTGTGCTCCGGTAGAACTTATCATAGGATTGTAATTCCAATACTCTAGAAACTGAATATGGCTATCTGACTTCCTTTGGCCAGAGAAATGTTAGCAAAAGTGAGATTGGTCACTTCTGAGTAAAACTTAAATAGATGGTGATAGCTCCCCTGCTTTCTCTATCATGGTTATTGGCTATCTCCAAATGTTGGATGTGACATCAACTTGTTTCCTGATGAGGATAACATTAAGTAATAGCCCAACCAACATGTAAACATGTGAAGTGCTTGTTAGAGTAAGTTAAAAATAGCTTGTTTTAGGCCATTGATTTTTTTAAATTTATTCATTACTATGACATAAAATCATCTGAGTGATACAATGTGTGTGTGTGTGTGTGTGTGTGTGTGTGTATCCTCGTGTGGTAGAAATCCAAAGAAGCAGACTTTAAAAAGTATGTCTCAGTCTTCTTTGTCTGTTTTCCTTTCCACTTCTGGTGACTTAACCTCTTTTCCTGCCCAAACTTATTCTTTTCCCTTCCAATGTGGACCTGGTGATGGTGAAGATCAGGTTACTTGTGCATGCATCCCAGTCAGGTGCATGGGCACTTAGTCTAGATAGACTGGATCAATCACAGAAAACTATCTCACCTGGCAGAGTTTTGTGTTAGGGGTGGGCATGTAACCCAAGCTAGGTCAATTGGACTGTCTTGCAAAAAATGTGAAATGTGCTGTGTTCAGGACATGGCTGAAGCAGAGCCACACTCCGGCAGCCCTCCTCAACTCCTGTCACTGATCACTCTTGCCCCCTTCTCTCCTATTCTTCCTAAGCCATATTCATTTGTCTTTAATTTTGTGGTTCTTCAGTGTCCATTCAAAAATTTTCCCTGCTTAACCTGCCTGAAATAACTAACATTAGTTCTGTTGCTTGACTCTAAAGAACCTTATTTCATAAATATAAAGTGATTTTTCTTTTATTGATTTACTTAAATATAAGTTCCTTGGACTTACTCATTTCTTCTAATGAATTAATTTAGGTACTCATGCATACCAATTTTCCCTTGTACTTTCCTTAGGTTTATCTTACTACATTTTCTAACATTGAATTAAATATTTAGTTGGTTTCTTTCTTTTGATTGCTTGTCTAGAAATTCACATTGTAAAAGCTATAAAATACCCTCAAAACATTCTTTTAGATTTATCCTATGTTTTTAAATTTTAGCATTTTTATTTTAATTATATTCTAAATATTCCATAATTTTGAATTTTCTTTTTCATCAAAAATCGAGAATTTAATTTTAATTTAAGATCATTGACTTTTTTTCCAATTTTGTTATTAATTTTATTTTTAAATTTCATTTTGTTCTGAGTCTGATTTGCACTTTTTCCACATTTTATAATTTATTGAAAAGTTCTTTGAAGTATACTAAAAAATTATTGTTTTTAATCTCATGAACATTTAAGAAGAATATATGTTTATAGTTTTAGGGTATGGATGTCATATATATCCATTTCATCTATCTCATGAGTGACCTTTTATTTCCCTATGTCTATACTTTTTGTGTTGTACTGGGTCCAAAATGGCCAGAGACAGATGAAGTATTTCTGTAGTAAGACTCTTATTATTTATTTTGCAATGATTTTGCATTATAAACATTTGGTGATATAATTTTTAATGCAGAAAAATACACGACCTATATTTAGTGTGTGTTGTACATTGTGCTATTCTAAAGTTCTCTTGCATGTCTTGATTTATGAATGTGGTTCCATTCTGTGAAAAAGTTGTTCAGTGATCAATGACAAAATGAACAGATAGGTCTGAACAGCTAGTTCACATGAGAAAAAATAAAAATAACCAATGAACGTGTAGAAAGAATGCCCAAGATTTTTTACTGAGGGCAGAGTCAAGATGGCCAACTAGGAGGACATGGAGTTCATGTCTCCACACAACTAGGAAACCTACCAGACACTAGTGGGGAGCCATTGACACTTAAGGGGATGGGAGGAACCCCCAAGCTACAGGGTAAGAGATAGGGGCGGAGAATTGGAGGTAGGATGGGACCCACACCCCTGAGGGGTGGCTTGGGGGAGGGGAGGCGTTTCCATGCCCAGAAGGGGCAGACCCATGGATAGGGGATCAACAGGGAAGGGGGAGACCATCTGGAGAGTGGAGGATTGGAAGAAAATGAGGTCAGCATTTTCCCTGGCCACTTGGGTCCCAGGGAGCCTGCTGAGGTCTTGGGCCTAATCCTCTGCCCTCCAAGGCTCCCTCTGGCTCCACTGAGCCCAAGCCCTACCCAAAACTCCCACCCAGGGCCTTATCACAAAACTCTGCACTCCAAGGCCCCCTCCAGCCATGCTGCCTTTCCCAGCTGCAGGGGTCCTGAGCCTAGGCGCTGTCCCTGCCCTAAACCCTGCCCCTGGCCAAGCCCCAGCCGCACCTAAGTTCCACCTCCCCCCCAGCCAAGGTCTTTTCTGGCCTCTTTTCTTTTTTTAATTTGTGGTTCTCTTTTACCTTGTTGTTGTTTCATTTATATATTTTATTTTTTTGTAATTTTTTTTTATTTTTTATTTTTCTAATTTTATTTTATTCTTTATACTTTGTTATTGTTCTGCTTCTTTTGGCTTATTACCCCCTGTGTTTCTTTTTTTCTTTTTTCTGTTGTGGCTCTGTATTACCTTGCTGTAGTTGTTTCCCTTATATTTTTATTTCTCCTAATACATTTTTTTATTTTTCTAATTTTACTTTATTTTATATTCTTTGTTATTCTAGTGCTCCTTTTGTTTTCTTATCTTTTCTTTTGCTGAACTGCACAGCTTGTGAGATCTTGGTTCCCAGGCCAGGAGTTGGGCCTGAGCTCCTGTGGTGGGAGCACTGAGTCCAAACCACTGGACTAACAGAGAACCTCAGAACCCAGGGAATATTAACCAGAGTAAGGTCTCCCAGGGGTCCTCATCTCGGTACCAAGACCCAGTTCTACCCAAAGGCCTGCAAACCCCAGTGCTGGTTGCCTCAGGCCAAACAACCAGTAAGACAGGAATACAGCTCCACCCATCAAAAAATGAATAAGTTGACAAAAAATATGTTACAAATCAAGGAGCAAGGTAAAAACCTACACAAACAAATAACTGAAGAGGAAATAGGCAACCTACCTGAAAAAAATCCAGATTAATGATAATAAAGATGATCCAAAATCTCAGAAATAGAATGGAGGCATGGATCAAGAAAATACAAGAAATGTTTAACAAAGAACTAGAAGAACTAAAAAACAAACAAACAGTGATGAACAACACAATAACTGAAATGAAAAATACACTAGAAGGAATAAATAACATAATAACTGAGGCAGAAGAATGAGTAAGTGAGTTGGAAGACAAAATGCTGGAAATAACTGCCAAGGAGCTGAATAAAGAAAAAAGAATGAAAAGAATTGAGGACAGTCTCAGAGACCCACGGGACAACAGGAAGTGCACCAACATTTGAATTATAAGGGTCCCAGAAAGAGGAGAGAAAAAGAAAAGTTTTGAGAAAACATTTGAAGAGATTATAGTGGAACAATTAGCATGGGAAAGGAAATAGCCACCCAAGTCCAGGAAGCACAGAAAGTCCAACACAGGATAAACCCTAGGAGAAACACACCAAGGCACATATTAATCAAACTAACAAAAACTAAATTCAAAGAAAAAAATATTAAAAGCAGCAAGGGAAAAGCAACAAATAACATACAAGGGAATCCTCATAAGGTTATCGGCTAATTGTTCAGCAGAAATTCTGCAGGCCAGAAGGGAGTGGCAGGATATATTTAAAGTGATGAATGAGAAAAACCTACAACCAAGATTACTCTACCCAGCAAGGATCTCATTCAGATTCAACAGAAATCAAAAGCTTTACAGGCAAACAAAAGCTAAGAGAATTCAGCACCACTAAAACAGCTTTACAACAAATGCTAAAGGAGCTTGTCTAGGCAGGGAACACAAGAGAAGAAAAAGACCCACAAAAATAAACCTAAATCAATTAAGAAAATAGTAATAGGAACATACATATCAATAAGCACCTTGAATGTAAATGGATTTAATGCTCCAACCAAAAGACACAGACTGGCTGAATAGGTACAAAAGCAAGACCCATATATATGCTGTCTACAAGAGACCCACTTCAGACCTAGGGACACATGCAGACTGAAAGTGAGGGGTTGGAAAAAGATATCTATGCAAATGAAATCACATTTCCATTGGAAAGCTGGAGTAACAATACTCATATCAGATAAAATAGACTTTAAAATAAAGACTGTTACAAGAGATAAGGACACTACAAATGATTAAGGGACAAATCCAAAAAGAAAACATAACAATTATTAATATTTATGCACCGAAAACAGAAGCATCTCAATACATAAGGCAAATGCTAACAACCATAAAAGGGGAAATCAACAGTAACACAATAATAGTGGGGAACTTTAACACCCCACTTACACCAATGGATAGATAATCCAGACAGAAAATAAACAAGAAAACACAAGCTTTAAATAACACAATAGACCAGATAGATTTAATTGATATTTATAGGACCTGAATGTGGAAGAAAACACTTTCTTCTCAAGTGCACACAGAACATTTTCCAAGATAGATCACACTTTGGGTCACAAATCAAGCCTCAAAAAATTTAAGAAAATTGAAATTGTATCAAGCATCTTTTCTAACCACAATGCTATGAGATTAGAAACCAATTACAGGAAAAAAAAAAACTGTAAAAAACACAAACACATGGAGGCTAAACAGTGTGATGCTAAATAACCAAGAGATAACTGAAGAAATCAAAGAAGAAGAAGAAAAAAAAAAACAAATAAATGACAATGAAAACAGGATGACATACAACCTACAGGACACAGCAAAAGCATTTCTAATAAAGAAGTTGATAGCAATTCAATCTCACCTCAAGAAACAAGAAAAATCACAAATAAACAATCTAACCTTACACGTTAAGCACCTAGAAAAAGAAGAACAAAGAAAACCCAAAGTTAGTAGAAGGAAAGAAATCATAAACATCAGAGCAGAAATAAATGAAATAGAAATTAAGAAAAAACAATAGCAAAGATCAATAAAACTAAAAGTTGGTTCCTTGAGAAGATAAATAAAATTGATAAGCCTTTAGCCAGACTCATCAAGAAAAAAAGGGAGAGGACTCAAATCAATAAAATTAGAAATGAAAAAGGAGAAATTACTTCTGACACCACAGAAATACAAAGGATCATAAGAGACTACTATAAGCAACTCTACGCCAATAAAATGGACAACCTGGAAGAAATTCTTGGAAAGGTACAACTTTCCAAGACTGAAACAGGAAGAATTAGAAAATACAAACAGACCAATCACCAGTACTGAAATTGAAACTGTAATTAAAAATCTTCCAACAAAAAAAAAGCCCAGGAACAGATGGCTTCATGGGCAATTTCTATCAAACATTTAGAGAAGAGTTAACACCTATCCTTCTCAAACTCTTCCAAAATATTGCAGATGTAGGAACACTCCCAAATTTGTTCTACAAGGCCACAATCACCCTGATACCCAAACCAGACAAAGTTATCACAAAAAAGAAAATTACAGACCAATATCACTGATGAAGATAAACACACAAATCCACAACAAAATATTAGCAAACTGAATCCAAAAATACATTAAAAGGACCATACACCACGATCAAGTGGGATTTATCCCAGGGATGCAAAGATTCTTCAATATATGGAAATCAAACAATGTGATACATCTTATTAATAAATTAAAGAATGAAAACCATATGATCAACTCAATAAATGCAAAAAAAAAAAAGCTTTTGATGAAATTCAACACAAATTTATGTTAAAAACTCTCCAGAAAGTGGGCATAGAGGGAACCTACCTCAACATAATAAAGGCCATATATGGCAAACCCACAGCAACATTTGCAATAGTGAAAAAGCATTTCCTCTAAGATCAGGAACAAGACAAGGATGTCTACTCTCACCACTGTTATTCAACATAGTTGAATGTTGGAAGTTTTAGCCATAGCAATCAGAGAAGAAAAAGAAATAAAGGGAATCCAAATTGGAAAAGAAGAAGTAAAACTGTCACTGCAGATGACATGATACTATACACAGAAAATCCTAAAGATGTTACAGAAAACTTCTAGAACTAATCAATGAATTTGGTAAGGTAGCAGAATACAAAATTAATGCACAGAAATCACTTGCATTCTTATACACTAACAATGAAAGATCAGAAAACAAAATTAAGGAAATAATTCCATTTACCATTGCAACAAAAAAAATAAAATACCTAGGAATAAACTTAACTAAGGAGGTAAAAGACCTGTACTCAGAAAACTATAAGACACTGATGAAAGAAATCAAAGATGACACAAACTGCTGGACTGGATGAATCAATATTGTAAAAATCACTATCCTACCCAAAGCAATCTACAGGTCCAATGCAGTCCCTATCAAATTATCAATGGCATTTTTCACAGAATTAGAACAAAAAGTTTACAGTTTGCATGGAAACACAAGAGACCCCAAATAGCCAAAGCAATCTTGAGAAAGAAAAATGGAGCTGGAGGAATCAATCTCCCCAATTTCAGGCTATACTACAAAGTTACAGTAATCAAGACAGTATGGTACTGGCACAAAAACATAAATATAGATCAATGGTACAGGATAGAAAGCCCAGAGATAAACCCACACACCTATGTTCACCTGATCTGTGACAAAAGAAGAAAGAATATACAACGGAGAAAAGACAGCCTCTTCAATAAATGGTTCTGGGAAAACTGGACTGCTACATGTTAAAGAATAAAATTAGAACACTCCCTAACACCATACACAAAATAAACTAAAAATGGATTAAAGACCTAAATGTAAGATTGGACATTATAAAACTCTTAGAGGAAAACAGGAAAAACACTCTTTGACATAAATCACAGCAATAACTTTTTTGACCCACATCCTAGAGTAATGAAAATAAAAACAAAAATAAACAAATGGGACCTAATTAAACTTAAAAGCTTTTGCACAGCAAAGGAAACCATAAAAAAAGATGAAAGGACAACCCACAGAATGGGAGAAAATATTTGCACGTGAAGCAATGGACAAAGGATTAATCTCCAAAATATACAAGCAGCTCAATATCAAAAAAAACAAACAACCCAATCAAAAAATGGGCAAAAGACATAAATAGACATTTCACCAAAGAAGACATACAGATGGCCAAGAGGCACACGAAAACATGCTCAACATCACTAATTATTAGAGAAATGCAAATCAAAAGTACAATGAAATATCACCTCACACAGGTTAGATTGGCCATCATCAAAAATATCTACAAACAATAAATGCTAGAGAGGGTGCACAGAAAAGGGAATCCTCTTGCACTGTTGGTGGGAATGTAAATTGATACAGCCACTATGGAGAACAGTATGGAGGTTTCTTAAAAAACTAAAACTAGAACTACCATATGACCCAGTAATCCCACTACTGGGCATATACACTGAGAAAAACCTTAATTCAAAAGGAGTCGTGTACCACCATGTTCATTGCAGCTCTATTTACAATAGCCAGGACATGGAAACAACCTAAATGTCCATCAACAGGTGAATGGATAAAGCAGTTGTGGTATATATATAATGGAATATTACTCAGCCATAAAAATAAATGAAATTGGGTCATTTTTAGAGATGTGGATGGACCTAGAGTCTGTCATACAGAGTGAGGTAAGTCAGAAAAGGAAAAACAAATATTGTGTATTAATGCATGTATGTGGAATCTAGAAAAATGGTACAGATGAACCTATTTGCAGGGCAGGAACACAAACGCAGACATAGAGAATGAACAAATTGGGAGATTGATAAAAATACACTACCATGTGTAAAATAGATACCTAGTGGGAAACTGCTGTATACCACACGGAGTTCAGCTCAGTGCTCTGTGATGACCAGATGGGTGGGATGGGGGTGGAGGGTGGTCCACGGGGAAGGGGATATATGTATACATATATAGCTGATTCACTTCATTGTAGAAAGTAACGTAACATTGTAAAGCAATTATACTCCAATAAAAAAAAGGAAAAGAATGCCCAACATTATTAATAATAATGAAAATAGCAGTGTATAATATATTCTATAAAAATTCCTGTAATAATTTTACTCTGTAGTAGGTGAAGAGTGAGGTAATTGGCATTTTCCCTTGTTGGTGACGGTGGATACATTAGTACAATTCTATTTTGAACAACCAAAATTTAAAATATGCATACTCTACCAAACCTAGGAATTTATCTTCAAAAAAAAAGATAACAAAGATGTTATTTTCAGAATAGTAATAAAAATTCTTGGAAGATAACTAAAGAGCTCATCAAAAAGAGATTTGTTAAATTAAGATACATTCATACAATTAACTATTAAAATATAATTATTTGAGAGGATATATGGTTAAGAATGATGACTTAAAGGGGTTTTTATTCCACAATTTCTCTGGAACCAATTAAAAAGGACAAAAACATAGAAAAATTGTTCATGGTCAATAAGAAAGAGTTCCTACCAGCCAGAGTAAGAGAAATAGCTGTCAAATAGCCAAATATATTGAGGTCAGAATAGAAACAAGGAAAGACACAGCCATTTACATGATCAAATAAATACAAAAATGGAGGAGAAGAGAAAAATCTTTCAACCAGAAATTTCAAATAATTTATGTAGATATTCCCCCTCGTCTAGGAGGTGAAGTGTAGTTCCCCAACCCTTAAGTGTGGGCTATGTATATCAACTTCCGTCCGAAGAGCAATGTATAGAAAGAGAGAAAAGTAACTTACAGTGGAAAACCCTGGCAAACCTCAGCCAGGTGACCAATGTTAACATCAACGGTTATAACTTATGTTGACAGCATGTACTCTTGATATGGTATCATGAAAATGTCCCTTTACATCTGTAGTCTTTTTTCCAAAAACACCTAACTCCAGTCTAACCATGAGAAAATCACCAGACCAACCCCAATTGAGGGGCATTCTTCAAAAGTACTTGATCAGTACTCCTCAAAACTGTTAAGGTCACCCAAAATAAGGAATGCCTGAGAAATCATCACAGCTCAGAGGCTCAGAAAGCATGATGTCTACATGTAATGTAGTATCATGGATGGGATACTGAAATAGAAAATGGTCATTGGGGGAAAAAAAAAACCTAATATCTGAATGAAGTTTGGGCTTTAATTAATAATAACTAGTTATTATTATTATTTCATTAGTTGTAAAAATATTATTTATTAGCTGTGACAAGTGTTCCATAGTTATATAAGATATTAGTGACAGGAGAAACTGGGTGTACAGTATATGGAAACTCTGTAGTATCATTGCAACTTGTCTATGATTTTAAAACTACCATAAAATGTTTTAAATACTTAAATTATTTTTTAAAAATAGTATGAAATATTACTAAATGCAAAATTATTTATTAGATTTGTTTCCTATGTTCCTTCAAAGGGAGGACATAGAAACAATTGGCAGAAGCTAAAAGGAAGCACATTTTAGTTCTATAAAACAACATCTTTGGGCTTCCCTGGTGGCGCAGTGGTTGAGGGTCCACCTGCCGATGCAGGGGACGCGGGTTCGTGCCCCGGTCCGGGAAGATCCCACATGCCACAGAACGGCTGGGCCCGTGAGCCATGGCCACTGGGCCTGCGCGTCCGGAGCCTGTGCTCCACAACGGGAGAGGCCACAACAGTGAGAGGCCCGCATACCACAAAAAAAAACAAAAAAAACAACATCTTTTTTAACAATTTGAGCAGTCTAGAGCTGATTCAACAGTGGAGGTAATCAAGTTATAGTTGGAGGAACACTTGCTTGAGATTTTGAAAAACTGATTACAGCATCTAATAAGGGTTAAACTAGACAATAGTAAAAATAACTTTTTGAATAATTTCATGTCCTTCATATAATTTAATCCTTACAACACCTCCACTTAACAGACAAGGAAAGTGAGTTCCTGTGAGAGCCTGAGACTTGCCTGAGACTATCAAGAAAGTACCCAGTCAGGGTAGAAGCCATCACTGTCTCAATGCAAAGCTCATGGCCTTTCCACCCACAAGCACCACAAGGGATGAGGCTATATACAACATGTGACTAAGAAGAGTGGTTGATTCAAGAAGAATATTTTCATGAAAGAGACAATGACAAATTGGCAGTTTGAAGAACTAGAAAAAATACTCAGAACCAGAAAAGAAACTAAGAAAGTGATTTATGGTAGTCTCCAAATGTAGGAAAAAAAGGAAAATAATATTCCTGTGCAGATAGTTAATCCATTTTAGATAGTTTTGCTTGTCCTCCATCATCAAATATCACTAGTCAGCAGGAGATACAGACATTTAACCAAATAAAATACCAATAACATTAGATTTCAATCCCTATTTTTCATAGTAAGGTCACAACCATGTAAGCTTAATGAACATTGGGAAATCCTCTGTCCCAGGAACAAACAAAAATCAGGCTCACATTGGAAGCATTCCATGCTGTGAAGAACCGAATTTATCACCAGGGAGTAAGAGAATGTGCTATGGTCAACCAATTCTGTGGAAAAGAATATACACAATAGACTTCATAAGATTTCACAATGTATGTGTTGTCATTTGAGAAAATTGCCCAGGGCTATGGAACACACTTATCTTGATCTCCTCAACCACCATGTTTTCCTGCAAATTAATCAGTAAGCAGAATAGAAATATAATCACCAGAGTTACTGATTTAAAGATGTGAGCATTTTCTTTGTAAAGGGTCAGTTGTACTCAGAGACTTGAAGTCTGTTCTGGGTGACTGTGGGCTATTGATCTCCTATTGTGAAATGTGTCCTAGTTGAAGATTAGCCAGGGATACTCACAATTGTCTTTCTGCAGACCAGCGCCTTCCCTCTGTTCATGATGAAACTGTTTAATTCATAAAGCTTTGATGCTTAAACTGCTTCTGACCTTCTGTGAACAGTTCAAAGGGGAAAATTAGCAGCCTGGAAAAATATAATGACCTAAATCCAGCAATTTGGGACACACATGTTATAGTCTGTTGAACTCATGTTGACTATTTATACTGTTTCTTTAGGAAACAGATTGTCTTGGAGGCCTATAATTGGAGAAGGGTGCTAATTTGAAGAGTTTGAAAATGAGTAGGTATCGATCCATTATGTAAGTGTCATTCCTGTCAGGTGTTTAGCTCAGAGGCCAGATATTAGAAGCTGTGCTAAAGGTTGTTTCTGTGTATTTGGCCTTTATTGTTGGCATTTGCTAAAGTGAAATGATACTGATAATATATACAAATCAACCTCCATGAATTTTTTTTCTTTTGTTTTATTTTTCTTTTTGTTTTATTTTTTTCTTTTTAATTAATAAACTTTACCTTTGGAGCAGTTTTCAGCTCACAGTAAAACTGAGAGCAAGGTACAAAGAGTTCCCATGTACCCCCTGTTGCTACATGTACACAATGTCCCCCAGTATCAACATCCTGCACTACAGTGGTGCATTTGTTACAAGTGATAAACTTACAATTGACACATCATCCAAGGCCTTAGTTTACATTCAGGTTCACTCCTGGTTTTGTATATTCTGTGAGTTTTAACAAATGTTTAATAACATGTCTCACCATTGTAGCATCATACGTAATAGTTTCACTGCCCTAAAAATTCTCTGTGCTCCACCTATTCATACTATCCTCCTCCCTAACCCTGCAACTACTACTCTTTTTACCGCTTCACAGTTTTGTCTTTCTAAGAATGTCTTATAGTCGGATCATACAGTATGTAGTCTCTTAAGGTTAGCTTCTTTCACTCAGTAACGTGCATTTAAGTTACCCCATGCCTTTTCATGGCTTGTTAGCTCATTTTTTAGTACTGAATAATATTTGATAGTCAGGATGTACCACAGCTAACTTTTCCAATCACAACTAAAGAACATCTTGGTTGTCTTCATGTTTTGGCAACTATGACTAAACTTCCAAGTATACGTTTTTATGTGGACATAAGTTTTCAATTCATTTGGGTAAATACCAAGGACTATGATTGCTGGATTGCATGGTAAGAATATGTTAGTTTTGTAAGAAACTGCCAAAATGTCTTCCAAAGTGGCTGTATAATTTTGAATTCCCACCAGCAATGAACGAGAGTTCCTCTTTTCAGTGATTTGGATTTTGGCCATTCTAACATGTATGTAGAGGCATCTCATTGTTTTAATTTGTAATGCCCTAATGACATATGAGGTTGCTTATATGCCATCTGTATATCTTGTTGCATGAAATGTCTGTTCAAGTCTTTTGTCCATTTTTTAAATGGTTGTTCATTTTCTTATTGTTGAGTTTCAAGAGTTCTTTGTATGTTTTGTATAACAGTCTTTTATCGATGTATGTTTTGAGAATATTTTCTCCCAGTCTCTTTCCTGTCTTCTCATTCTCTTGACACTGTACTTCACAAAACAAATTTTTAATTTTAATGAAGTCCAAATTACTAATTTTTTCCATGGATTGTGCTTTTGGTGCTGCATCTAAAAAGTCATTGCCATACCCAAAGTCACCTATATTTCCTCTTATGTTATCTTATAGTTGTTGTTGTTTTTTTTTAAATTTTTATTGGGGCACAGTTGATTTGCAATGTTGTGTTAGTTTCAGGTGCACAGCAAACTGAATCTGTTATACATATACACATATCCACTTTTTTTAGATTATTTTCCCGTATAGGCCATTACAGAGTATTGAGTAGAGTTCCCTGTGCTATACAGTAGGTCCTATTAGTTATTTATTTTATATATGGTAATGTGTATGTGTCAGTCCCAATCTCCCAATTTTATGCCTCCCACTCCTTACCCCCTGGTAACTATAAATTTATTTTCTATATCTGTAACTCTATTTCTGTTTGGTAGATAAGTTCATTTGTAGTCTTTTTTTAGATTCCATATATAAGCAATATCACATGATATTTGTCTTTCTCTGTCTGACTTACTTCACCCAGTATGACAATCTCCAGGTCCATCCATGTTGCTGCAAATGGCATGATTTCATTCTTTTTTATGGCTGAGTAATATTCCATTGTGTATATGCACCACATCTTCTTTATCCATTCCTTTGCTGATGGACATTTAGGTTGCTTCCATGTCCTGGCTATTGTAAATAGTGCTGCAATGAACATTGGGGTACATGTTTCTTTTCGATTTATGGGTTTCTCCAGATATATGCCCAGGAGTGGGATTGCTGAATCAAATGGTAGCTCTATTTTTAGTTTCTTAAGTACCCTCCATACTGTTTTCCATAGTGGCTATACCAGTTTACACTCCCACCAACAGTGTAGGAGGATTCCCTTTTCTCCACACCCTCTCCAACATTTACTGTTTGTAGATTTTTTTAATGACTGACATTCTGACCTCTGTGAGGTGATACCTCATCGTAGTTTTGATTTTCATTTCTCTAATAATTAGTAATGTTGAGCATCTTTTCATGTGCTTTTTAACCTTCTGTATGTCTTCTTTGGAGAAGTGTCTATTTAGATTTTCTGCTATTTTTGATTTTTTTTTCTTTTTTGATATTGAACTGCATGAGCTGTTCTTATATTTTGGAGATTATTCCCTTTTTGATTGTTCATTTGCAATATTTTCCGCCATTCTGAGGGTTGTCTTTTCATTTTGTTTATGGTTTCCTTTGCTGTGAAAAAGCTTTTAAGTTTAATTAGGTCCCATTTGTTTATTTTTGTTTTTATTTACATGACTCTAGGAGGTGGATCGAAAAAGATCTTGCTGTGATTTAGGTCAGAGGGTATTCTGCCTATGTTTTCCTCTAAGAATTTTATAGTATCCAGCCTTACATTTAGGTTGTTAATCCATTTTGAGTTTATTTTTGTGTATGGTGTTAGGTAGTGTTCTAATTTCATTCTTCTACATGTAGCTGTCCAGTTTTCCCAGCACCCCTTATTGAAGAGACTGTCTTTTCTCCATTGTATATTCTTGCTTCCTTTGTCATAGATTAGGTGACCATAGTTGTGTGGGTTTATCTCTGGACTTTCTATCCTGTCCCATTGATCTATATTTCTTTTATGTGCATAGTTTTTCATTTTATATATAGGTCTGTGATCAATTTTGAGTTAGTTCTTGTGAAAGATGTAAGACCTTAAAAGATCATTTTGATCCATTGTATTGCATTTGTTCCTTTGTCAATGATCTGTTGACTATATTTATGTGGCCCTATTTCTGGGCTCTCTACTCTCTTCTATTAATCTATTCATCTGTTCTTTTGCCTATACTGTACTATCTCTATCACTGTAGTTTATAGTGAGTATTGAAGTTAGGTATGTCAGTTCTCAACTTTATTCTTCTTCAGTATTGATATGGCTACTGTGGGTCTTTTGCCTCTCCAAATAGACTTTAGAATCAGTTTGTTGAAATATACAAAGTAACTTGCTGGGATTTTAATTTTGATTTCATTGACACTATAGATCAATTTGGAAAGAACTGACATGCTGACAGTATTGAGTCTTCCTATGCACAAACATGGACTATCTCTTCATTTATTTATTTCTTTGATTTTGTTCATCAAAATTTTGTAGTTTTCTCATATAAATCATGTCCATATTTTGTATACATATATATTTATATGTAAGTATTTCATTTTGGATGTTGCTATTTAAATGGTAATGTATTTTAATTTTAAATTCCATTTCTTCATTGCTGATATATAGGAAGGTGATTTATTTTGTATTTAACCTTGGATCCTTTAGCCATTCTATAATTGCTTATTAGTTCCAGGTGCTTTTTGTCTGTGAACAAAGACAGTTTTATTGTTTTCTTTCCAACCTGTATACATTTTATTTACTTTTCTTGTCTTATTCCCCTAGATAGGACTTGTAGTATGATGGTGAAAAGCAGCTGTGAGAGGGGACATTGTCTTTATCTGGATCTCAGCAGGAAGTATTTGAGTTTCTCACCATTAAGTATAACATTAATGGCAGGTTTTTCATAAGTGTTCAAGTTAAGGAAATTCCCCTTATTCCTAGCTTGCTGAAAGTTTTTATCAGGAACAGGTGTTAAATTTTCTCAAACATTTTTTCTGCATCTATTGATATGATCATGTGATTTTTCTTTAGCCTGCTGATGTGATGGTTTAAATCAATTGATTTTTTAATATTGAACATTATGGCCTCAAACTGTTTTCATCATACACCTCCTGACCCCCATCCCCAGCTCCAGTAGCAAAGAACTGCAACCATTCTCATGAAGAAGTCATTCACATCTACAAGTCCATTCTTACATGAATCCTAGATGTTTCCCTTTCTCCATCTGTCACATATTAATCTATCAAATATGACAACTTTCTCAACTACTGCAGGCTGCCTTTGTAATTTCCTCATATACGTCCTGCTAGTACAGCATTCATAACTCTACCATAGCGGTTAGTTCATTGTACTGTATTTACTTCAGTTATCTTTCTCCCCAGTGAGAAAATCAGCTACATGAGTGATGTGCGGTTCATTTTTGTCTTCTGCAGTTGACACAGTGTCTGACTATGAGCAGGCTTTCAATTAGAATTCTTTTCTTTTTAAAATTAAATTCCATTTTATTTATTGTTTATTCTAATAAATTAGAATTGAAAGGATAGAACAGTTGTTGGAAGAGTAAGGGGATGTGCATAGTACCTTTAAAAAGTCTCACCCTGACCAACCCCTTTACAGGGAAAGAACGAGGAGAAAGTTCTAAGTTGTTGATAAGAAGCAGGAAATCAGGATTCTTGCTCTTCCTTGGATGGAGGTGAGGTTACAGATAGTTTGTGTAACATGATATCTAGGACATAAAATGCACTCACTCTACAGCAGCCAAGAGAATCTTTTAAAATGAGAACATAAGTTAAATCCTCGATTATTGACACATATAATTTTCAAATTATCCTTTTAGATAACAGATGCAGCTTATTAAAAATTTAATGCTGTAGCAAAGAACTATTGAAAATGAATCAAACACAAAACTCCTTAGGGTAAAATTCTAGGGTTAGTGTATATTCAGCTCAGTGTGCTTTCTCTAACCACACAACCTTTAATATTTCTGTAATGTTATATGCTAACTGAAGCGCATGCATATTCCTTTGCAAATGTGAACCTCTTGACAACTCTGGAGGGTGGACAGGACAAGTGTTACTCTCTCAGTTGTAGAGAGGGAACTGAGTTACAAGATGGGAAATGCTCAAGATACAGAGCAAGCCAGTGACAAAGATGGGAAAATCACGTCTTTTATTACTTTTCCTTTCCTCAATGTTATTTCATTCAGAATGAAAAATCAAGTTTTTACAGAAATGATCAGTCATTTTAATACTTTGCTTTTTGTCTGCACTACCTATGACAAGAAAATGAATTAATATGTATAAGGCGGGTTTAAGCTACAGGTGTTAAAACAAGAAAGCATTTTGGAGTCTCAGTTAAACTGAAAATTCAATCAAACTAACCTATTCTGGCTGATTGGGTTTTTATAATAATAACAAGTATAATAAAAGCCAACCTTGAATTTCCACAGTGCCTTTCCTTTTCCAGAGCTCTAAAGCCATCATGAAGATGATCCCACATGCTTGTGATGGGCCTGAGAAATTTGTCATAACAGCTATTCAGAGTGTGCTGGGCTTGCTACTGACTCTTAAAATTAAGATAATTAATGAATCTGCACTGAGGTGTATTTGCTCTGTACTCAGTAGAAACATTCATCTTAATGTATGTAATTCATTTAATATTCTAAACATATCATATGCTGCAGAGGCTATTTATAAAAGGAAATATAGAAACCCTACACTGTCTCATATCCCCACCAATGTAGTATAAATATCAATAATATCCTTGATATTTGTCATACAAAAGTTAGTTCTAAATGTTTTATTTAGACAATAATATTTAGAGAATAAAGTCCTTAATTTATAAAGGTTACCTTTTTCCCTGAGATACTAAATGCACGTAAGCTTTTTTTTTAACCCCTCAACTAATTTTCCTTGTCCCTAGTTCTGATGATGGGAGCATATTAATTACTTTAATTCATCATAAGTTGATGCCTATGAATAAATAACAAACCTACTTTTCTCCAAAATGTGTAACTTACTTTCATGTCTTTCCAAGGAGGAGGTTCACATCCTCCCCTTAGTTGGAGACACAGACGCTTTGACTTCAATGGAAGATCCTAAAAGAACATTGTGCCCATCGACTTGCTCAATCAAGTAAACAGTCCTTCACATTCATGATGCAGGAAGGAACTCACCCCAAACTTGGCCCATGGCAGACTATGGACACCAGGAAACCTGGCTTCTGTGGGGGCTTTAAGGGTGTTTCAGATAGTTTTTACTTTGCTTCAATTTAATCTCACTACTCTAGTTTGAAGGTCAAGTTCTGAGTCAATTAAATTATTTTTGCAAAGTCACAGGAAGTGTAGGAATTTTTTCTCAAGATTCAAGATACTATTGGCTATTGAGTAGCTAAATAGAAAATAAGTTGTATTAATAATAACAAATTGAAAGTTGTAGTTGGGGGGGATGAGTGAGATATGCAACTGGATAATCAGGCATTCAAGCAACAATTAAAAATAAAACAGTATGGCCATTTTACATGCTCATTCCATTCTATTTTATTGCTACCATTAAATATATTTTCATTACAATGAAATATGTGCCACATGGAAAACATGTATAGGCATTTAAACATATGACATGCTTGAAATAAAACTGAATGTGGTCCCATAGGCTATTTCATGATATTGGATTATGAGGCTTTGGAAGTGTATCCAATGGGAAATGGGGATGTATAACACTTTTTGTTTAAACTTAAAATTCCAGAATTCCTTGAAGAAAAGAAAGCTAAAACTTTTAACACAGCTTAGATTTCTTGGCAAGGATTTTTAACTGGAATATGCCTTGGACCTTCCCTTGATGGTGAAAATTGAAAAGATCTTATAACTGAGGGGTTTGAGACATATTTGCTGAGAGTTATTGTTGCTAATAACAATAATATCAGGATATGGTGAGTTTATAACTAGGTTAACTTTTGGAAATAGAAAGACCTGGAAGTCATCAAAAATCTTTGTCCATGACCAATTTCAAGATGAGCTTGTTTAAAATTTCCCCCAGCTTTAATTATTAAACAGAAAAGCAGGCAAAGGGAAGAAAAGGGAAGGGAAGGGAAGAGAAATAAAAGAACGTAAGCCAGAACTTTACTCATAAGTGTGATTCACTCTTTCACAGCTTCCCTGAAATATTAAAAATCAGTTAGGAGTGAAGGAAATTCCTCTCCTTGGGGTATAGTTCAATAGCCCAAATTTTTATCCCCCTAATTTAAATTTATTATTTTCCTTTAATTCAAACGGCATATCTATAGTTCCAAGGATGAGAAATGTTGATTTATAAACAATGAATTTTTATCATATCATCATCATCATCATTTTGTAACTGTGAGATGGATTAGGTGATACTGCATATGAAGAGATCTCTTGATTTCTACTCCACCTAGGCAGATATTTAATAAACTGAACTGGTATATAGAAATAGGTATCGACATCCTTTTGAAGACATCATTCTGAAATTTTTCAATAATCTATTTAGGCCAATTACTTCCTATAAAGTTACATATGGGGCAATACTGTGTTTCCACCATTCAGATTTAACTATGGTTTTGGTTGACCCCTGCTCTGAACTTGCACAACAGGACATTGTCATGGTCTCTTTGTTATTGGTGTGATAAATCTCTTCTTTTTTTCTCATCCTCCCCTTGAAAATAAATAAATATTTTATTAAATTATTTACTTATAATGTTATTTATTTATTAATGATGGTATTTATTTTTATATATACACACTTCTGTATTATAATAAAATACATTTAATAGGTAATATAAATGGAATAAAATATGGAATAAAATTCAAAAGACAAAAAAGACTATTTACTGGAAAATTAGTCTCTTTCTCCCCTTATCCACTAGGCATCTAAGGTTTCTAGATTCAAGCACTGTTACAAATTTCTTTAGTAATTTTTGAGGGGCTTTCAATGCATTTGCAAGCATAAATTGTCTGTAGGTATATCTGTTGTTATATGCATATCTTATACTGGCAAACATTTAACAGTTTTCAGTAATAATTTGTGTATATTTGTATGCTTAACCATAAAAATATATTTTGGAGAGTTCCTTATAAGAATCGGTAGATCTGTCTCATCGTTCTCAAAGTTTGCATAGTATTCCATTGTATAAGATGCTCTTTTTATTTTATAGTGCTCTTATTTATCCCATTTAATTATTTTTGCCCTAAATTCAACCTTTCTTAAATTAATATTATAATTATTTTGTTTGATTTGAATTTATAAAACTTGTTCCCTAAAATTTCATAATGAACTAATATAGTTTTTTTCTTAGATCCAAATTTTACTGAGCAATATCCTTCATGCTGTTGAACACACCTTTGATTATCTATTCAGTGACCACCTTCCTTTTCCTATGTCTCGCTATAGAAGCAGACATTTCTAGCTACTCCTCTCCATCTTCCCTTGGTGAGAGGGTTAGTTATGTGAGCCAGTTCTTATATATGAATGTCTGCCAGGGGTGTTCTAGAAAGAGTATCCTTCCAAAAAGAAGGGATGATGTGCATGAGAGAGCCCCATGATGATCTTCTTCCATTGGAACGTGGCTGTGTGAGGATGAAATGCTTGGAGCCACCTTGACATAATGAGGCTATGGACAACATGACTGGGGGTGTATAGGTAAAAGAGGGAAAAAGCTGTATTTGAGCCACAGTCCCACACCCAGTCCACTAACTTCCAGATTTCTTGCCATACGTGAAGAATAGCCTTTACCTTTACATGACTTTTTGTTAAGTATTTTGTCACTAGCAGTCAAAGACATTGGAACTGACAGAGGCTCCAACATACTGCTAGGCACTAAGCATACAAAAGCAAGTAGATACCATCTTTGGCTCCTGTATAAGACAGATATTATCTCTTTTTGTATCTGTTAGACTGTTAGCATAACTGATGCCATCTTGGCCCCTTACAGTTCCTCCTGTCCTTTTACTGACCCTACCCAGGAGTGTACTGTGCAGTGAAACAATTCTCTGTCATCAAGGGCTTTGTAGTTAATAGATATTGTTTAATAATCATTAAGACCAGGTAGTCTTTATGTTCTGTTAGTCTCCAAACAATGATTAAAATCTTCCCTGTTGTACTCCTGATATGCATGATACTAATGACCCATTCATAAATCTTAGAAATGCACACCCTATTTCCAAGTACCTACCCCCAAACCCTAGGTTAATTATAAAATTGTTCACCCCTCCAGGGTGCAGAGTGCAGCTGCTAATGCTTCCTGACCATTATCCACCCAATCCCAATCCCACCCTGTGAATAAGTTACCCTGTAATAAACTGATCCATTGATCATATGGAGTTGCCTCCCTTGTTTCCTTGTTTTTTTGTCTCAAGACGCCTTCTCCATTCGATAGGCACTTTCTGTTCCTTCTGTCCTCTGTCCTCCAACAATGTCGATGTTCTGGGTTTTTATTTGTTGACTGACACAAATCTTCACCAGAATCTATGCTAAAAAGTGTTTTGTTGTCATCTTGGATTGTAACCACTAGCAAACTGTATCTATTTGTAGACTGTGATGAAATGGAGATAATGGTCAGTAGCAATAGTACAAATGACTTTTTCATAATGGATTTTAAAGTTCATAAATATATTTTTGGAAGGGGATACAAAATTACTATATAAACTGTCATTTTTACATAATCTTTATTTCCTGGTAAAAAAATGTGAATTTCATTTATGAAATGAAAGTTACTATAGCAAAAAAATTAATGATGTATGATTTTTTAATTGTGTTTTTTGATGCTAATACAGTGCAATATAAAGTGCATTTATGGACTTTATTTTAATATTTTGGAGAAATGGCACTCATGAAAAGTCAATAATATCATTTGATCTATATATAGAAAGAATAGAATATATTTTATGTGAAATTTTTTTCTCAAGAAGTAGAATGAGGGTAATAAGAAAAATGTGCTCTCAGTAAGAGTATATCTGAATTCTGTCTCCTGCACTCCCATAGATCCTGGAAAAGATACTGGGTGGTGGCTTGGACCAGAAGTTTTGGCTAGATGCTCTCCAGCATAATAATTTAAGCAAGGAATTGCTGACATGGCAAAACCCAAGCAAAGTTTTGGGGATAAAGGATTCAAGTCTCAGCAACAAAAACTAGAAGGGAACATAAAGTGCAAGGACTTTTGGATTCCTTCAAGGAAGAGTAGTCAGCTTCAAACAAGATAGGAAGGAGGATAGGTCAAAAAGAAGAGGGTGGAGCCTAGATGTTAACTGTGAATGATTTTAGCTGCATATGAGTACATGGCAAATGAATAAGTGTGATGACTTTACTAACAGTACAGGATCTGGACAGATAGGAAATCTATATTCAGAAATTGACTTTTAAACAAAATGTGCTTATTTATAATTCTTCAGACCCTGACTGTATACTATTGCCTCAAATGGCAAAGGTACTTAAAGAAATGAAACAAAGCAAACCACCAGAAACTTTGTACCAAATTGTATATAATAAAAGTCAAAATGAATAAGACTTTCCATAAGATCCATTTCACTAAAAAAACAAACAAAAAAACCAAAAACGGTGGTAGCCTTTTCATCTTAGTAAAAGGTCATAGGAAAAAGTTAATTAGAAGAAGAGTTATGGGGTTAAAGTACCACTGAAGATTTCTAAAGGAAAGAATTAGAAGAGACTAACACAGTCACTTTGTATTTATTTGATAGTCATGAAGTTATAAACTCCGTTGAGAAAAAAATGTTAATTATATGGCAATCCAATTAAAATAACTATTAAATTTTAGAATCATAAATATTTTTACTACTACAATTAGACAGTGGAGAAGAATTGTTACTTTTCCCTGACATCCTTCAAAGTTAGTCTGCATGATCCTGTTTTATAATGCATTTATGACAGCGGATTTTCAACTCTGCTATGTAAATTGAGTTGGATTCCTCTTTTCTTCTTTCGTTTGCGGCACATTTTGCTGGTGGTGGCTAGACAAATATTTCGGTGAAAGATAATGTGGTTGCCCTCTAGCACTTGAATGTCTGCTATTGCACAATCAAGGAACTGGTGTCACATTAAGGCAATTCTTATAATATAATCAAAGTTTTCATGTTGTGCTCGCCTTTAGA
Organism: Aethalodelphis obliquidens; assembly: GCF_003676395.1. Lineage (NCBI taxonomy): Eukaryota > Metazoa > Chordata > Mammalia > Artiodactyla > Delphinidae > Aethalodelphis > Aethalodelphis obliquidens. Next base: position 9,185,675 of record NW_020837993.1, read on the forward strand.
TGAAACAAACTAATGAAATGTATTGACCCTCCTCACGCAGTTCCGAAGAAAAATGACTAAGCAGTATTGAGACGACATAAAGTACATTGACATTGATTGTGAAGTCGGCATTTCCCAGTCACACTGGTGGATGATTAAAGTGTCACATTGACAATATAGACCCTTTTGAACAGGAAATTAATATCAGCTTGGTGGCAAAAAGAATTTTCTTCCACAAGGAAATTTGCGTCATCGCTATTCCTTCTTAGAAAAAAAGGTCACATTTTTTGCATTAGCGCAGCCTTGACTTTTCTTGTTATGAAAGAATAATCAGAAGTGTCATCACTGTATTTTTAAAAAATAGGATATCTATGTTATTTCATGATAACTTTGGTTATGAGTAACTCAAAAATAAGGAGACAATAGAGAAAGAGTAAGAAATTTTTGAACCTTTCATTAACTCATTTGAATGGACATTTGGTTTAAACATTAAAACGTTAAATTATTATCAATATTAGATAAATATTTAACATCATTCATTTCCTATACATTAAATAAGAAAAGAAATGGCATATTTCTGAAATTCTAGCTGTTTGATATTACCCCCAAATATTTAATTCCATAGGCAGTACAATTTTCTTTGTAGAAGCTACCACCTGCCGCTATTCTAGGATTCAAACTGGAAAAGAATCTACAGGATAAAGGATCAAAGTATGGACACACTTGATTTGCCATCCCCCTTACATCCTGTTCCCCCTTTTCATGGAGGAAGGAAATTATTGCTCTAAGTTTTAGGTTTTCCATTGCTTCATTATTTTCCCTTCCAATCTTGCTTAATAATTCACTCAATAGATAATATAATGTGGACATTCCTTACCTTAAAAGATGAGTAACTGCTGCTTGTGTAGGTTTCCTCCAGCAGAAGGGGTATAAGAGTTATGAGTTGGATTAAAAAACAAAAAAAATGATGGGGAAAAGTGTGGTTATGTGACTAGGGTTGTCTTTTTAAAGTTCAATCATGATAAGATCAAAGGTAAGATTATATGCAGATCTGAGTTTGTCTTGCTGAATGTAGAACCACGTGTCAACATTGTTCTTACATTATTTACCATTCTCCTTATGCCAGCTTTCACTTCCACTGAGTTCCCCTCACTGCTGTCCTATAAAGTTGGGCAATAATTTCCATCTGTGGCTGTTTTTCTCTTTCCCCCTCTCCTGAGAGAATACGTTTGGTTATGATTTGACAGTCTTCAGTGACACTGTGTTGTCATGTAACCAGCAAGTGATTAGGATTCAACATTTCAGTCCCCGCCACCCTCAACCCTATTACCACCAGTTACAATGACCTTATACCTTGCGTAGCTTTTGCTTGGGCCTGCATGCTTTTATTTTTAATTATTTTCTCTAAAAGCCCAATAACTTTTTGCTAATAACAAATGCCTGCTCTACTTCTGAATGTAGAGAGCTGTTTCATTTATCTGCTAATTTGTAACCCTAGAAAGAAAATGTTAAAAGAAAAAAACAAACTCAAAGGAAATACAGTTTCTTACTCTAGTCATGCCTTCAAATCTTCTGGCCTTCAGAGTTTAGATCTCACCAGTTCAGGCTTCCTAGCATGAGTTTAGTGGGAAAAAAAAAAAAAAAGGTTTAAAAAAATGATAGTTGCTATGAAGGATAATATTCAAATACCCTGATGATTACCCTTGGCCCAACATTTAAAACATTATTGTTGAGTTTTAGGAGTTCTCTATATATTCTGGATATCAATGTTTTTTCAGATATGTGTTTTGCAAATATTTTCTCCCATTCTGTGGATAGTCCTTTTAAAACAGTATTGATTGTGCCCTTTGATGCACAAAAGTTTTACTTTTTGATGAAGTCAAATTTGTCTACTTTTTCTTTTGTGGCTTGTGCCTTTGGTGTCATATCCAATAAATGATTGCCAAATCTAATGTGATGAAGCTTTTCCTTTATGTTTTCTTCTAAGATTATTATAGTTTTAGCTCTTACATTTAGGTCTTTGATCCATTTTAGGTTAATTTTTGTGAGCAAAGGACTTGGATAGACATTTCTCCAAAGAAGATATACAAATGGACAAAAAGCATTAAGAAAAGACGTTCAACATCACTAAGCATGAGGGAAATGGAAATTAAAATCAAAATGAGATACCACTTCACACCTAACCTATTAAACAAGCAAACAAACAAACAAAAATCCCAGATAATAACAAGCATTGGCAAGGATGTGGAGAAACTGGAACCACTGTACATTTCTGGTGGTTATGTAAAATGGTGCAGCCACTATGGAAAACAATATGGTGGTCCCTCAAAAATTAGAAATAAAATTACCCTATTATCCAGCAAATTCATTTCTGGGTATATAACTGAAAGAATTTAAAATGAGAAAACAAAGACATATATGGACACCAGTGTTAATAACAGCATTATTCACAGTAGCCAAATTGTGAAAGTAACCCAAGTGTCCATCAATGGATGAGTGGATAAACAAAAGGTAGTATATATACAACAAAATATTATTCAGCCTTAGTAAAGAAATTCTGACACATGTTGTAACATGGTTGACCCTTACACACATTATGCTAAATGAAATAAGCCAGTCATAAAAGGCCAAATATTATATGATTCCACTCAAATTTTACTACTTGGAGTAGTGAAGTTCATAGAGACTGAAAATTGAACGATGACGGCCGGGGACTAGTGAGGAGTGGAGAATGAGTATTTGTGTTTAATAGGTACAAAGATTCAGTTTTGCAAGCTGAAAAAAAGTAATGTGGATGGATGATGGTTTACATTTATATCTATTAAAAGTTTTCATCCTGGGCTTCCCTGGTGGCACAGTGGTTGAGAGTCCGCCTGCCAATGCAGGGGACACAGGTTCGTGCACCGGTTCGGGAAGATTCCACATGCTGCGGAGCGGCTGGGCCCGTGAGCCATGGCCGCTGAGCCTGTGCGTCCGGAGCCTGTGCTCGAAAAAGGGAAAAGAAAAAAAAAAAAAAAGCCCACGAAAAAAAAAAAAAAAAAAAAAAAAAAAAAAAAAAATTCATCCTTAACTTGGCTCACTTCTCAGGTATTTCTTAATTGTTTTTAATATATTAATAGTAACAGTTTTTATTGTTAATTTATATAACAATATATCTCTTTCTGAAAAGTATGTCATAATTTGAAGCAGGGGTTTTCCATGGTACTTATTCTATAGATAAGGGTTTCTTAACCTGGGGAGTTTATGAACGGGCACCAGGGAGCCTATATACTCCCTGACATTGTATGAAAATGTATTTCTGTGTGTGTGTACCTACATGGACATTTTCCTGAACAAAGGATCCATATATTCTATTTAACTCTCAAAGGGGTCCTTCAGCATTGATAAAGATAGGGGAGATTTATCGCCCTCACACAAACTAAGGAAAAGGGATCCAGAGTTAGGTAGATGTATGAATGCTAAGCATTGATCTGTGATTTAAAAGAGTTTATGACGTTATCATCCTTAGGTAACAACAAAAAAAGAAAAGAACAACTAACTCCATGAATATACTAGTTTACAGAATCTACCGATTAGCAAGACACTAAGTTAAGACACACAGTTTTCAGCCTGCTATGCAGATATCTGTGTTGACTTTGCATAAAGAGACTAAATCTGATGACCTTGCACAGACTCATGTGCTTTTGTTTTTGTAAAATGGACAAGCATCAAAATGATTTCCAGAGAGGTGTAATTGGAAGAGGGTAAAGGGTACTGGACTTTCTTAAAAAATAAACATCTGGACCTAAAAGAAGGATCTCTATTCATTATTTTATATGAAAGCAGATAGTAGATTATAGGTTGCAAATAAGATATTGTACAACAAAAGATTAGGGAACCTCACAGATGATACTCTTTTTCTTTTCTTTTTTTTTTTTTTCTGTTAGTGAGAGTAAAGAAAAGAAAGCATTCTTACAGTTGTTCTGTTAAGTCTTCCTTGTCATTACAACTGTAAAATATAATTTCTATCTAGAATTATTATTTTTCTGGAGTTGGGTATGGATGGGAGAGGTAGACTCATAGCTTCTTAGAGGAAAGTTTTCAATGACCACTTTTTTAAAGACACAATTATTGCCTTTCACTATAGCACAAGGTTATTCAGTGGTCAAAGGCAATATTTGTGAAATATGCACTTTCGCATGTAATGTCAAACCCTGGGACTGGCATTACAGTCATAGATCCAGGTGACTAAACTATGGTTTCTTGCTATTTTCAACCAAATGAGCCTTCACTTGTTACAGTGTCCAAGTTTCATAGAAGGGACCTGCTAACATTACCTGATAGCTCTTGTAAGCAATACTCAAATCAACTGATCTTTTGTAGTTCTCTTTAATGGAGTCTGGATGATGAATTTACATCTATATATCAGAAACATTGTCTTCTGCCCTACATTACTAATGTCAGAAAATTGCCTCTATATAATTCATCAAAGTATTTCTATAGCCTCATTCCTTTATTATCTTTTCTCTTGAAAACTGTGTAATTCCCCTTCATTCCTCATCAGGGAAGACCTTTAATCTTGTCTGGCTGCATTCTGTATGCCTTTTTATATTAAAGGGCTTGAGCAGGTACCACTGCAGGCAGTAAGAATAGAAGCAAACAGTAACTGGGATAGCATTATGGAAGTGACTTAAAAATGACTAGGTAGAAAACATTCTTCAAAAGGATCACAGCCTAAAAAAGTGGTTTTAAATTTGTTTGACAAAAATTAATATATCACTCATATTTACACATCTCTTTATTTTTCCTTCAGAATCCTCACTCCATTATAATGACTTATCTTCTTGGCTTCATCTCCAATACACACATTTTAATTCTTTGTTCTCTTTAATAATAGAGACTAAAGGAAGTGAAAGTCTGGCAAAGTAGTGCCTTTCCATTCCAGTGTTATGATGGGACCCTTGGAAATGACAGACAAGCTTATGTGATTCACATGAAACCTTTGATGTCTCAGTGCTGATTTCACTCTTTCCTTGTAGTTTGCCCCAGTGATGTATTGTGGATGTAGGAAGTAGACCCTCTCCTCAAGAGCACACAAACCATTGACAAGTGTATTACAAATAGTGACTTAATACTGAGAAACACATTGAAAAGATAAAATCAATATTCTATCAATATCTTCTGATGAAATAAAAACACATAGATTTTAAATATGACTTCAGAACCTCTACAACAACCCCAATGTATGGATTAACCACACCACAAGAAGTTTTATTTCTTGGTCTGGCAGATTCACTGTGCATAAGAAGGAAAGATCATTGAGTTATTTATGTCCGCAAACTCAGCAGGAATGAAGACGTTCTGACAACGGTACAGAAGATTTGCCTTTAGCTTTGAAGAGTAATGAAATAATTTGTCCAAAGAAGAACTGAGAAAAATACAGTACTTTAATATAGACAGCTTTTGGTTCACCTTTATCTCCCCAAGGACTCATCAAAACTCCTGATACATAGTAACTGCTCAATAAATGGCTTTGGGATTGAGAGGAGGCTTGCACAAGTTATTGGGTTTCTGTGAGTTTTAATTTCCTCATTTATAAATTGAGTATACAGTGGGGTCTAGGAACTTAGGCTGTGGAGTCTTACCCTTGAAAGTACTAATCCTAACTGCAACATATCTCTAAAATACAAGGATAATGGGGAGGGGATTTTCCAGTATCTTCTTCCTATGTGTGCCTGGCTTAGTGTGGCTCTTAAGAGATTTCTGCATGAGATTTAGAAAGTGGAAGTGAAGCATCAGCCAACACATGTGGGAGCTAAATGCAGGTTCCCAGAAACCACTCCAGGACTAACCATTGTCCCCGGTCTACTATTAACCTCATTGCTGTGGGATCGCGATCAGGCTGTTTCAACTTCCTGGAACAGGCATTTTTTTCTATGGGAAAGAGGATGAGTACATCCTGCAGGTCATCTGCCTTGTCAGGTTTAGATGCAGTGAGCAATAGAAACAGGATCCAGTTTGCTTTCATGGGTTCTGCTTTGTTCTCGCAAGTTCCAGATTGCTCTTGCTTTTCATCCAGCTTTTCCCCAATCTTCCAGTATTCTCCCCTGATGAGTTTAAGTGACTTCAGGACCACCAGGTGTAGAGGCAAAAGTCTTCCTTAGACCTTTTTACCAGCCTCTCTTCATGATTTCTGATTAGTGACTTTTCTCTCTTCCTCCAACTATATTCTTTCAGAGCTTTATACTTCTCCAACTTCTTCCACAGTTGTATAAATTCTAATTTCTATAATAAATCCTATTCTCCAAATGACCATTATGATCTTACTCTCCTGGTACCTGAAGAAGTTGCAGTATAGGTTTTCCAAATTGGTTCTATGTTTTGATTCAGTTTAAAGAAATCAAAGACTCTTTTTCCAATGCTAAAAGAACCACTGATTTTTCATGCCATGAAGTAGCAAATATCTTAAGTTATCATCTATGCACACCTAAAAGTAAGTGGCTGTGGAAGGCATAACCTGGGGTTATCAAGAAGCTGATGCCATTGCACCTTTCCCTTAAATTGAGTAGGGTGAGGGTTTGGTTGAGTACTTTTAAGTGCAGTAGAGAACTTGAGGATCCACAAAACCCAGATTTATGAAAACAAAGCCAAAGTCTCTTTCTGTGGGTTGCTGAATTACACTTCACATGGAATTCACACCCATGCAAAGTATTTTATGTTATCATTAGGCCATTGATTAAATAAGAAGGAGTGAGTCCCTGAAAATTAGGATGGGGTCTTATGGACAGATTCCTAATGAAGCTGGAGTCCTTGAAACTCTAAAGTCTGAAAAATATTATTTTTTTCCACTATAAGCAATCTTCTTCTCCTGTCTGAGACCATTCTCCTTTTTCTTGAAGAACTTGTAGTGTCCTCTTCTGTGGCAAATGCCTTATAGAAAACTACTGAACTCCTCAGGGCCTAATCCAGTCACCTCTTATTGCCTCTAGCCCTATAACCAGACAAGATTCAGAAGATACTAGGAGAACAAAAAATTGCTTGATTTTCCAATTTATACTGTCAGACACTGGGATATGTACATGGAAATGGAACCTAAGGATGTTGGATAAGAACAAAAGGAAACAGTGTTGGATTTGGTCAAATTTGTAGATGTGGTTACACTAAGCAGCATGGTTGGGAGTAGCTTAAGTTTGCTTCCTTGGTTGTTTGAAATATGGAATCACAGGCGACACTGAATGAAGTTGAAATACGAGTTAGTATGTGAGATTAGTATGCAAGACCTTCTTACTCATCCTAACTATGTCCTCCAAAAGAGGCCAGAGAATACTCCTCTCATCACAGCTTTGAGAATTACATTTGTGAGCAAAACCCCATTATCCTTAAGAATTCTCTGGTAGTTATTCCCTGCAGGCCAAAAGTAAGAGTAGCAGATACTGCCATCAAACTGGTTTCCCTGAATTCTATGAAAATGATGGAAACATGAAGTTAGAGGGATCAAGTGGAAGTTAATCACAGAGACAAAGTGGGTGTGGTAACCATAGGGAGAGCAGAGTCATAGTAGTAATCAAAAGGATTTGAACCACAAAGATCATTGACATTGGCTAATTAATCATGGTGTCCTTCTAAGTTAAATAGGTGTGCATCCTACCAGTGTATTATTTTATGTGTATGAATGGAAAATCTCTATGTCTAGAGAAAACACATATGAATGAAAAACCACACTAAATACATGAGTCCTCAACAAATTCCCAAAGTTGAGCCAGTGGACAGTCCCAGTGTAAGCTTATATAAAAGTGGGAAGGAGGGAATCAAGTCCACTTTAGGAAGGATCTTACTATACCACCCAAAATTTTATACCATAATTAATTCTCCTAGCCTTAACCAGAGGGATCTGCAACTATTTATCACAGTAATGTTAACCAAGAATAGAGAAATAACCCACCCTTTTAGAGAATACTAGCCACTGGCTCTGAATCAACATTAATTACTGAAAACCAAAACACCACTGTGGTCTAGCAACCAGAATGGGAGCTTATTGAGATCAGGTGATCAGTGAAGTCTTGGCTTACATCCATGTCACAGTGAACTCAGTAGATACATGGATCCACCCTGTGGTTATTCCCCCCAATTCAGAATGTATACTTGGAATAGACATACTTAGTAACTGGCAAAATTCTTATATTGGGTCTCTGACCTGTGGAGTGAAGTTTATGATGATAGGAAAGACCAAGTAGAAGGCAATAGAGCTGTCTTTACCTACCAAAGTAGCAAACATGAATAAATAAACATGTTTCTGGAGTGACTGCAGAGATTACTGACATGATCGAGAACTTGAAATGTGCAAGGTGGTGAAAAAAAAAACAGAAAATAAATTCTTTCATCACCCCCTTCAACTCACATATTTGGCCTGTGCTGAGACACTGTCTCAATTCAGGGCTATATCAACTCTTCAGTTTTTTGTTCTAGTCTAATCATCAGACATCTTGATCACCCCTACATTCCACAAGACATCATATTGTCCTATTACACAGATATCATGCAGATTAGCACTGATGACTGGGAAGTCACAAATATCTAGACAATTTGGTAAGACATAGGAATGCCAAAATGCCACAAGAATTCAAGGTCCTGCCGGATCAGTGAACCTTGTAGGGTCTATTGGTTTGAGACTTGTTGAACTATCCCTTCAGTGGTAAAGGACAAGTGTTTGCATCTGGCTATAACCACAAGAGACACAATACCTAGTAGACCTCTTTGAATTTTGGAAGCAACACATATCTCATTTTGGTGTGCTATTCTAAACTACTTACCAAGTGACCCAAAAGATTTTGAGTAGAGCCCAGGAAAAGAGATGGTCTGCATCAGATCCAGGCTGCAATGAAAGCTGCTCTGCATGAAGATCAAATGACCAAGAAGATTTAATGGAGATTAATGTGTCTATAGCAGTTAGGGTTGCTATATGGAGAAGTTTTCAGGTACATATAGGTGAATACCAATACATACCTTTTAAATACTGGAGTATAGTCATATTCTCCATTTGAGAAATAGCTTCTGGCTTGCAGAGGACTAAATGCTTGACCATGGGCCACCAAGCTACCATGCAACAGGAACCACCCACCATGAACTGGATGTTGTCTGACTCATAAGTCATAAATTTTAGCTTGTAAAGCAGCACTCCATTAGCTAGTATATATAAGATTTGACTTGAGCTGACAACCATGATTCCTACTCCTTCTTCCTTACCTTCTCTCTCTCAACACATACATGTGATCTTATATGGAGGTACCTATTTGCAGTTAATTTTTTAAAAGTCTTCATTTATATCTGGTACTTTCACAATATGCTAGCCCCACCTGAAAGCTGACAGCCTGTACAATATTACAGTCTCAGTCTAGGAGGGCCCTGAAGAATAGTGGTGGAGGAAAATTCTCCTAGTGGGTACAACTTCAAACAATGCTCCCAATTTATTTAGTCTATAAGGATAAGTTGTCATGGGCAGTGACGAAGACTTTGTCTTAGAGTCCTGGAAAGAAAAAACTGGAGAATTAAATTTAAGAAAGTCTGGGGAAAGGTTTGAAGTTAGACTTTAACTGAGTGCAGAGAGTGCAGAATTTTGTATTTCATGTGAATGCCCACCAATAAGGGATCTCAGCAGAGGAGCATCTTCATAATCAGATGGACAGGATGATCTTTTTCCTGGATGTCTCTCAGTCTCTTTATGCAGTCATCCTTGCCTTTGCCTAGTGAACAAATTAACCAGGGTAGCAGGAATACAGATTATACATGGGCTCAGCAAGACAGACATTCACTCACCTAAGATGACTTGCTATGCTACTGCTAAGTGTCCAAACTGCTAACAGACATCACCACTGAGCTCATTATGTAACACCACTTCCCAGGAAGATCATCCAGTAGCCTAGTAACAGGTTGATATTGAACTTCTTTCATAATGAAAGGGGGAGTGTTTTGTTCTTACTGAAGTACAAACTTACTTTAGATGTTGATTTGCCTTCCCTGTCCACAATGCTTCTGCCAAAACCACCATCTATGGATTTACAGAATGACCTATGAAACTTCACAGTATACTCCAAAGTGTTGGCTCTAACTGAGGAATTCATTTTATAGCAAATAAATTTAGCAAAGGACTTATGCTCATGGAACTCAATGATCTTACTGATGTTTCTTATCATGCTGAAGCAGCTGGTCCAATAGAATGATGAAACAGCCTTTTTCTGCCAGCGGATGGCCTCAGATTGCCATCATTGCAGGGCTGGATAATGTACTCCATAATGTGTTCTATGTTCTATATCAGTGATGAACATATGATGCTATTTCTTTCACAGCAAAGACTCATGAATTTGGGAATCAAGGGATGGAACTGAGAGTGGCTCTTCTCACTCTTACTGCCAATTATCCATTAGTATAATACTTTCTTCTTTCTCCTATAACTTTAGGCTGCTGATTTAGTGGTCTTATTTTACAAGGGAAGAATGCTTCTACCAGAGTTTACAGGACAGATTTCATTAAGATGGAATGTGAGACATCTACCTAGCCACTTTCTTCCCTTCATGTTAGTGAACAGCAAAAAATGGTGATATTATTGTATAAACTATCATGATTAATCCAATTATCAAGTAGATGAGTTGTTACTATAGTGGGCATAAAGTAAAGAATGGCTGGGATTTAAGATGTCCCTAGGATACCTCTTAGTAGTCCTACATCTTCTGATAAAAGTTACTAGAAAACTACACACCTGAATACATGCAAGACTGCTAATGGACCAAACCTTTTCATTAGTAATAAACGTCTAGGTCACTCCAGAAGACAAGGAACCACAACTACCCAAGGTTCTTGCTGAGAGAAAAAGGAATATGGAAGAGGTAGTGAAAGAAGGAATCTCTAAACATCAGCTACAGCCATGTGCTTATTGCAGAAACAAAGACGATACAAGTATCTCTACCTTATCATAGTATAGCTATATTTGCATATGTGTTAAGCAATCTTTTTTTCCCCTACTAAGTACTGACTTTACAGGATACAAAATTGGGGGTGTGAGTCGGTTTGAATAGGCATAAGTGTCACCCAAAGATGGATAAACTGAAATTTGGACTTTGTATTATTTCTTGGGAAAGGTTTAAAGAGTTTTCAATTGTAGAGGGATGATTGCATCACAATAGGTAGAAGGATGATTTTGCCATTATCTCTATTTGGAAATTAACTATAGTTAGGAGCCCAGATGAATGTCAAGTTGACAAAGTGTGCACTGTGCTCTTTTGTACTTTGTCAGTTTAACTAAGCTGGAACTGCATACCCAAGAATCTCCTCCATATAGAGTTCTGCGTTCAGCGTGACACAAGGGAAACTGGCCCAGAATTGGGAGGCAGAGTGAAGCAAAGGCCACTATGCTTAGAAGTTTAGTAGAGGCCCCAGCTGCTGCTGCAGAGTTTGCACAGTGATCTGCTCCTCACTTGATTGGTGTGGGGTTACCGCTGGGTCCAAACCTGACTCCAGCTGGAGCAGAGGGCTTCTCCTTCCACTTCTCTGAGTTCTGGGCCAGGTATGTGGGCCACTCTGTGTAGAAGGGAAACTGCCTCCTCTGAGAGTCACCAGGTATTAGAGTCAGACACAGTGAGGAGGTTCCTGTTTATCCTCACGAGTTCTGGTTTGTTCTTGCCTTTCCTCTTTGTGCATCTGTTTTTCCTGCCTGTCTGCCCACTTTGCTGACCTCCAGAAAGATAAGTCACACCATCAGACTCCAAGGCCTCACCTCTTTGTTTTTTTTTTTTTTTTTTTTTTTTCTTTTCTTTCTTTCTTTTTTTTTTTTGTTTCTGGTTCTCCAACTGACATCTCATGGATCTTTATTTTCCTAGTTTCTTGCATAATTGTGTATGGTCAAATAATTATAATAAGTCCTTTAATGTTATTTCATAATTCCTGATTAAGTATAACTGATACAGACTTTGAGTCTGAATCCCTTATCAAGTGGGGTATCCAATGGTATCCAGCAAAACCATAACATATTATTCAAGTTTAGATTCCTTGAACAGGTGTCATGATGACAAAGGGTGAGGACAATTCCTGGAGCACTGTTACTGATTAAGCCTGGGTGGGGACCAGTGGGCCTAGAGACAAAACTCACCTCCTTTGCTATTTCATCCATGTCTTATTTTGCATAAACCTATTTATCTTTCTATGTTTGCTTCCTCTGAATTTTACAGACTAAGAGGGGATTGAGTTTTGAGAACTGTTGCTAGAAAAAAAGGGCCGGGGTAAAGCCAGCATTTAACAAAATGCTGCCTGGCATTACAAACAATTAAGAATTTTTACCATCATTTTAATTTACGTTTTATATTATTCTGTATTAAACTCCATATTAAAAACTCTGAGATCTCATCAGCACAAGATGTTGTTGTACCTGCAGTGGGAGATCTCTTTGTTTTCTTAACTCTCTTTAACTGCCTCTGATCATGGACCGTTAAGTCCAAATGGGAAGCCCAGAGGAGCTGGATTTACTTCCTTCTTCTTCATTTGTGTGGCTCTTATTTGTTCTCCAGGACTCAAGTCACATATTAGGAAGGATGGAAAATTATCTTCTGGGACCAGCTGGAGATTGTTTCACTTCTTAATTGAAATCCATCAATGGTATTTAAGTATTCTGGGAGCCCTCTAAATAATAGATTAAAAATTACATGTGCACATACAACTTCTCTTCCTTTTTGGGGGAAAATATTCATATCATTTATCAGATATCAAGTTTTTCCATTATGGCTCCACCTGAATCTGTATTTAACTACAAAGAGCAGGTGGGTGAGTTGAATGACTTCTTAAGAGGTCATGGTTTTTATCCTAAAAGTGTGTCTTCCCTAAATAACTAATGCTCATGGCTCCAATTATAAATAATTTTAAATATTTCGACCAATTATTATTAAAATGAGTATGATTCTTATTTGTAACCAAAAACTATGTACATAATTTAAGCTCATTAAAGAACTACTAGTATTAGTACAACACATAGAATAAAATGTATCAAGTCAACTTTACCCTGGATCTGTAGAAAAATACAGGTAAAATACAGGCAGAACTTATCTTGTCCTGATGCTCTCCTTAGGTGAGTTTATTCACCTCTGTGGCTTCAACCACAGCTTAAATGCAAATGCCCCTAACATATATGTCCAGGATCATGAAAATTCTCCACTGAATGTCCCCGAACAGGTGAACTCCAGAGACTTGAGGTCTGTGCTGAAAAAGGCGGACTCTTCACAGGGAACCAGAACCAGAAAACAAGCCACACTAGATATGTGCACATACACACATGAACAGCTGGCAGGAATTGCCTTCCCTGGGATGTCCAGTGCAGTTCTCCTGGCCTATGATGTATGGATGTGAGATGTACTGCATAGGGTACAATAGCCAAGTCCTTTTTTAGCATATAACTTCCCTTCAGTAACTTAGTGTAAGGAATACTATGTTCCTACTTTGCCTGTAGGAAAATAAGATTTTTTTTTCTTGCAATAAACTATATAGGCTTTCTCATTCCACTCCTTAGTTTAATTCTGCCTTGTTGTTCTAATATTTATGAACCACAAAGTAAGTATACCATTTAAAAAACACCAACAGGTAAGGATAATGTACTCTGGGCCCATGCACACAATGCATGAAAGTAAAAAAAAAATAATTAAAAAGGATAAGAGCTTTTCAATTAATTTGATAAAAAATTTAAGTTAATTAAAAGAAGACTCTTTTTCCCTAGAAGGCGACACTGATCTTTATTATTAATGCATACCAGCATTCCATAGCTGTGCATAATGATGGGCTGTAACATCAGGAGCAGTTTCATCTGGAGCCTAATTTGTTATAAAATCTTTTCTAGTATTCTTGAAGTGTGGCCTCTGCCACTGCCTCCCTCCCACTTCTGGGCTAGTTCTGAACTCTGAGAGAATGTCTTCCTTTTTATTTTTACCTGAGAGTTAATTTGCAAGATTGTTTTCAGCTTTAGTTTCCCAACCTTCCAAAAATAAGCATTTACAGGATTTTCACTTTGCTTTCATTTTTTTGCTTTGTGTTCTATTAATAGAAGCTATTGTGAGAACATCATACACAAGTTATCTCTTCTGTAAGTACAGGCTTATTAGAGAGAACAAAGAGAAAGGAGATTAAAGGGTGTCACTTAATTCAAATATTGGAGTTAGGGAAGATTAAAATAAATATTCCCGAAATGCGGGTATGAAGCTTAATGGAGTCATTTATTCTTATGTTCATTCATATGAGTTCATTCATATGAATGAATATTTATAGAGTATTCCCTATATTTGATACTGGGAAGATGTAGATGTTTAAGACAGTTCTTGCAACCAAAGGGATTATGATATTTAATACCTTGTACTTGTTGTCCTAGGTACCACAAAGATAAAAGGAAAATTAAGTTACAGTACCTACTTTCAAGGGATTGCAATTTCTTACAAGTGTGTAAAATAGAGCCCAATATAGAACATTGTTCCAGCTCATGTGTATAAAACACGTCTAATGTGAAAATCCACGTGGGCCAAAGGGTTTGAAGGAGACTCTGGGAAGGAGATAGTACTTAAATTGTATCAAGACAGATGGGCTGAATTTATGGTACATTAATACTGTATAATATTGTACAGCTGGTTAAAACAATGAGCTAGATGAATAAGTACACATAATAAACTTATGTTTATTGAGCAAAAAAAGAAAGTTGTAGGTAAGAAAAAGAAAAAAATAAACTGTGTGATTCATTATTTGTAAACTTAAAGTCAAAGGCTCTGAAAAGAAGAAAGGAAAGAATGATGGGCTGAATTTGGACAGATGGTGAATAGGGGAGAATATAGCAGAGAGAAAAGTTTTCAAATGCCATATAGTGTTCAGAACAGAGAAAAGACTGGCTTATCCACAGTATATAAAGAGTAACCCTCTCAGGAGAGAAATATAACAATGTGACATGAGATTTACACTCTATGTTATAATCTGCAAACCAAGAGCCAAATCAATGGCAATATCTTCTCTTGAGTTAGGCAAAACCCAGCAGTGGTGCAGGACAGGATGTGAGTGCCTAGTGCCTGGAAGTCTGCTTACCTCTTTTGTAAGGAAAATTATGGAGAAAATGGTCAGCTACCCAGAAGAAATCAATCCATGAGAGACAGGGGTGTACCTATGGTCACATACAACAAAAAGTTATTCAGAGACTAAACAAATGTGCAGATATAATATTCAAAGTTCTAGACAGGGAATTTATTCACATTCTACAGTATAAAGCAGAAGAGAGAGAGAGAGAAATATATAGAATTTAATTTAATACCCAAATAGAAGTAGAGGTGAGGAATAAAGAACGAAAGCTGGCCAACCGCTCTGGAGGGACCCCACCAGCCAAAGCCGTGACAGTTCTTGGAACCGCAGGCCAGTTGTTTCAACAAGTAACTTAAAGACAAAATGGAAAAACAAGGAGGTTGGTGCCCGAGATCATGTTGATGTGAAACCAGGGATGGCCACCTTGTGCCAGTGAGTACAACTTGGAGGAGCTTCAAGATGGTGGAAGAGTAAGACGTGGAGATCACCTTCCTCCCCACAAATACATCAGAAATACATCTACATGTGGAACAACTCCTACAGAACACCTACTGAACGCTGGTAGAAGACCTCAGACTTCCCAAAAGGCAAGAAACTCCCGACGTACCTGGGTAGGGTAAAAGAAAAAAGAATAAACAGAGACAAAAGAATAGGGACGGGACCTGCACCAGTGGGAGGGAGCTGTGAAGGAGGAAAGGTTTCCACACACTAGGAAGCCACTTCTCGGACGGAGACAGGGTGGTGGAGGAGGGAAGCTTCAGAGCCACGGAGGAGAGCACAGCAACAGGGGGTGCGGAGGGCAAAGCGGAGACATTCCCGCACAGAGGATAGGTGCAAACCAGCATTCACCAGGCCGAAAGTCTTGTCTGCTCACCTGCCGGGGGTGGGCAGGGGCTGGGAGCTGAGGCTCCGGCTTTGGTCAGATAGCAGGGAGAGGACTGGGGTTGGCGGCATGAACGCAGCCTGCAGAGGGTTAGTGCACCACAGCTAGCCGGCAGGGAGTCTTGGAAAAAGTCTGGAGCTGCCGAAGAGGCAAGAGACTTTTTCTTGCCTCTTTGTTTCCTGGTGCGCGAGGAGAGGGGATTAAAAGCACCCCTTAAAGAAGCTGCAGAGAAAGGCACGTGGCTATCAGCGCAGACCCCAGAGAAGGGCATGAGACGCTAAGGCTGCTGCTGCTGCCACCAAGAAGCCTGTGTGCGAGCACAGGTCACTCTCCACACCCCTCTTCCGGGCAGCCTGTGCAGCCCGCCACTGCCAGGGTCCCGGGATCCAGGAACAACTTCCCTGTGAGAAGTCATGGCGTGCCTCAGGCTGATGCAACGTCACGCCGGTCTCTGCCGCCACAGGCTCGCCCCGCATCCGTACCCCTCCCTACCCCCAGCCTGAGTGAGCCAGAGCCGCCAACTCAGCTGCTCCTTTAACCTTGTCCTGTCTGAGCGAAGAACAGATGCCCTCAGGTGACCTACACGCACAGGCGGGGCCAAATCCAAAGCTGAACCCCGGGAGCTGTGCGAACAAAGAAGAGAAAGGGAAATTTTTCCCAGCAGCCTCATGAGCAGCGGATTAAATCTCCACAATCAACTTGATGTACCCTGCATCTGTGGGATACCTCAATAGACAATGAATCATCCCAAATTGAGGAGGTGGATTTTGGGAGCAATGATATATA